>NW_027395279.1:6671346-6979038 GCF_027580225.2 Misgurnus anguillicaudatus
ATATAGCTTCAAATCTCTTGACCACTAGGGGGTGCCAAAAGGTTTACAAGTTCTGCCAGAACATGTTGCTGATGAACCGTACCAAGTTTCATAACTATACGCAATTGCGTTTCTGAAATACTTGAATTTAAAGAAAAAATTCAAAATGGCCGACACACAAAATGCCCGACCAAAAACCATTTGTTATCGTTTGACTCGGCATGCCTCACGAAATCTAACAAGACCAGTCTCATAATTTTACATTCAAATTTGCAGTAGTTATAAGCAAAAATAGACATTTTTTATATCTCGTGACCAGTAGGGGGCAGTGTGACAAAATGGTGCATGCACCCTCAGGTCATCACTGTTATGACATTTACCAAGTCTCATATTAATACGCAAAAGTTTTGCGAAGATACAGGCTCAAACACATTTTGGCGTGCTCGCCCTCGCATTCTTTGATGCGTTATACGACAACGGATAGGTCTACCGAAAATCTTTTGATAACATTTTGTCTAGAGTGTCTCTAGATGATGCATACCAAAAATCAAGCCAATCACACGAGCGCTCTAGGAGGAGTTCGAAAAAGTAGGTGTTCAATATAATTCAAAATGGCCGACAGGAAGTAGGTTTGACTCTATCATATTTGGTACAGTCGGACTCAGCACGAGCCAAGGAATCAATAGAGTGAAGTCTCATTTCAGTGTGGCAAATGAATCAAATGCTATAAAGATTTTAAACAATTTATTTATATATCCTGACCACTAGGTGGCGCTGTCCTAAAGATTTATAGGTGCGCTCAGAACATGTCACTGATGAACCATGCCAAATTTCGTAGCGATACGTCATTCTGTTTGTGAAATACTGAACTTAATGAGAAAATTCAAAATGGCCGACACCCAAAATGGCCGACCGAAAACCGTTTGTTATCGTTTGACTCGGCATGCCTCAAGGAATCTTACAAGACCACCTTCATGATTTTAGACTCAAGTTTGAAGTAGTTATAAGCGAAAATAGGCATTTTTCGAATCTCGTGACCACTAGGTGGCGCTGTGACGAAACGTTGCAGGCACCCTCAGGTCATGACTGTAATGACATATACCAAGTTTCGTGTCGATACAATAAAGTTTTGCGAAGATACGGCCTCACGTCCGTTTTGGCGTGCTCGCCGCCATATATGTTGGCAATTTGTACGAGAACGCATTGGTCTATCAAAAAGCTTTTGATAACTTTTTGTCTGGGGTGCCTCTAGATGCTACATACCAAAGGACATGAAAATCGGACAAACGGTCTAGGAGGAGTTCGAAAAAGTAGGTTTTACGGAAAATTCAAAATGGCGGAAAGATGTGCATGACACAAATGACATCAATGTGTGCAATTGAACCATCATGAGCAAAGGATTCAGAGGAAACAAGAATTTAGTTTCTAGGACTCACGGGTCATAAGTTATTAGCATGAACATAAGTGGACTTTTGGACTGTTGGTGGCGCTAGAGAGTTTGAGTTAGACACACCAAATTTGCTATAGTAACTTCTGAGACTGTCCTGTACATGTGTGCCAAATTTCATAACTTTCCTATGTACGGTTCTATGGGCTGCCATTGACTTCAATGGCGGAAGAGGAAGAATAATAATAATAATAATAATAATAAGAAAACTAACAATAACAATAGGGTTCTACGCCCCTTCGGGGCTTGACCCCTAATAAGAAAACTAACAGATACAATAGGGGTCTTCGCCCATTCTGGGCTTGACCCCTAATAATAATAAGAAAACTAACAATAACAATAGGGTTCTACGCCCCTTCGGGGCTTGACCCCTAATAAATCAAAACTCTGTTACATTTCATCATCTGAAGTGCAGTCATCCTTTGCTTAGAAAATGCAAACCCGTACATGTCATTTTGTCAAGAAGCTTTTTAAATTTTCAATTTAGGATGAATTTTAAACAGTATAGAAAGAGTTCATATATAATCTGGGCTCTTATTGGCTGCTTTTTCTTCAATATGAATTCAGTGCAAGTCATCTATTTCAAATATAAACATTTTGTTTTCTAATAATCTGTTTGGCACAGTATTTTTGTCTACAAACGTAATTTCAATCATTTAACCATACAACTTAAGATTAAATGATTTTTAAGATCATAGATAATATTTTAGTCAAGTGACCCTAAACTTTTGAACAGTAGGCTAGTGTAGGTTTGAATCTCATTTTATTGCATCTCATATTGTAGGCTATTTGATGCATATCCATTAACTTTCTCACCTTCCCTCCTTCTCTTTGTCTGCTCATTTTCTGCTGGCTTTCCAAATGATAATTTAGTTTGTTGCAACCTTTTCATTTTCGGTCATCATTTGAATAAAAACAACAGTCAGAAATCACATCGCGTGGCGTGACGCGTCAACTTTATTTTGAACAATGGATTTGTGGGTATTGAAGTCTATGTGAGATGCGCGAGCGGGAGTGACACTGCGTTGCGTTCTTTAATTGGTTTAGGAAACACTCCGATAAAAGCCGACAACTTAGGTTTCGTTTTGAGATGGCAGCGGTATTTGCAAGTACGTGTGTCACGTTACGTCTGTAGATGCGAGGATAACTGTTTCGTCGGCTATTTTCACATCAAAATGAAACGAAACTTAAAGAAAAACTACCGAGGACATGACCTCGGTGTCCTCAATGGTAGCTACGGCCATGCTAATATGGGAAGATTATTATGGTCAGCTGTTGGTTTGTGCTTTGTTAACATATTGGTCTACAAAGGTTTAAATGCATAACAATGTGTAGTATGTAAGCTTGTAATGTTAATAAATATCCTAAGAACAAGATTAAAAAAGACTAAGGAACATTTAATTTATTGTATATTATAATAATACCACTGGCTTAGTGTCATTTTCTTTTTGTAGTTATTATGAACATCTGATGTGAGATGCTTCATCAATTGTAATAATTATTAATTACTTAACATATTGCATTTAAATAAATAATAAATGTAAAAATATTTATTGTATTTAAAGGTGCTCTAAGCGAATAAACACGTTTTAGACCATAAATTATTTTTTGTTACATACAGCAAACATCTCCTAATCTATTTAACTCAAAGGGAAATAATAAGTACAATTAACTGTAATTAATTGTACAAATTAATAAGATTTTAATTGATTAAGCAGAAAAATAATAACAATTCATTAATGCATTCGTCCAGCGAATATACTCATAATTGTACATTGAGAAGTTAATTCTGTGGCCTTTAAAAAAAATTACAATTTTATTGCTATGCAGTATTGTTAAGCATGTAGCTTTAAGATCTTAAGGCAGGTTAAGTGACATTGATTTCATGAGCATTGAACACAGAAACAATTCAATTGTGAAATGCAAAACCGGTTTATTATACTACAGTACGTTACACAAAAAACATACAATACTAACTACACATATAAACAGACAAGAACATAAAACAGAGAGAGAGAGAGAGAAAAGAGAGGAAATAAGAGAGTAAAAGAAGGGCAATATCATTATAGACTTCCGCACAAACCATCAGAAACTCTGAGAATCGCCTTAATTAATAAGGGGCAATAACAGCACAACGAATGAACAAGCAAAACTTGCGTTGGCATTTGTGTGTGCGCATATGGAAGAGTTTGTAGTCACGTGACGGAGTCCTTGGAGGTGTCCGTAGGAGTTGTTCCTTTTTGGTTAGTCTGTCAACCTGTCCAGAAGTCGAAGTTTGTCCCAAGTTGCAAGTGCCCGAGAAAACTGACCCAAGAGAAGGTCTCACATCGAGACCGGCTGGGTGCCGTGGCCTCCTTGTTGGCCTCCTTGTTGAGCAGCCGTGTGGCGTGTTGTGTGCGGCTGAGCTGTAAGCTGTGAGCAACGATGAATTGATGTGCAGGTAAAACTGCTTTTAAAAAGTGCCACATCATCCACTTCAAGACTTAATTCAGCCGAGAATCCAAGAAAACTTGAGTAGGATTGGCATTGTTTGTTCAACTTACAACAGAGCAGTGACATCTAGCCTTCGTTTCAGCCACTGGTGAACTGCGCCGGAAGTGGCCATGCACATAGTTGACAAGTCCCGCCCACGAGACACAGAAGCTTGATAATCCCCTATTCTGAGTATTAACTTCATCTGCTGTTAGTATTGCTCACCAGCAGGTGGTGCAAGCACGTGTTGACAAAGAGCAGGGAGGCCCTTAGTTATATTAGGTAACTGAAGTAGTTTTAACAAACCTTACACAAAAATATGCTGTTTCATGTTAAGATGTCAGTACAGTGTGTTTTAAAATTAAAGCAGCTCAAACATGCATTTTAGTCTGGGACAAGAATAAGCTCTGTCCAGGAAACTGCCAAATTGACAGTGAAAATATCACTTTTAGATTCATTATCACAGTTTCGGGAACCGCACTCAAGCACAGCACATTATGAGAGTGCTTTTAGGAATCTTAAAAGGTATTCATAATCTGACGTTTCACATTGTGCATTCCTAAACCCTAGGTCGGGTGTCTGAAACCATGCCCATACACCTCTCTGTAATTTTCAAGCAAAACTGAACACCTTGATTATCTGCTTTAGCTGTGTTTAATTAGGGTCATATCATTCTAACCCTGCTTCGTTTCACACTGCGTGCGTTTGGCACCGCAATGCAGGTTAATCCCACAAAAGCAGGGTTTAGCAGGGTTTCATAAAACAATCCTTAACCTAGGATTAAAGAGTTTTTTTTTTTTAGTTCTGGTGTGAATTTAAAAATTAAAATCAATAATCACAGTTAAGTTGTGTTGTTCTTTTTAGATAATCTAGTGTGACAAATGGTGCAAATTGTTTGTTTATTTATACCATTGTGATATATGGTGCTCAGTAAATGTTAGACAGTGTGACAACTTACCCCGCTCTCTCCTATGATGAGCATGTTATTTATATAAATATTACATCAAGTCAATTATGCCGTAACTTAAGAAAAAAGCTTAAATCATCATGCAAGTAATAAAATAATAACAAAAGATAAGAAATGTTTACATAATAAGTACCGTTTTTAGTGACCAGCAATTGAATAGCTTTTCCAATTTTTCCAAGAGTTTTATGCATCTGTTATTAACCAGTTGAAGTGAACATTCAGAATGGAAAAATAATGCAGTCAAATTTACAAACCAAACTACTTAAATTACACAGTGTCCTTTTTTGGATTAATATATTATGGTACTGAAAAAATACAGGTAATAAATGAATCCATCTAAAACAGTGTGTTGTAAGACAGTGGTTCTCAAACTTTTTCTGTGTGTGGCACCCCTTGTGTACGGTGCATTCCTTCGCGGCCCCTCCCCAAAGAAAATTGATAACAAAAACTGTTCTAAAATGTAACATTTTAATTAAACAAAACATATTAAGTTATACAAAGTAGTGCTGTTGGTTAGGTTTAATTACACAGCACAGAATTCATGATAAATGAATGTATTTTATAAAATGTCATAAAACTGGGGCCCCCCTGGCACCACCTCGCGGCCCCCCTGTGGGCCCCGGACCCCAGTTTGAGAACCACTGCTGTAAGACACTCATGCTTTCTTTACTGTATAAATCACATAAATAGCAGGCAGGCCTATAATGATTCTGACAGGTGTTGTGTCTCTGTTACCAGTGTGCAGCGTTTAGTGCAAATATTTTATCTTTAGCGGCGCCTGCTGAGAAGAGCTGGTGCTGTTGGTTTACATGCTGAAGGTGGGACTTAAAATTTCATTCGCTCCCACTGATGTTTGTCACTGACTAAACTGAGTAATTTAACTCAGTGTTTATTTTATTTTTATGTTTACAAATGTTTATTTTATTTTATCAAATTTTATCCAGAAGCACTGCATGTCTATTTGATGTATGAATCAGCATGTTTTGTTAATTTTAATGTTATTTGCGCATGAAACTAAACCCCTGGGAAAAAAAAATATTTTTAAAGATATTTATTTATAAACAAGTGAACAATGCAACTCAAAGAAGAAATTTATTTTGCTATTTAAGACGTGCCATTTTGGTAGGCAGATTTTGCAAGCTGCAGCTGTGTTGAATGTTTCTTGACTATGTAGCCAGTGTCGCCAAGTCCGCTTATTATAAGCGACTTTGGGCTTGTTTTTCTGTAAAGTCACGTTTTCTTGGGCTTGTTTCTAGTTGCTTATTTGGGCTTGATCCCAACTTTAGAGTTTGTCTAGCCTGTTCTCTCTGTCCCTCCCTTTCCCTATACACACAGGAGACCCACATCCCACCCACATCCTGCTTCTAATTGGTCCTGACCCAGATGGTAACGAGTACTTGCCAATCACAGGCAGAGCAATCAGATTTTTTTTCTGGTTAGGTAAACGTAGTCAGTGAGTGACGTAAACTTTAAATTAATGCGCGCGAGTTGTGACTGATGATGACTGACTGAACTGTAAAAAGTTATTTGGAGGAACAAATGCCTGGGACAAAAGTGGGCAAAATATGGGGAGAAATATAACAAAGACTGAGAGAAAGAGAAAGAAGTAAAATAATGGATTCAACCTCTTGTGTGGGACGACTCAAAAGCAGTGAGCAGAGTATCAGTTAGTGTGAAATACGTGCACACCATGAAGACCTCGTACAACATGCCAACACAGAGAAACATAAAAAATGCAGCACCGTTCTTGTCAATGAGGTTTACGGACATGGGGGGGGGGGGGGGTGCGTGGAAAAGTCACTTGTTTTTGTTTTCACAGGCCTGGTTGCTTATTTGTCTCGTGAGATCTGGCAACACTGCATGTAGCGGAAACACTGAGGTACAGTATTTGGCAGCTTCATGAAGAGTTGCATGTTAAACCTGCTGTCATAGCTTAAAATGCAAATGTAGTCAGGGCTCAGAGAAAACATTAGTTTTGCTCCTTGCTCTCCCCTAGTGAACAAACAAACTCATGCAAAAATATGACCAGAAGCACCACAAAGACAAATCAGGAAATTTGACAGTAAAGGTTGGACTTTTATTAGTTTTAAGGGTTTCTTTAGAAGAAAACAGCCCAGTTTTTCAATATTTTACTAGGTTTTTACCTCAGCTTAATGAATGATGAATTAATACATACCTATCTTTTTTTCAATGCGTGCACTTTTAATCTTTGTACAGCGCTACTTGAATGTGTTAGCATTTAGCCTAGCCCCATTCATTCCTATGGCTCCAAACAAAAGTTTTATTTTGTGCCACTATACTTACTTGTGTAACTACTCACGTAACAGTTTTTAAATAGGGAAAACACGGAAGTGTTTGGTGGCTTCTAAATTCATTTCTGTTTGGAGCCATAGGAATGAATGGGGCTAGGCTAAATGCTAACACATTCACGAGGCACTGTACAAAGATTAAAAGTGCACGCATTGAAAAAGATAGGTATGTATTAATTAATCTAAGATGAGGTAAGAACATAGTAAATTAGTGAAAAACTGTGTTGTTTTTCTTTAAGAGCATGGGAAAAAGGTTAAATAATTGATGACAAAATCTAATAGAATTAAATACACAAGAAAATTCTCCAGTACAGATAACAACAGACCACTTTACCTTTCAGAAACATCTGTAGTCATCACATAATAAACAAAACAAACAAACTGTATGAAAATCCTAAAGCAAGTGCAAAACGTATTAAATAATAATAAGTGCAAGATATAGCTGCAAGCAGCGATGGCAGGCCCTCGCACGTTTTATTATCGCTATACGGTGCCTCGGTGGGCAAGTGCATCAAGTGGGTAAATATCGGTGGACTATTTTATGTCGTTACTGACCCATTTGGGGACTGCAGGTAAAAGTAACCCAACATTTTGGACAAACGAGGGCACTAGTACCCACTAAAGAGACACACGCCTTTGTCTGACCTTTTGTCCACACTTAACAGCCGACAATTGTGATGTGTGTGCCAAATTTCAAATTAATCTAAGCATGCCAAGAGCCTTAAATATGCCTGAAAATTAAAGTTTGATGCACTGCTATGGCAACAGCGTTCAAGATATCAAAAATCCCTTCGCAGTCATCTCCAACGTCTCTGCATCATGTTGACCAAGTCTGGTCTCAATCACATGAATCCTCTATGAGGAGTATTTAAAAGTTTACCGCATGCAACTGTCAAAATATCCACTTTCATGACTGACGCACTTCCTGGTGTAACTGGTCTCGTCTGCGTTGTGTTTACTTTCCGTGAAATAAAGACGAACATCAGCTGACGGGTTGTCTCCTCATTGATTTTTAATCTGACAAAAGATAACAGTCTTTTAACAGTATGTCACATTTGCCCCTTCAGTTCTCTTCCATGCGGACATAACGCGAAAAGGGAAGAGGAGGTGCTAAAACAGGAGATTACGTTGGATGCTGCAGTTAGAGAATTAAAGGGGTATGCACACATAAAGAGATCCAAATCAGGTATACTTAAAACATGTACATTTTGTGTAATTCTACCTATAAAAGGAACATGATACTTTTTATACCCGTTACACTCACCCCCCTAGAATTACACAAAATATTAAGAAAACAGTAAACATTTGTACACAGGTCTTAAGACTTACATGGTCCACACACAATAATCAGTGAAGACATTCAGCATTAAAAGCTACCCAAGTAAAGGACAAAAATGTTTTGAAATTGGCCAAATTCCAGCACATTTTATAGACAATATCATGGTGCCCATTACACCACAAACGCTTAGACCAAGTACAGAAGTTACAGTAAAGAAACACAAATGAACAAGCAAATAACAAAAACATGTATCAAAACAGTAACCATCTGTATTCAAACATGAATAACTGGAGACCCAGAATCCAAACCTAACAAGCTTTCAAGCTGGAACATAGATTCAATAAGTCTACATACTGGTTTAATGACTCTACCAAACCTGGTGGTATAATGATCACCAGTATCTAAACCTGCTACAGGTACCTGCCCATGGGGTGCACTTGAGCAAACATGAGTTTGGGAGGATTGGTTAGCACCAGTCACAGTGCCATCATCAGTCAGTAGCACAGGAACTTGTGCATTTGGTTCTTGTTGATCTTGCATCTGAGAATGCACCCATGAAGCGGTGCGGTCATCCTCACAAGTAGCAACATTGGAGATGTTGGACATGCATTCAGACTGTGAGAGATCACTTGCTTCATACTGTTCATCATCTACATGTACTGTAGGCTCAATCTCACTAGTGCAAGTCTGCCCAATTAGACCAACAGAGTGCGTTGCATCAAACGTCTGCGAGGGAACGCAGCAGGTATGGGTGTCATTGGTCTCACGACTGGAACTTATCCTGTCCGTTTCAGACAAGGGAAGAAAGTTAACTTGCAAAAGTAAATTCCGGTGTACTGTACGTTCATTACCAGCCCTGTCACGGATCTTATAGACATGTATGGAAGGCTTTGAAGCAACAACAGTGTACACAACTGGATTCCATCTGTCAGCAAGCTTCCGTTTTCCTCTACATCCCTTGTTAGCCACAAGCACCTGATCACCAATAGCAAGAGGTAGGCCTTTAACTCTTTTGTTGTATTGGTTGGACTGATGTTTTTGTTCCAGAATAGAATGCTGCTGTGCTAATGTCATTGCAGTTTGAAGATCATCAATGAGTGATTTGACATATTGGTCATAGTCACAAACCGACTTGTCCCGCAGAACGCTGTGAAACATGAGGTCAACTGGCAGCCTTGGGACTCTACCAAACATCAGGTAAAAAGGAGCAAACCCTGTTGTTTCGTGTGCTGTACAGTTATACACAAAAGTCATGGTCTGTACCAACTGTGGCCATCTCAGCTTAGACGTAGATGGAAGGGACCTCAGCATACTGCCCAATGTCCTATTGAACCGCTCAGTACCACCATTCCCCATCGGGTGGTAGGGTGTGGTCCTAGACTTGTCAATCCCAGCCAGTTCAAGCAGCTCTGCAAACAGCTCACTTTCGAATGTAGCCCCTTGGTCAGAATGGATGCGTTGGAGGAACCCATAGACACAGAAAAAGTTATCCCACAGTTTATTGGCCACTCTTTTTGCCGTCTGGTCTCGCACATCATGCTCCATATTGGGCCAGAAAAACCTCTGACGGGCTAAAGACAAAGTGTGCGGCTGCCCCTGATGGCCAGCCAGGTCATGGACACCAGTAAGTGCTTGATGTTTCAAGGATTCAGGCAGAATGAACTG
The DNA here is from genome assembly GCF_027580225.2 of Misgurnus anguillicaudatus. Lineage (NCBI taxonomy): Eukaryota > Metazoa > Chordata > Actinopteri > Cypriniformes > Cobitidae > Misgurnus > Misgurnus anguillicaudatus. Next base: position 6,681,465 of record NW_027395279.1, read on the forward strand.
AAATCTCTTGTGCTTCGTAAGGGGGTCTTTAACAGCTCTATACAAGATTCCATGAAGCGCTGAAAGTTTGTCCCATTGTTTCAGAATCTGCAAAACAAACAGGTCTTCATTGTCCCGCTCCCGTCTTGATGGTCTGCCTTTCTGTCAACATAATACAACACTCTGCCAATTACAGGGTCTTTAAGCTGATGTTCTCGCAAGTCAGACTGTGAAAGGGAATGAAACACATCTTCATCACCACTGGTTAAAGAGTCCAAATGTTCAGCGAATGAAGTAGCTCTACATTCAGTTCCTGTTTCCCATTCATCACAGGAGGACAGAATGGAAGACACATCAGTGGTAGACATTGAAACATCTAGACCAACGTCAAATGCATCTGACCTCAAGGACTGCGGTTGGCAGGTAAGTCTGAACACCTCTTGCACATTTCCATCCTCAACACTGTGCACTTGTCTTAGCAATTCAGAATAGGGCTCAGACAAAAGTCGCGACTCACCGGCCTGACAAATGGAGCCCTACTGAGTGCGTCTGCTACAACGTTAAGTTTCCCAGGAACATATTTGATCTCGAAAGAATATGGAGCGAGTTTTGAGACCCAGCGTTGCTCGCAAGCATCCAATTTCGTCTTGGTCATAATGTACGTAAGCGGATTATTATCCGTCCACACAGTAAATTCATGGCCCTTAAGCCAGTGGCTGAATTTGTCACACACTGCCTACTTAAGAGCCAAGAACTCTAATCTGTGTGCCGGATATTTAGATTGGCTGCGACTCAAGGCCTTGCTAGCAAACGCTATCGGTCTCGTCTTGTCTTCACCAGCAGGAATCTGTGAGAGTACGGCACCTAAACCATCTAATGAAGCATCCGTACAAAGCAGGAAAGGACGTTCAAAATCTGGATGAGCCAGCACTACACTATCCACAAGGGCCCTTTTCAATTCTTCAAAAGCCACATCGCAGTCTGGGCTCCAGTCCTGAGGCTTCAGCTCCCGAAAAGTGCCCGCTCTCTTATGACCAGAAACACCCTTCACCAAACGTTTTTGGCCAGCCGTTAAGTTGAATAAAGGTCTAGCAACACTAGAACACTTTGGGATAAATGTCTGGTAGTACAGGACCATACCAAGAAACGATCTGAGTTTCTTTGGTGAAGGCGTGATTCCGTCGTCCCTCATTAAAATCAGCCTTTTGGAAAGCAGAGATGACTTTTACTTTCTCCTCATCAACTGAAACACCAGCACCATCTATCACATGGCCTAGGAACTTAACAGATTTTTTTAAAAAGTGACACTTTTTAGGAGCCAGCTTCAGGTTGCTGGATCTCAATCGAGAGAAGACAATCTCCAAACGCCTTAATGCTTCCTGCTCAGATGGGGCAAAGACCAGCAAGTCATCAAGGTAGCAGAGAAGGTTGGAAAAGTTAAGGTCACCGAAAATGCTGAGCATCATGCGCATGAAAGACCCGGGACTGTTGCAAAGGCCCTGAGGGAGGCGGTTATACTCGTATAAGCCCATCGGTGTTGTGAAGGCAGTGTATCGCCTGTCAGACACATGGAGTGGAATGTTGTAAAATCCCGAAGTCAAGTCCATGGTACTGAAAAAGGCATTACCTCCCAAAGCTGCAAGACAGTCAGCCTGATGTGGAAGAGGGTGGGCGTCTTTGATGGTTTTAGCATTGAGCCAGCGGAAATCAGTGCAGACCCTCAGATTACCGTCCTTTTTCCAGACCATCACTAAGGGAGATGCATACTCACTGATGGACTTGCTGATTATTCCTTTCTCCTCCATCTCTGACAATACTTCTCTCAATTTTTGGTAGTGGGCAGGAGGGACACGGCGATAGGGCAGCTGAATGGGCGCTCATCAAAAAGATGGATCCTATGCACGAAATCCTTTGCCTCTCCACAATCCAACTTATCCTTGGAGAAAATGTCATGGTAAGATGCAATGAGGTCTGCTAGTTTTCTCTTCCACACTTCAGAAACTTCACATCCTTCAATGTCAACGTCCATTAGACCACAGTCTTTCAACAACTGTTCAGGACCAGAGGACGAGGCCATGTCATGGGCATTTGAATTAGGAACGTCACTGTAGGTTCTACTTAAACCCTGTGCAACAGTGAGGTCTTCCACAGCTAGACAAGAGGAAACGTTAGCCAGTTTGGAGTTACGACGAAGTGTAACTGGTGTTAAATTAGGGTTAAGGACCTTCATTGGCACCCATCGATCACCCCACATTGGTGTTACTACTCGTCCGACAAGAATGTTTCTGGGTGCTGAACGTGCCGTGGTTGGCTCAACAATAATAGTACTTCCTGGGGAAATAGGGACATTGGCTGGTAATTTGCCCCAAACAAGATACTCACTTCTGGGAAGTAAAGTGATTGCTTGACAGAGTTTTACAGTACCAAGCTTATCGGGCTGCTGAGAACCAGACCACCGGGAGATACAGCTCAGAAGCTCAAGGAATTGCTCACACTCAGGATTACCATTATTACAAGAGACAAGCTCCCAGTACTTGTCATGAGATTTCATCTTCTGCAGAATGCATTTGATTACATTGCTTCCAATTATGAACTCGTCTCTTTGTCCAGTCACCACAAGAGTTGGAACGACAAACTTAAATCCATAGACCTCAATTTCCATGTCATAAATACACTTTGGCTGAATTGTAAGGCCACCACAGCCAACTAGGACCACATTGCTTGGAATTGCTTGAGGATGCGGAAGAAGACCATTAGCTCGTAGCTTGGACTCACCCTCTTCGCTAAGTGTGCAGGACATACTACCAGAATCCAATAAACCCTTTAATGTGGCCACAAACTAACACAGGAGCATAAAACAACTCACTAGCTCCATCAACTCTCTGAGACCCCACGTATAAAACAGTTTTGTCTTCTGGCAATAACTTGCAACTGTTCACAAATACATTTTGCACATCTGTCTCTTCTGTGAGGGGGGTTGTAAAATTGCACATGCTACCCCTCTCATCACACGGGCCATTTAGTTTAACTGAGCAGTATCTGAGGGAGGAGTAGGGCATGCTGCTTTAGGACAGTCACTCTTGAAGTGGCCTGGGCTGAGACAGTGACAACACAGTCTTTAACGTCTACAATGCATGTACGTAGTGTGTTGATTGGATCCACAGACCCTACATGCTGGGCTTGAGTTAACTCTGAAGTCTGAAGTTTTGCCCACCTGGACCTGATTGGGCGTGGATAATGAAGTAGTACACAAGGACAAGACTCTATCCATCATGCCAACCATATGATGAAAACTGGTGTCAGGAGAGAATGGAACAGCATTAGGATTAAGGTGATTCACAGGAGGCAGTGACTGAGCAGGTGTGGAAGTAGGCTGCTGAGGGGAAGTGGACACTGAATTGGGACACGTCATAACACTGCACTGGTTACAGGCTGGCAAAGACGTTGCAAGTGGCGTTCTCAAAGAGACTCTTTTGAAATCCCTCTGATAACTGTCCAACCGCTCCTGGACCTCTGCAGCACTCCACTTCTCAGCAGGTTTAAACTGAAAAGATATAGCAAGACTGGGGTCTGGGCAATGTGAAATAAACATCATGACAGCCTCAGCTGCGGGATCCTCAACACTCTTGTTGCGTCTGCGCAGACACTCGTCAGCAACATCAATGGCTTTGTTAAGCCTTATCCAGTACTCCATTGGAGTTTCATTAGCCCTTGGGACAGTATTATAGAAATCAGCCATAGGCATGTTGGAATAAGCTAACTCACTGAAGTTGTGTTTCAGTATGTCAAACACTGCGCTTGGAAGATCACAGGCACTTAGTTCAGAGCGGCTGCGCAGGGACACTTGAACCACATCTCTTGCTTTCCCAGCCAGCCTGCTCAGGATAAGATCAGAAACATCAGTGTGTGATTTGCATTTTATTCTGTTTAAATAGCTGTACATCATATCCTCCCATTCATGGACAGTAAATGAGTCACTCTTATCGCCCCTGAAGAACGGTGGAGGTGCTGAATCTTGTTGAACTATCACTTTCAGGCTAGAAGCATCCATACGCTCGCTGGAAGACTGAGAATGGTAAGGTGGGTTAGACTGTATTGGGCTGGGCTGGTGTGCAAGGTTTAGGCTGGCTGAAATACTTTCCCCTATTTTCTGGGCCAGGTCTGAAATTATGCTCCCTAATGCCTCAGACGTAATGACGTGTCATTATCTGGGCGTGTTATTGGGGTGGAGCTAGCTGTTGGACCTACTGAAGCACCAATCGCTGAATCAACTGTGTGCATATTATCTAGACCCACATTAGCTAAAGCCCTCCCTCTTCCATAACAACGAGGGGTAGCTTCAGATACCCTTGCATTCTGATTAATGTCAGGTCCACCACCCCTACCCAATGGGAAAGTGACATTAAAATGTTCCACAGAACTGAAATTGTCTTTGTTATGATCCCCAAACATGTCTCAAATGTTAAACGAAAAAGACAGAAAACATAGGGAAACAATTACCATTAAATAGTATGCTTTAAACAGCAAAACCCTAAACAACTCACAATTGTTTTAAATATATTTCTTTTGAAAACCTGAGAAATATGAAATAAAATCAACTCAGTTCAAAAATGGGATGCAGAACGTTTAGAGTAATAAGAAATTTCCTAAACAAAGACAAAATATATTTTTTTAACAAATGAAGCAGTGTCTCTTTAACATGCATCAACAGTCATTCAAAATATACTGCCAAGATAAAGGATACGATGCTCAAAGATCACTGAATCAGTTTGCAGTCCTTGTCACAGCCTCTCTGGATTATTATGCATTGACAATGAACAGAGCTGTTCTCCAGAAAAATAAGAGTCGATCAAAAGTCACTGAAACACTTTACCGTTTTTTTAAGATGCACCAGTTTGTTCAGTGATGTCACGCGCCGATTCCCGCACGCACACACACGCGCCGATAGTCACGCACACACAAACGCCGTTGTCGCGCGCACACGCGCGCTCCCGTATGCGCGAGCACGGAGTCGTCACAGCCAATGAAAATCCAGTTGTAATGAAGAAGACCAGGAGAGGAGATTGCCAAGTTAGACGAACCGGCACACAACCACGGCGATCGGCGAAGCGCTGATCAGAAGACCCGAAAAGATCACGGCACCAAGTGTAACTGGTCTCGTCTGCGTTGTGTTTACTTTCCGTGAAATAAAGACGAACATCAGCTGACGGGTTGTCTCCTCATTGATTTTTAATCTGACAAAAGATAACAGTCTTTTAACAGTATGTCACACTTGCCCCTTCAGTTCTCTTCCATGCGGACATAACGCGAAAAGGGAAGAGGAGGAGTCATCAAGAATTACAAATAATTAAAACAACATAACAGCATACCTGACAAAAGATAACAGTCTTTTAACAGTATGTCACACTTGCCCCTTCAGTTCTCTTCCATGCGGACATAACGCGAAAAGGGAAGAGGAGGTGCTAAAACAGGAGATTACGTTGGATGCTGCAGTTAGAGAATTAAAGGGGTATGCACACATAAAGAGATCCAAATCAGGTATACTTAAAACATGTACATTTTGTGTAATTCTACCTATAAAAGGAACATGATACTTTTTATACCCGTTACACTGGCTCCTGTTGGTGGCGCTATTCCGGAGACTCACAAAAGGCACATTGGTGCGATCGAAAGCCAAACATACACCCTGTGTGTCATCAAAATATTTTTTTTTTGCCTTGGATATAAGACGCTTCCTGTTTCTCTGATTTCTACATAAATACAAATGCCCTTAATTTTAAGAGTTTTCGAGCATGTTAAGGGACCCAAAGTGCACTCCAAGAGTGCTTGGAATATGATTCAACCTCACATTTTAGTAGAGAAACTTTTGAGCTTCGGTTTTGATTTTAGTATTGGTAGGATCCTGAACTTTCTAACTGATAAAATAGCGGCCATGCGTCCCCAAGATTTGCAGCCATAAACCTTTCATGTTTTGATTCAGTACAAAGTCTTACCATTCTGTCTCTCTCTCCCCGTGTCTTCACGAAGGTGGTGGAGGGGGGCTTTAAAACCCCTGAGAGAGAGCAATGTTTGCAACACAGAGATTTAGCGCTCAGGCATCTTGGTCTTCAGGTCAACTGGAAAAGAGCAAACTCTGCCCCGTGCAGAGGATCTGTTTTCTCGGTATGGAACTGGACTTGGTCGAACTAATGGCATGTCTAACAGAAGCGTGTGTACATTTGATACTGACTCGCTTAAATACATTCAAAGGAAAGATGATGGTCCCACTGAAATTATTTCAGAGGCTCCTGGGACATATGGCAGCAGCAGCGGCTGTGACACCGCTTGGGCTGCTTTGTATAAGACCGCTTCAGTGTTGGCTTAAGAACCCAGTACCAAGGTCGTGGCACAGCAGCCTGCAGCATGTAACTATTACACTTGTATGCCGTCTCACCTTTGCTCTGTGGTCAGACTTCTCTGGGCTGGTGTTCCCCTGAAACTGTGTTGTTTGCACAGATGCCTCCACCATGGGGTAGGGGGCCACGTAAATTTCTGTCAAACATCACACAGGTTCTTTACTGTGGTAGATGGCACCACAGTGCAGCTATCTATGGGCAACTTGTAATCTGACATACTTTGTTTTGAGCGATTCGGTTCAATAATAAGTATCTCTGTCTTATTAGAGTTTAGCATAAGGAAGTTATGTGCCATCCAGTCACTTATATCGCTAATACAGTCTGTTCGTTTACAGAGCTGGTGTGTTTCCCTAGGATGAGAAGAGATGTAAAGCTTGGTATCATCTGCATAGCAATGAAAACTTATGTTATGTTTCCTGAGGGTGTCTCCTAGAGATAACATATATAAAGAGAACAGGATAGGACTAAAACTGATCCCTGCGGTACGCCGTATTTAATGGGGGAGTGATATGACTCTTCCTCACTTACATAAACAAAATGAGAGCAATTGGTTAGATACGATCTATACAATGCTAGCGCCTGACCACTAATGCCAACATAGTTTTCTAGTCTATTGAGTAAGATTGTGTGATCTATTGTGTCAAAGGGTGCACTAAGGTCTAGTAATATAAGGATTGAGATTTCACCACGATCAGATGTTTAAAGGAGGTCATTTGTAACTTTAAGCAGTGCTCTCTCTGTGCTATGGTGGGGCCTGAATACTGATTGCGTGTATATAGTCTTGCCAAAATACAGCAACATTTACATGAGTTGTTCATACCCATATTATGCAAAACCATTACAAAATCTGACTCATTTGCAAAGTAGACATGCAAACTTAAAAATTTTCGAGAGGAAAGTCATGAATTATGCAAACCATTTAAGATGATAGGAAGGACTTATGCCACACAGCCATTTTAAGTTTTTTAGTTTAAACAAGCCAAAACATTGGGATACTACATTCTCAAAAATAATGTCTTAATAAAGGGGAGACTGTGATAGTACATATGGCTGAGCAATCTGTGCTGTTGGTCATTGTCTCTTACTGTGAGAAGATAAGAAATAGAATTTTGTGTACACAGAAAAAGTCTTATCTTTGAGTTCAGCTCATGAAAAATAGGGGCAAAACTAAATGCATTGCATTTATATTTTTGTGTGGCTTTCCCAAATATATTGATTAAATGTACAAGAAATATTAAGGGTATGTATTATATATAATCTGTATAAACCTAAATAATGTCTGTACATTTTACAAAAAAATAGCTGTTCACTATAAAGTCATTTATTTTGGTTCATACAACTCAGAAAATCACTTAACTAACATTAAGACACTTTATTAAGTTACTTTAATCTTTTATTTTAGTGGTATTTACACAATTTCATTAATATAATTTTTTACAGTATAAGGTGAACCCAATTCACATCACTAGCTGTGTTTTAACACATTATTGTGTCTTATACCACGGGGCCATTAAATGCTGGTTCTCAAACTTTTTCCGTGTACGGCCCCCCTTGTGTACGGTGCATTCCTTCGCGATCCCCCCCCCCCCAAAGAAAACATATACATAACATTTATAATGAAATAACCACAAATGTCTTTTCTGTGCTCACATCATTATCAGTTTTATTCAACCCCCAAGTGACATTCAATCTTAGTACTTAGTACAACATCCTTTCACAGTTAAAACAGCTTTTAAACGTGAAGCATAGCTTGACACAAGTGTCTTGCAGCGATCTACGGGTATCTTCGCCCATTCATCATGGGCAAAAGCCTCCAGTTCAGTCACATTCTTAGGCTTGCGCACTGCAGCTGCTTTCTTTAAGTCCCACCAGAGGTTCTCAATCGGATTTAAGTCTGGTGACTGCGATGGCCACTTCAAAATGTTCCAGCCTTTTTTCTGCAACCATGCTCTTGTGGATTTGGAGGTATGCTTGGGATCATTGTCCTGTTGAAAGGTCCAACGTCTCCCAAGCCTCAGGTTTGTGACGGACTGCAACACATTGTCATCCAATATCTCCTGGTACTGAAGAGAATTCATGGTACCTTGCACACGCTGAAGTTTCCCTGTAACTGCAGAAGCAAAACAGCCCCAAAGCATGATTGACCCCCCACCATGCTTCACAGTAGGCAAGGTGTTCTTTTCTTCATAGGCCTTGTTTTTCCTCCTCCAAACATAGCGTTGATCCATGGGCCCAAACAGTTCTAATTTTCCACAGAACACTATCCCAAAACTTCTGTGGTTCTGTGGATACTGCAGTCGACTCTTCTTATTCTTTGGAGACAGCAAGGGGGTGCGCCTGGGAGTTCTGGCATGGAGGCCTTCAGTACCCAGGGTGCGCCGTATTGTCTGAGCAGAAACTTCAGTACCCACATCTGACAAATCTTTTCTCAGTTCCTCAGCAGTCACATGGGGACTTTTTTCCACTCTACGCTTCAGATAGCGCACAGCAGTCGCAGTTAGCATCTTTTTTCTGCCACGACCAGGAAGCGTTTCAACAGTGCCCTTTGCCTTGAATTTGCGAATGATGCTTCCTATGGTGTCTCTTGGTATGTTTAACATCTTTGCAATCTTCTTATAGCCATTGCCCTTCCTGTGAAGATTAATCACCTCTTCTCTTGTCTTCCTGGACCATTCTTTTGACTTCACCATGTTTGTAACCACACCAGTAAATGTTTAGAAGGAGTTGAGTATCACAGTCATTTTAAAGCTGCCTAATTGGTGCTTATTAGGCTTTATTGCTGTTCCCTGACATCCATAGGTGTTTTCAATACCTGATTGAAAACACTTCAATGAACCTCTGTTCTTCAGAGTGGTAGTTCTTTAAGGGGTTGAATAATTGTGTCAATGAAGAATTCACAAAAAAAACATTTACTACTATATTACAAAACCAATTGATGCCATTTTAGTTGCATATGGTTCTTTAAGAAGTCATTGTAGGATTTCATTCTGAATACAATTACAAATGTAAACTAAATTCCCTAAAACCCTTAACAGCATTGGGGGGTTGAATAATTTTGAACACAACTGTATACTTTGCAAGCCATTTAATTGTCCATTTAAAAGTTGCTGAGAAAAGGCATCTGAAATGGATGAAAATCCATGAAACTTTATTACTGACCTTATTTTCTTTTTCCATTGATTTTTTAAGTGAGCATACATTTGCATACATTACTGACTAACAAATGTAAATTTGGTGTTAACATATAAAGTGTGTTTTAGGAGAGTGTTGACTGACTCGCCCTTCACAGAAGAGATGAAGATCGTCATGTTTGTTCTTCTCCTGTCAGCTCATTGTGAGTTGACAACAGCTCTGAAAAGACAACACTTTTATTTTAGTAATGCCACAACATGGAGAGAAGCTCAAAGTCACTGCAGAGCCTACTATGTAGACCTGTCCAGTGTTGACAGCCAGGAAGAAATTACAGCGATAAACATTGCAAGTGGGCTTAGTGGTTCATATCCATCAAGCTGGGTTGGTCTGCGACTGATCTCTACAAACAACTGGCAGTGGAGTGATGGAGGAAATAGCAATTTTATAATCTGGGGAGCAGGCCAACCAAACGATCCAGGCACTGACATCTGCGTTTATGTAAAAAATGGCCAATTGAGTGACTTCCCCTGTACTTCTGTATACCCTTACTTCTGCTACAAGTGGGACACTAAAGTGATTGTGGTTAAAGAGAATAAGAGCTGGGAGGACGCGTTACAATACTGCAGGACTCATCACACTGATCTGGCCAGTCTGCCTACAGATTTACATCTAATCCAAGCCAAACAAACCACTGCTAAGACATCAAGCGTGTGGACAGGTCTACGGTTCCTGGCAGGTTCATGGTTCTTTTTAAGTGGTGAGGATCTGGGATATCTTAGTGTCCAACTACCAGCCTGTCCTGCCAATTACACTTACTGTGGATCTCTAAACCTGAAAACTCAGAGCTGGGAGAACAGAAACTGTATGGAGGAACTTAACTTTGTCTGCTATTAGAGAGCAGAGTGAGTATCAAAGATTATAGATTGATGCTATATGTTATGATCATGAAGTTATGCTTTAATACTCTGTGTGGATTAACTGTACAATGATTGCATGATGTTATTCAATAGTGATATAGTAGTTTATAATAATAACATTTAAACGTTTCTGTCTTTTTTCAAAGGCTTTAAGAAGATCAAGAGAAATCATGACAAATGAAGGAATTATGTCTAATTTCTAGGTAGCCACTGACTCTATTCAAAATAAAAATACATAAGATATCATATCATCATATATTTTAATGTTACTTTAACAAATTAACTCAATTTGTTTTCTTTTTATATTATGTTTTTATGTTGTTTTCTTTTATAAGTTATTTCAACTTAAGTAAAACTTAAAAAATGAGGTTTAAAATGACTTGTATAATTAAGTTCATGATGCATTTTTGACACTGTAGGCCAAAATACCAAAACATCACTTTTTGTCAACAATTTACTCAGAAGTTGTGCATGCGTGAATAATTTAGCTGAATATGTATTTTCTGTATATTGTTAATGAATATAAAAACATATGCAGTCATTCTGTTTAATTTTGTTTATTGTGCTTTTATTTAAAGGGGACATATCATGAAAATCAGACTTTTTCTATATGTTTAAGTGCTACAATTGGGTCCCCAGTGCTTCTTTCAAACTAGAAAATATGAAAACGAACAACTTAGTAACTCGGTTTTGGTAAACCATGCTCTGCAAGCATGTGAAAAAAAATAGGTCATTAAAATCTGGGTCCGCTTGTGATGTCAGAAGGGGATCTTATTATGATAATACCACCCAATTTCAACAAACCAGAATTATGGCAATTAGTGCTTACATTTCATCAACTCATTTGCATTTTAAGGACACAAAACAGCAAATTTTTGCTCACACCTACAAAGTGGCAATTTTAACATGTTATAATAAATTATCTGTGGGGTATTTCGAGCTAGAACATCATGGTAACACTTTACAATAAGGTTAATTAGTTAACTTAATGTATTACCCAGGCACTCAGTCAAATAAAAAGAGAAGAAGGAACATATAAAAAGCCTTTATTATCGGAAAGCATTCCTATTTTAATATGATGTAAGCCATACTTAATAATGGCTTTTTATTCATTCCTTCTCCTCTTTTTATATTTAACTGAGTGCCTGGGACTTGCTTTTTTGTACTTGGATTTTTCCCTCTCCATAGAGCACCTATCACAAACTATATATTCTACCTGAGCGCTGGGTTGAACCACTTAGTTAATGTAACTACACTGTAAATAATGTGATGTGTTAATTTTTTACACATTGTGTGTGTCATGCCATTTAAGGCGTTATTTCATGTTAAAATAAATGAAAGGGACAACAAAAGTTGTGTGATGGGAGTGACGCATTACAAAGTAATTCCATTAATGTAATTCCACTACTTTTAGCGGTAAAGAGCATGAAACAAAGTATTTTTTAAAATCAAGTAACACAGTTATAATTACTAAAAATTTTAATGAGTTGGTTACTCGCGTTACTATATTTTGTGATAAAACACTTGCAGACAAGACATTTCTGATCTAATGTTGGTTAAGAAGGTTAATGTGTTGTCCCTATACTAACACACTTTCTGTGTTATTATTCATTGTGCCGCCCACCACGGTCCTGCGACATTAGATCAGAAATGTCTTTTCTGCTTTTGTGCCACCATAATTACTCATGTTGAGGTAAGAACATAGTAAAATATTGAAAAAGGGTGGTGTTTTCCTTTGTTTTTACAAACAAACCTTACATATAAAATACTACTTGTGTGCATCTTGAGACAAAACAATGGTACTGATGTATGTTAAAATATCTTGCAGTGATTACCAGTGATTGATTCTGCTCAGAATTACAGTAGTTAATCTCAAATGAGCCTCATATGTCCTTATTTAAATGTGATGTTCCCTACGCATGGCATTGCATGTGGTCCTATGTGATTTCATTTTCTGTATAGGTACAGAAAGCATTATCTAAAGACACATGATGATGACATCAGTCAGGAAGAGGGCATTTCAAATTAAAAGCATAAACAATTATAAACAATTGCAAAAGTGTATCTTAAAATTGTGTTTACTATAACACATTAAAAATACCCTGGTTTACTTTAGTATTTACTATAGTAAATTGTAATATATTGTAGTATATTACAATTTGTTAATGTTTACTGCAGTGTTCTGTATTAACTAAAGTGAATTGATCATCTGTAGTAAACACTGTAGTATAATTTAACACTCACTGTGGTAAAGTTAAAAAACACAATAGTATTTTACTACAGTTTTACAATAGTAAATACTAAAAAATAACCGTTTTTTTCATTTGGGAGTATTTAAAATTGAAATTGATTCACATAACTAGCATTTGTTTTATTTTCTATCAGCGATGAAAATGTAAAATATATTAGAGATTAATCTCAGGTATTTCTTAATAGATAAAATAGGCATCATTAGACCAAAGTAAATGTCTGCAGGGGATCCTCAAACACCACCATAATAGCGGTTTGGCTGTTTTTTTAAGATTTTGCTATTTCAATTAAATAAAATTTTGGTAAAGTGTTTATATTTGGAGGAAAAAACAATGAAATGTTTAATCGTGTGTCCCATTAAAAATGATTGTCTGAAATTGATTCTGAATCGCAAGGCTGCGATTCTGTGTTTCATGCACAGCTTGTGCATGTACTATGGCAGTCATTAAAGTCGGAGTCATTTATAACGTGCATTTAAAAAAGCAACACTCGTTATACAAAATCATTCAAAATATTCTTTATTATCATGAAAATACCTGAAACAATTTGAAGAACAGCGATATAAATATTCCTGTAGACATTTCCTGGAATAGTGTTTGTAAGGCTACTTCTGTGGCACAAAGGGTGTTTCTATTAAAATTCATTTATTTTGAAAACGCGCATTTGCACGGTTTATCGTTACACCCCTACTTAATGCATTGTATATTTAGGACTGAAATTCAACATGGTTTAATATTTAAGCTGTGAATATTTCGCTTCAAAATACTTCAAACACATTTTCCGTATTAAAAATTCAATAGTCCATATTCACATTTCAGTTTTCACTTCCAAAATATTCGATATGTTTAAAAATACAACTTAAAATATTCAGCAGGCAATCATCGCTGCAAAGGTTGGATGCAGTAAGACCGTAATTTTACATTTTTTAAAAGATCCTTAGAGTTATGGGACAAAAACGTTAAGTGGTAGACCCCCAAAAAATTCTCGTTCACTGAACCGGAGGATCCGACGGACTGTCCTCAAATGATCATCAAATGAAATCAAGACCCTTTCTGATGCTGACTGCAGCCCAATAACCATAAGACGGCATCTGCGAGAGAAAGGCTTCAAAAACAAAAAGCGGCGATTGACAATCTGGACATGTTGTAGCGGGCATCCCTCTTGACTGAGTGATAATGACTGGGTCTTTCAACAGGACAACGCTACAGTTCACAATGCGCGTCTGATGAAGAGCTTCTTCCCCGAGAATTACCTCACTCTTTGACACCATCCTGCATGTTCCTCTGATCTAAATCCCATTGAGAACATTTGGGGATGGATGGAAGGCAAGGAAAGTTTACAAAAACAGACGTCAGTTTTCGACTGTAGATGCCCTTCTTAAAGCCATCTTCACCACCAGCCTCCTGGAAACAGTTGCATCAAGCATGCCGAAAAGAGTTTTTGAATTGATCAACAAGAATGGTGGGGAGTCGTTTTTGACACTTTTAGTTTTGTTGAGGGGTCTTTTTGGGTTATGTCTTTAACTTTTGATCAGCTAATAAACAGCTTGTTTGAGCTTAAATGCAGTTGTCAAATAATAGCTTACTTTCTACTTTTTTCTCTTGCTCCTGTTTCTTCTTTTGGGATTTTGAAGCAGTACTTATTACCTGGTTATGATCCACCAGTGCAAAATGCGAATACTTGTAATGTTTTTCCTGGTCTTAAGATTTTGTTCAGAAGTGTATAAATTAAAGAGGAGCGGGCCCAAGATAGAACCCTGAGGTACACCACTAATAATAGGAGCTGAAGAAGAGGAAAAACTGAAAATCTGGTGTCCCCAGAGTACATATGTGAAGGTCTTAAAAATTCCCCCATAGATAATTTTTTATAACATGTTAAAATGTGCTGTTTTGGGTTTGTCCATTTAAATGCAAATGAGCTGATCTCTGCACTAAATGGCAGCGCTGTGGTTGAATAGTGCATATAAAGGGGTGGTATTGTCCCATTCTGACATCACAAGGAGAGACTAATTTCAATTACCTATTTTTTACATGCTTGCAGAGAATGGTTTTCCAAAACTAAGTTACTGGGTTGATCTTTTTTACATTTTCTAGATTAAAAGAAGCACTGGGGACCCAATTATAGCACTCAAACATAAAAAGTCAGATTTTCATGATATGACCACTTTTAGTGAAAATAATATTTCATGTAGGCCTGTTTATTTTATTTCATAAAATTTTCACCATAAACAAGTACTGCAGGTGTCATGTGATATATGAGTCATCATGTTTTGTGCATGAAACTAAACCCCTGGGGGAAATTTTTTATTATATTGTTTAAGAAATGTATTTATAAAAAAGTGAACAATGCAAATCAAAGAAGAAATTGATTTCGCTATTTAAGACAAGTCTTCATTTTGGTAGGCTGATTTTGCAAGCTGCAGCTATGGTGAATGTTTTATGGCTATGATGCAGAAACATATGCAGAGGTATAATATTTGGCAGCTCTATCAAGGGTTGGGTGCTAAACGTGCTGTCATAGCTTGAAATGCAAATGTTGTCAGGGCTCAGAGAAAACATTAGTTTTGCCCCTGCTCTTCTTTAGAGAGCAAAACAAATTCATGCAAAATATGACCAGAAGCACCACGAAGACAAATCAGAAATCTTGACAGTAAAGGTCGGACTATTATTAGTTTTAAGGGTTTCTTCTTTAAACTTAAATTTAAAAGCATAGGAAAATACTTGATAGCACCTTACAGAATTAAGTACACAAGACAATCCTCCAGTATATAAGAACAACCACTTTGTCTTTCAAAAAAATATGTAGTCGTCACATAATAAAAAAAAAAACTGTATAAAACTCCTAAAGCAATTGCAAAAATTATTAAATATAAGTGCAAATAAATACAATGAATGGGCATTATTATATAGTGTTATTATCGTATCGACCTTGTTACTGTATTCTATATCCGCTTCACTGTTGATGGTGAAAATGTCTGTAATAGTCATGCAAAGATGCAGCAACATTTACATGAGTTGTCCCAGATAGCAACATTTCTGTGGCTCAGATCCGGCTTACATCTGACACTTTCATCTGGCCCACTTTTGGCATGGAATGATGGCATTTGAGCGGTCCACCCCTGTATGTCTTAATATGTAGGTGACTGGGATAGTACATAGGGCTTAGCAATCAGGGCCCGGTTCCCCAAAACGTTCTTATCGCTAAGTAGTTCTTAACCTATTCCTTAACCTCTCTCTTAGCTCTATGGCATGATTCCCAAAATGTTCGTACGATAAGAATATCTTCTGTAAGTCACTCTTTCGTAAGGTTGGTCTGGACCATTCGTAAGTTCTCTCTTAGCGTTGTTTGAGCACAAAACGCTATCGCCACAGTCTTTAGAAATCAGCGCAGCGCAGTACAAGTCAAACTATGGTATGCTGACAATGATTTTATGTTATGGACATTTTAAGACTTATAATAAAGTATGTTTGCAATGGATACAGGGCTATTTATGCAGTTGACTGTATTTGGTATCAAAATGATACTAATGAATCAAAGACGGCGTTGAAGTTTGTTCCCCATGAAGTCTCCCTCTATCTTTATAGCGTTTTCATCACATTACATTTATAATTTATTTAGAAAGATTAAAGATTTGAATTGGTTATACTAAAAAGCAATAATATCATGTATTCTATTATACAATTTATATGACAGTTTTAAGTCTTTTAACATATAGCCTGTCTTTTTCTTTTTTCTCTACTTTCCATACATAATAAATATATATTATTCAAATAATATGATTCATACTGTAAAAATAATTGACTTACAATCAAGAACAATCAAGATACATTACATAAATGCACACACACAAACGCACACACACGCACACACACGCACACACACGCACACACACACACACACACACACACACACACACACACACACACACACACACACACACACACACACACACACACACACACACACACACACCTCAGTAGCCATTAAAACGTTCAATGTATATAAAGAATATACGTAGAATGTGATAAAAACGCTATAAAAACACTACACTGAAGGGAAACATAGGGGTAACAGACTTCCACACAACACCGGTAACCCCGTAATCGTTTTGTCCATGCCAGGTTTTTTTTTGTTATTCGGCAACATTTAAACCCTTTTGACATTTTGCCTGACGTGGCTAAAAAAAAATTCACCTGCAAGACAACTCATTATGGAGCTGCTGGATCTTCTTACACCATATTCTATCTAACTCTTTATTGTAGATAGGTTAATGACAAGCAATACCGCATTAAACAGAAGTAACTGCAGCTGCTTGCCAATCAATTCTGATTGTAAAGTACCTTACTATTAGTATAAAAGTGTATAAAAAATCTTTAAAAGTCGTTAAACTCATGTCAAGAAGCAGCACAAGTGGCACAATGGGATAAGGAGGGTGGATGATTAGGGAGGGATGCCCGGTTCGTCTACCCGTATTACTGACAATTTGATAATTTAATTAATTAATAGTCTATATTTAACGGATAACTTAAACTATGTTAAAATAAATGTTATTGCAATAATTTGAGTAATGTTACATTTGTATAGAACGTGTTGTCTTTCTTAACGCCATAATGCACCTTTGCGTGAAGTGGAAAATCGATCCCTAAGTGATCGATCGCAAATAATTCAGCACCTTCACTTGGGACAGCGCCACTGTTACGTTGAACTTATAGGCAGCGTGTTAAGAAGCTTCCTAAGAGACACTTCGGGGAACACACTAGGAACATAAACAACTTTGGTAAGATATATATTTTTGAGCCTTCTTACCGGGCCCTGTGCTTTTGTCTTTACTGTCAGATGATCTCTGGTAAATTTTTGAAAAGTTTTGATGTTTTTTTACAAGGTACTGGACAGAGAGTGCTTTGGAGGCAAAGTAAATTTCTTTATATGTTTTTTTTCCTGAGTTAGGCAAGTCATTAAATCCAATATTTTATTACAATTGGAACAATTGGTAGCAATATTTACATTTGAGGTGGTAATTGTGCACTCTGTAGGTACAAAGGTGTACTTTTTGAAAGGGCATTGCCCAAGGGAGAGCTTTTATAAATTTTTCCTACGTTGTAAAAACTTTGATCCACTCATTTTATTTTTTGGTGAAACATTTTAACACTTAAAAATGTTGAGTAAATTTGAAATTCAGTAGATTTCAATAATTACATTTAATTCCTTTTAAATTATTTAAATTACATTTAATTATTTAAAAACATTTAATAATTAAATTGAGTAGATGTTATTAAAATATTAAAGCAAAGAAATAGTCATTATGGTCTACAAAAAAAAAGTAGATATCAAAGATCTTATAAGATATCAAAGATAAGTAACAGAACAAAAAAACCTAAGTGAAGTTTAATAATATTTTTTTTTTTATTAAGACATAGCTGAAACTTTTCTGAATATTATTTAACTAAAGAAATTAGTTGTATTTACTTAATGTTAAGTGAATTTAAGTCATAATGCACCGTCAACTTGTGCCATCTGTGGTATCGTTGTGTCTGATAAAACTGCACATTTTAGAGTGGCCTTTTATTGTGGCAGCCTAAGGCACACCTGTGCAATAATCATGCTGTCTAAGCAGGAATTATTTTTTACATATCTGTTCTCATATAAGCAGCTTTTTATTTAAAGGTTTTTATATGTGAGTCCTAATATGTCATGAAATTGAAATAAAGGAAAGTGAAGTAAGCTCATAAATGTAATTTTAGGCAATGGACACCTGAGGAAAAGAGATGTAAACATGACATAAATATCTACACTTTGCAAGACAAACCATTTAATAAAGGTTGCTGAGTAAAAGAATCTGAAATGGATGAAAATGAATTCTGGCTTTAGTCATGAAACTTTATTACTGACCTTATTTTCCTTTTCCATTGGTTTCTTTAAGTTAGAATACATTTGCATACATTACTACCAAATGTAAAGTTGGTCTTAACATATACAGTGTGTTTAAGGAGAGTGTTGACTGACTCGCCCTTCACAGAAGAGATGAAGATTGTCGTGTTTGCTCTTCTCCTGTCAGCTCATTGTGAGCTGACAACAGCTCTGAAAAGACAACACTTTCATTTTAGTAATGCCACGACATGGAGAGAAGCTCAAAGCTATTGCAGAATCTACTATGTAGACCTGTCCAGTCTTGATCGCCAGGAGGAAATGACAGCGATAAACAGCACAAAAACAGAAAGCTGGGTTGGCCTGCAGCAGATCTCAAACAATTGGCAGTGGAGTGATGGAGGCAACAGCAGTTTTATCATCTGGGCAGATGGAGAACCAAATCATGCAGAACTCTGTGCTACAATTAAAAACTGCCAATTGTATAACAACCCCTGTACTGAGTCATATCCTTACTTCTGCTACAAGTGGGACACTGAACTGATTGTGGTTAAAGAGAATAAGAGCTGGGAGGACGCGTTACAATACTGCAGGACTCATCACACCGATCTGGCCAGTCTGCCAAGAGATTTACATCTCATCCAAGCCAAACAAGCCACTGCTGATACATCAAGTGTGTGGACGGGTCTACGGTTCATGGCAGGCTCATGGTTCTGGTTAAATAGGGTGAATCTGGGATATGTTAGTGCCCATCTGCCAGCCTGTCCTGCTAAATACACTTACTGTGGATCTCTAAACCTAAAAACTCAGCGCTGGGAGAACAGAAACTGTATGGAGGAACTTAACTTTTTGTGCTATTAGAGAGGAGGGTGAGTATTAAAGATTATAGATTGATGCTATATGTTATGCTTCCACTCTGTGTGAATATTCAGTGTTTTCTATTGACTGTTCAATAATTTCATGATGTTATTCAATACTTATATTCTTGTCAAATGTGTTAATCTTCCACTAGTTTATAAAAATAACATTTTAAGATTTTTTTGTCGTTTTTCAAAGGATTTAAGAAGATCAAGAGAAATCTGACAAATGAAGGAATTATGTCTTATGTCTAGGTAGCCACTGATTCTATTCAAAATAGAAATACACTGTAAAAACTATATCAACATATATTTTATGTTACTTTAATTTAACAAATTAAGTCAACTTGTTTTTCTTTTTATGCTATGTTTTTATATTGTTTTCTTTTTAAGTTATGTCTACTTATCACAAGTGAAACATTTAAAAATTAGGGTTGAAATAACTTGTATAATTAAGTTAATGCTGCATTTTTTTTACTTTAGGCCAAATTAGCAAAACATCAATACGTGTCAACAATTTACACAGAAGTGCATGTGTGAATATTTGAACTAAATATAATATTTTTGTATATTGTTAATGAATATAAAAACATGTTAATTTTTTTGGGATTTAATTTAACCCAAGCTTTGGTTTATGCCCATGTATGTGATGATGCTTACAATACTATATATATTGTGTGTGTGTTTACGGGGACTAGTGTATAATGACATGTTTATTATTCTATAAACATGGTTTACGATTAAAAATGCTTAAAAAATTGAAGATTGTAGAAAGGCATATTTACCAGACAAAAGAAAGACAACTTCAATAAAGGAGACTTACAGTTGCTGTCTCTGTCACAATTTCTAGTATACTTTAAGATGAATAAACATTCCTAGATCCCAGTTTAGCCGGTTCCCTTTCAAGGGGACTCGCGTTGCGTTAGCGTAGTGAGGCTCTGAGAACACCTCAAGCGTGAGTGCGTCTGAATGTGTATATCAAATTCAACCAATACTGCCCTACAAAGGCAAAAGACCTTAACTCGCTAGAGTGTGAAACTGAGAAAAATGACTTTAAAGTTTAGACTTATAGTGAGTTTCAGTTGTCAGTTAATTTCTTCTTTATTTTTATTTTCTCGAAAAAAAATTGACTCAAGATACTAAGGCAAATAATAGAGGAGGTCTTGAATGTCTCAAAAATATCAATAACTAATTTTGACCACAAACAAAGTTACTGCCTTTTGCCTTTGTAGGGCAGAATAGTGGGCTGTAACGTTATCGGTGCAGGAAGTATAAAAGGTGATCTAAAAATGCCAATCACTAGCTTTTTATGAGATACCTTCATTGTCTTGTCCCATAATTCAATATTCAAAAAAAAGGCACTCTCTGTTTTTATTTCAAACTGAATTCCATTATGCTGCCTATGAAGGCTGTCTGAATGTGTTTCCCGGATTCATGCCACAAAAGTCACTGCCTCAGGCAACAAGTCAGCTGCTTTGGGACACAGCTTATAAAAGGAATGCATCTCGCAGTGATCACCGGTGAACAATTATGCTCAGATTTAGTTAATCTCAAACAAACCTCATATGAGTAATCCATTTAATTCTGATGTTCCCTATGCGTGACATTGCATGTGGTCCTATGTGATTTCATTTTCCATATACAGTAGGTACAGTAAGCACTATCTAAAGACACATGACTATGACATCAGTCAGGAAGAGGGAATTTCAAAATAAAAGCTGCAGAGAAATCATGATTTTATAAAATGTTATAAACAATTGCAAAAGTGTTTTTTTTTCATTTGTCAAAAAATAAATAATAAATCCAGCATGAATCTGAACATTTTGACACTCACACACACACACACACACACACACACACACACACACACACACACACACACACACATTCTGGATGTGCCAGAATTTTCTTAAACTAAATGTTGTTTTTGGGAAGAGAAAGGAACGACTGAAAGTTAGTGCTCAACTTCAAATGGCAATGTTAAAAACAACAAACAAAGACAGAAATCTTGGTGTGGTTATGGATTCAGATTTGAATTTCAATAGCGACATTAACACAGTAACTAAATCAGCATATTACCACCTTAAGAATATAACACGGATTAGAGGATTTATGTCTCAGCAGGATTTGGAAAAACTTATCCATACTTTTTTTTTAGTAGACTCGACTCATGTTCTTATAAGTCTACCTTAAAAATCAATTAAACAGCTACAGTTGATTCAGAACGCTGCTGCCCGTGTCCTCACAAGAAAGTGAATCATATCAAATCAATTTTGAAGTCTTTACAGTGGCTTCCTGTGACTCAGAGAGTTGACTTCAAATTCTTTTAGTTTATAAATCCCTAAATGGCTTAGGAGCTAAATACATTTCTGAAATGCTAATACCCTACGAACCCTCCAGAGCTCTCAGGTCGTCTGGAACAGGTCTGCTTGTTGTCCCCAAAGTCAGAACTAAACAGGGTGAAGCAGCGTTTAGTTACTATGCTCCATATATCTGGAACAAACTGCCACAAAACTGCAGGTTTGCTGAAACTATCAGCACTTTTAAAACAAGGCTGAAAACTTATCTTTTTGATGTTGCCTTTATGTGATTTATCTATTGTTTCATTTAGATTTGTATACTAATTTAGTTGTATTCTTGTATTTTATCTTGTTTCATTTTTATATGTTTAAATTTTAAATTTTGTCGTGTTTTAAAATGTTTTGTGTAAAGCACTTTGAGTTGCCTTGTACGGAAAATGTGCTCTATAAATAAATTGCCTTGCCTTGCCTTGCCTTACACTCAAATTTCTGTGGCATTTTGTAAAAACAGACATTTCCAAATGCATCAAAAACTATAAAAAATTACTATTTGAAATAATCTTTATTTTAAATATCCTTTCTAATGTTTGTATAAACATTAATTCACAAAATGTATCACTATAGTAGTGATGTGAGCAGTTGGCCATATCCAGTAAAATTAATGGGTCTCTATGGGCATCTGCTGGTCGAAATGATTTTACTGAAACAGTAAGGGCTCAGTCACACCAAAAGCGCTTTAAACGCTTGCAAACGCAAGGCGCGACGCACTGCCTTTTTAAAAAACGCGCCCTGCCCATAGAATATCATTCAAAAAAGGCGCCTGCAACTGCCATAAACGCTTTTGGTGTGACTGAGCCCTAATTCTTTTTTTTTCTAAAAACTGCAGCCAGGCTAGTCATATAGGCCCCAAGGGCCAGAAGTGTAAATAGAAAACGAGGAGCGTTTGAGGGTTAAAAGTGTGTTCACTAGCCCACATTAAAAAACTCTTGTTTACTTTAGTATTTACTATAGTATACTAGTAAATTGTAATATATTGTAGTAAATTACAATTTGTTAATGTTTACTGCAGTGTTCTGTATTAACTAATGTAAATTGATCATTTTTAGTAAACACTGTAGTATACTTTAACATTCACTGTAAAGTAAATGTAAGGTAAAAAAACACGATAGTATCTATACATTTTACTACAGTTTTACTATAGTAAATACTAAAAAATATAACGGTTTCAGATTAAAATGCACATTGATTCACATAACTAGCGTTTGGTTTATTCTCTATCAACGATGAAAATTTAAAAGATATTAGAGATTAACATCTTTATAACATCTATATCAGATATTTCTTTAAAGATAAAATAGGCAGCATCGGGCCAAGTACAACATGTCTGCAATTAAATCTGATGTCCACAAGGGGTCCTCAAACACCACCATATTACTGTATGATGCCCCAAATGGAAAAATAACATGTTTTGGCTGTTTTTTAACATTTTGCTATTTCTGCTAAATAAAATTTATGTAAAGTGAAATAAAACAGCCTGTTGAATTGTACTTGGAAAAATATGCCTTTTATTAACATTGCTTGTATCTTATTGCATTAAATTTTTAGGGCTTGCATTAAGGGCTGAAATTCAACATGACTTCATATTTAAGATGTGAATATTTTACTTCAAAACATTTCAAACACATTTTCCTTATTAAAAATTCAATTGTCCACATTTCAATTTTCACTTTCAAAATATTCGGTCTGTTTAAAAATACAATCTAAAATATTTAGCGGGCATTTTTTGTCCATTTAACTTCATTAACATACAATGAGTTGCAGTAATCTAAACGCAATGTGATAAAGCATGAATGACCTTCTCCAAATCTTGAAAAGACAAGAATGATTTAAGTTTAGAAGTAATCTGTAATTGATAAAAACTATTCTTAACAACCAAATTTAATTGCTTGTTTAACCATAATTCAGAGTCTAAGATGACACCAAGGTTCCTAATCTAAGAAGAATTGGCGGAAATAATTGCCAAGTTCCTTAAAGGCGCAAAAGAGGATGTTTTCGCCGACTGAGAATGCAAAGACCGTTACTGAGTTTTTTAAATAAGCGCATGCGCAAGAACAGCCTCCCTCCTTCACAGCTCATATCTAGGAAACGCCTTCCATAACTCGTGCACGAGTATTTGAACACGAGTGTTTGTTTACCACTGGCATATGCTGTGTCGCGTCAGTGGATTCATTATGTGAAAAGATATGATAATAAACACATAAGACGTAAAGTTAGATCAGTCGACGCTACTCCCATTTCAACTAGCGTGTAGCAGCCTGGTCACTTACAACTACAGTACAAGAACAACGTCGATATACCTGAATAACAGTACAACAATAATTATTCCACAAAGAAAGAATAATCACTGTTACCTGTCGAAGAGGATTTTTGCGACCTGCGCGTCTGACACCTCTCTGTTCCTTCATTGCTCTCCAGTGTTGAAATGTTTCTCCAATAACGACTCTGGTTAGATAACATTCTTCTGACTTAAAAACTCTTTCTTTTGCGTCCTCCTTCGGGTTTCTTCTCTTCCATGGTGCAGATTCGAGGAGGAAAGCAGGAGCGAAAATGAAAACAAACCGAAACTTAAGACGGAGTTTCATGCGCTATGCGCATGCGTCACTCGTGTAACGTTACTGGAGCGCGCACGTCTCTCCCAAGAAACGTAATGGCAGTGATTGACAAGCCAGAGGGCCAATGACGATTGCGATGATTGCATCAACGATTGGCAGATGTTTATAAGGCCCTACCTTATGCACAGATGACATATATTAATTTTATTACTTTCAGTGCGCCTAATAAATAGTCTTTTATCATTTAGTAAAGACAGTTTCAGGTAACATTGCAAAAATGTATTAAACAAACATCCTCTTTTCCACCTTTAATGAGTCCATCTCTCAATCTCGGTGAACCAAAAACAATAATTTCAGTTGTGTCTTCATTAATTTGGAGAAAGTTACTTTTTAACCATTTCTTGACATCATCAAGACAGTCCAACAACTGTTAAATGGAATCAGTACACTGTAAAAAAATTCCGTAGAAATTGCAGCTGGGTTGCCGGTAATTTACCGTAGATTTACATTTATGTTATTTACTGGCAAGAGTTTGTTCAAAGTTAAATGAACATTAAACATTTACAAGTCTTTGTCTTTACAGAGTAAAACTAAAAAAACATTATCAAGCAAAACATTCTGGGAAACAAAATCTGAAGCAAAAAACAGAAAAAGGTTGATGATGATTTCTGATTCCCAGAATGCTTTGCATGAGGCTGTTATTGTATAGTTTTATTCTGTAAAGATAAAGACTTGTTAACATTTAAAATTTATTTAACTTTGAACAAACTCTTGCCAGTAAATAACATAAATGTAAATCTACGGTAAATTACCGGCAACCCAGCTGCAATAACATTGAAATTTCTACGGAATTTTTTTACAGTGTAGCTTTCAAAGGAATATACAACTGAGTATCATCAGCGTATAAATGAAACAAAACATTGTGCTCTCTAATAATATTTCCTTAAAGGTAGGGTAACACATTTTGAAAAATGTTAACGGTAGCCGCGTAGCATTGATCCCACCCTCAAGTCAAATTCGCCATCCAAAGTCACGCCTCTTTCAAAACACATGAACACGCACAAATCAGACGGTCACATCTCATATCTCATTCACCATTTAGAAAACTTTGCAGTACAAAGTGAATAACACTTCCAAAATAACCAACATAAACAACTGGTTTACATTAGAATTAGTTTAAGCACATGTTCGGTTGTGTAGACGTAGTAACTATATAGTTGCGCTAATCCGTAAACGAACATGAATGTCATAAGCAACACAATGTTCATCAAAGTAGAATATCTGAATCCATCTCAATATAAACATATCGCGTACCTACCTTACTAAAATAAACGGTCCAACAACCCTTTCAGACTCTTTGCAGCTCCTGCAGCTATTTGCATCTTGTGGAAAGCAGTAAAGTTATCGATGTTAATTTGGGTTTTTGCTCTTTGCTGATCCAGGCAGTTTTTGCTGTTGTTGTTATAAAAGATGCCTTATGTTTTGTGGCTCCTGTACAGGTTGTCAATTTAGCAGGAAAGTTTGCTGTTCTCGCTGCTTACAGACAGGAGGTGAGCGCACGTGAACGCACCGATGACGTATGGTGTCTGCGTGGACTCGCTGCGTGGTGGGCATTCAAATTACGCTTGCGTATGAGGGACAAAAAATTAAACGTCAGTTCGGACCGAAATCTATGATTGGTTGAAAATTTTTTGGTCCTACGCCTTTCACAGATGACATAAATTTCTAGAAATACATTTAAACAACTTAACACAGTGATTGCTATCAGGATGTGAGGAGACTTTTAACCAGCATAACTAAAAATGTTTCAGGATCAAATCTGTTACCCTACCTTTAATAGACGCATATATAAATTAAACAGGAGTGGGCCCAAGATTGAACCCTGAGGTACACCACTTATAATAGGAGCTGAAGAAGAGGAAAACAGAAACTCTGTTGTACCCAGAGTACATATATATAGTTCAATATATCCCATAGATAATTTATTATAAGATGTTAAAATTTCCACTTTGTAGGTGTGAGCAAAAATGTGCTGTTTTGGGTGTGTCCTTTAAAATGCAAATGAGCTGATCTCTACACTAAACGGCAGTGCCATTGTTGGATAGAACATATAAAGGGCCGGTATTATCCTCTTCTGACATCATAAGGAGAGCCAAATTTCAGTGACCTATTTTTTTACTTGCTTGCAGAGAATAGTTTACCAAAACTAAGTTACTGGGTTGGTTATTCACATTTTCTAGTTTGATAGAAGTACTGGGGACCCAATTATAGCACTTAAACAAGTCCGATTTTCATGATATGCCCACTTTAAGTTAAACATATTTCATGTAGGCCTGTTTATTTTATTATTAATTTTCACCATACAGAAGTGCTGCAGGTGTCATGTGACATATGAGTCATCTTATATTTTTTAAGAGATTTATTTATGAAAAGTGAACAACTCAAATCAAAGAAGAAATTTATTTAGGACAGTCTACATTTTAGTAGGCTGATTTTGCAAGCTGTAGCTGTGGTGAATGTTTCTTCTTATGTAGCGGAAACACTGATATTTGGCAGCTCTGTCAAGGGTTGCGTGCTGAACATGCTGTCATAGCTTAAAATGCAAATGTTGTCAGGGCTCAGAGAAAACATTAGTTTTGCTACTGCTCTTCTTTAGAGAGCAAAACAAATTCATGCAAAAATATGACCAGAAGCACCACAAAGACAAATCAGAAATCTTGACAGTAAAGGTCGGACTATTATTAGTTTAAGGTTTTCTTCTTTAAACTTAAAATTTAAAAGCATATGAAAATACTTGATAACCGCACCTCATAGAATTAAATACACAAGAAAATCCTCCAGTATATAAGAACAAACCACTTTGCCTTTTAAAAACATCTGTAGTCGTCACATAATAAACAAAGCAAACTGTATGGATATTCTATAGCAAGTGCAAAAAGTATTAAATATAAGCACAAATAAATACAATGAATGGCCATTATTATATAGTGTTATTATTGTATTG
The DNA here is from genome assembly GCF_027580225.2 of Misgurnus anguillicaudatus. NCBI lineage: Eukaryota > Metazoa > Chordata > Actinopteri > Cypriniformes > Cobitidae > Misgurnus > Misgurnus anguillicaudatus. Next base: position 6,708,776 of record NW_027395279.1, read on the forward strand.
ACCTTGTTACTGTATTCTTTATCCGCTTCACTGTTGATGGTGAAAATGTCTGTGATAGTCATGCAAAAATGGAGCAACATTTACATGAGTTGTCCCAGATAGCAACATTTCTGTGGCTCAGATCCGGCTTACATCTGACACTTTCATCTGGTCTACTTTTGGCATGGATTGATGGCATTTGAGGGGTCCACCCATGTTTGTCTTAACATGTAGGTGACTGGGATATTACATAGGGCTGAGCAATCTGTGCTTTTAGTCATTGTCTGGTACTGTCAGAAGATGATCTTAATTAACAATTGGAACATTTGGTACAAATATTTACATATGATGTGTACTTTGTGAAAGGGCACTACCCAAGGAAGAGCTTTTGTACATTTCCCCTACATTTTACTATGATCTACTCATTTTATTTTTTTGGTGAGACTTTTTTTTACCTCTAGTAGATTTCAATAATTACATGTATTTCCTATCACAAATGAAATTGAGTAGATGTTATCAAAATATTAAAGCAAAAAACAGTCATTATTAAAATAATTTAGTAGATAAAAAGACTTCCAAATTAATTAAGATATTAATTCATACTGGACCATCAGCTTGTGACATATGTGGCAAACTGCACATTTTAAAGTGGCTTTTATTTTGGCCAGCCTAAGGCATACCTGTGCAATAATCATGCTGTCTAGTCAACATCTTGATATGCCACAAAAGTGTTGTGTTTATATTTTTGCTCAGTGTGTGTATATATACGTGTTATTTTTTTAATCTTACTTATTTAAAAGAAAAATATTTCTAAAAACTGGAATATATTGATTTAAAATGTCAAGCAATATTAAGAATATCTACTGTATTAGAAATAATCTGTTAGTTAAATACTTATTTGATGTAGGATACATTTTACACAAAATAGCTGTTCAATTTAGTGATTTATTTTGGTTTGTCCAATGTGACAAAGTGAACACCAGCGGTTCAGCTTTGACGTGGGTAAGTTCCAAAAATAAAGAAAAAATCCCCAAAACAAAAATGATGGCTCAGACCGCAACTGTACTCTTGTACAAAGTGAAGTTTATTTACAGTGAATCAGGAGAAAAACCAAGGTGATATATTTATATTTACAAGTGCAGAAAACAAAACCCAAAATACCAAAATAAATAAAACAAAATAATGACGAAAAAATATACACAAGTAAATATTCACGATATATCAATAGCAACTTCTCCAAAACCACTCACTCCGGTCGACTTGGTAAACAAGTCCTGATTGAGAGTCTGGCCTCCCTCTTTATAGAGCCAGACTCCTCCCCTTCAATGGGAGTTCCCATAACCAGGTAAGTATCCAGGTAAGTATTTTAAATTGCAATTAAACTCAGATCCAGTGAGTTTAAACACATAAACATGACATTACATACACATAACAAAACATCTATTTGACACATATTAAAAACATAATTTAACACATAGCCCCTTTAACAATGACATACAAAAACAACACCCCCCCTATATACAAACATAATGGACTATGCCAACCTTCGCGAATACTGCGCCGGCGCGACACACTCTGTGACGTCATAAGCGTGTGCCGCTCAATCGCTCAGGTTTGCCGGCGCAGCATCCCACAACGGAAGGCTGACTAAACAAACAAACCAAACAAACAAGCAAAACAAAGTGTGTGCAAGTGTATGAAATAACAGGATTAACTGGGGGAAAAGTTGATGACTGTAATGTCCATGTGAATCGGCTTCGTGTGCACCCGCCGCCGAATCGGAGTTTAGTTAAGGTAAGTGTATGCGGTGTATGTGGTGTATGTGCGTGTATGTATGTGTGTGTGCGCCAGTGTTGCCTGCTCAGCGTGGTTGGCGATTGTGCTCCATCACATTACCTTCCCCCTCTCCAAGCCGCGTACTGGCCGGGAAACGAGACAGGTAGTCGGCGACCACATTTTGCTTTCCTGGTCGATGCCGTACCTTGAAGTTGTAGGGTTGGAGATTGAGGTACCACCTTGTCACCCTGGAATTTCTGTCCTTCATTGTATGCAGCCAGGTCAGGGCTCGATGGTCTGTTTCCAGGTCAAACTCCCACCCTAGGAGATAATAGCGGAGGCTATCCAGACTCCACTTGATGGCTAGGCACTCCTTTTCCACCGCTGAGTATCTGGTCTCTCGAGGCAACAACTTCCGGCTTAAGTAAAGCACTGGTAACTCTCGCCCCACTTCGCCCTGGGCCAGGACTGCCCCTACTCCTGTTGCTGAGGCATCTACCTGGACCAGGAGACCTCACCTCTTTCTTTGTGGTTGGTCTGGGGCTCCGTCGAATCGCTTCCACTTTGTCCACTTGAGGACGAAGCTGTCTCCTTCCCAGTTGGTAACCCAGGTAACAAGTTTCTTCTTTCGCCCAGTTACACTTGTCAACGTTTAACGTCAAACCTGCTTCTTGAATCTTCTTTAGAGTTCTTTCTATATGTTTTAGATGCTCACCCCATGAATGACTGTAGATGACCACATCGTCTATGTATGTTGCAGACCACTCTTCACATCCTTCAAGCACCTTGTCCATTAACCTCTGGAAGGTCGCCGGTGCCCCATGCAGGCCAAATGGCAGGACCGTGAACTGGAATAGTCCTAGAGGTGTGCGGAATGCAGTGTAGGGCCTTGAAGCTGGATCTAAGGGTACCTGCCAGTACCCCTTACACAGGTCCAATGTGGTGATGTACTGTGCCTTACCTATTCTTTCCAGAAGGTCATCCACTCTAGGCATTGGGTAGGCATCAAATTTAGATTGGCTGTTCAATCTCCTAAAATCAATGCAGATCCGTAACGACCCAGCCTTCTTCGGTACGATCACTACCGGACTGCTCCACTCACTTGACGAAGGCTCTATGACTCCAAGCTCTCTCATAACAGTGACCTCCTCTTTTAGTGGTTCAACTAGCCGCTCTGGCACTCTGTAAGGCCGCTGTCTTGAAGGTGTCGGATCAGCTAAGTGGATGGTGTGATGTGCCAGCTCCGTCCGCCCAGGCCTCTGACGGAACATCTCAGGAAACTGGTTCAGTAGCTGTTGCAGGTCTCGTCGCTTGAGGTCCTCTAGGTGACTCAAATCCACCACAGACGCTCTCTGCTCCACTCTGGACTCTGCAGCATCATCCTCCACACTCTTCACCTTCCGCACCAGCAGTGACTTTTCAGACATCTTTCCAGTTGGCTCCTTCCACTCTTTCAGTAGGTTCACATGGTATGTTTGCTTGATCTTGCCTTTATCAGGGTGAGAGACTTCGTAGGTTACTGGCCCCAGCTTCCGGATCACACTGTATGGACCCTGCCACTTGGCCAGCAATTTATTTGATGATGTAGGTAATAGGAGTAGTACCTTTTGTCCTGGATTGAACTCTCGGTTCCTTGCATTTCTGTCGTACCAACTCTTTTGTGCTCTTTGTGCCTCTTGCAGGTTCTCCCTTGCCTCTTCTCTATACCGCTCCAGCCGATCTCGCATCTCTAGCACATACTGGACGATACCTCTTTCTCCAGGTTTAGATGCAGAACCCTCCCAACTCGTTCTCAGTAGGTCTAGGGGTCCTTGCACTTGCCAGCCGTACAAGAGTTCAAACGGTGAGAAGCCAGTTGACGCTTGGGGTACTTCTCTGTAGGCAAACAGCACAAACGGTAGCCACTTGTCCCAATCTCTGCCAGTGTCTGCCACAAACTTCCTCAGCATGCATTTCAAAGTCTGGTTGAATCTCTCCACCAGGCCATCTGTCTGGGGATGATACGGAGTTGTTCTTATGGCGGTGATGCCCAATTGTCGATTCAGCTGGCCCATCAGCTTTGAGGTGAAATTTGTGCCTTGGTCTGTCAGGATCTCGTCGGGTATTCCCACCCTAGAGAATAACTGGATGAGAGCATGAACTACCTTGGCTGTTGTGATCGATCGTAGTGGGAAAGCTTCTGGGTATCGTGTTGCATAATCGCTGACCACCAAGATGTACTGATATCCTGTACTGCTCTTTTCCAATGGTCCGACAATGTCCATCGCAATGCGTCTGAAAGGAACAGAGATAACAGGGAGGGGTTGCAGGGGAGCTCTACCCCGCTGAGATACAACACTGGTCTTTTGGCAGATGGAACATGTGTTGCAATATGTTTGTACATCAGTAAACAGTGTTGGCCAGTGAAAACGTGATGATATGCGTGCATATGTTTTCTGGCGGCCAAGGTAACCAGCCCAGGGCACTGAATGTGCCAAATGCAAAACCACAGGGCGACAACATGTAGGAACAATCAAACGTGTTACATCCTTCACTTGCAAATACAACACATTATTCAACACAACGTATGATTCATCACACACATTTGGATTTCCCAACTGTTCAGCTTTGTCAAATAATGGTTTTAAAGAAACATCATCCCTTTGTAACTCAGAAATGTTTTCTGGGACCCTCCAGCCATGAACATTGAGACCCTCCACCGAGGACTCAACGACTGGGGTACCCGAGTACTTTGCAAGCCGCCGTTGTCGGCGTGTTTTCCTGGGGCCCTTGGTTGCACCCTGCAGCAGACTATCCTCAAAGTCTGGCAGTGGTTGCAGACCAGCCTTAGTTTGGGCTCTAGTTAACACAGCACATGACAGATTAGCATTGACATTGGAAGACATGGTTTCAACATTCTTAGATGCTAGGAGATCATATAACACAGGTACATCTACTCCCAGAATTACATCAGCAGGTAAATCGTCCACTATTGCCACTTCAAACAGAAAATTTTGGTCACAAATACCCACAGTGACTTCTGCTTGGGGATACTGCTTAACATCCCCGTGTACACATTTTACAGCAGATGTATGCATATAATCAACATTGTTAACATGACATGACTTAACCAATGACAGTGAACTCCCAGTGTCCACTAAGGCTCGTAAGCAATGTCCATTGATGGTCACATCACACATAATGTTCAGTTCATGTATAGTGTCTTTAACATTGTCCCCTTCTCGTGGAACATAACAAAATCCAGTTAATTTTGCTTTACGTACGGGACAGTCAGCAGCTTTGTGCCCCGACTGTTGACAGTAAAAGCAAATCAGTCTCTTACTTGGCTGTACACAGGTAGTGGATTCGCTACCACTCTTCTGAACCACAGTATCGGACATCTTGAATGGTGTAACAGTGCGTACAGTACCTTTTGGAGGTTGAGTGCGAGGGCTATCACGATGAGCATTCAGGTATCGTTGCGCTAGCTTCGCTGCTTCCATTCCTGATCTCGGCTCATGCTCCTTCACCCACATTCGTGTGTCGAAAGGTAGCACCCTCAACAGCTGTTCGAGAATGATGGCCTCGCCGATCTCCTCCTTCGAATGCTCCTCTGGCCGGACCCAACGTGTATACAGACCCTTCAGACGGTTGTACGACTCTGTCGGTGACTCACCAGCAGGTACTGTTGTCGCCCGGAAACGCTGACGATAGGTCTCTGCCGAGATGCTGAACTTTGCCAGGATCGCCTCCTTTAACTGGGGGTAGACCTCCGCCTCATCCTCATCCATCGCCAGGTATGCCTCCAACGCTTGTCCTGTCAGCAATGGGACCAGACGGTAGCTCCACTCCTCCTGTGGCCATCTCCAGGTTTTCGCCAGACGCTCGAACCGACGGAGGTAGCTCTCAATATCATCTCCTTGCTGGTAGGCGGGTAGCTTCGGATCTGCCCATTGCATGGGCTGAAAGGGAGCAGGGTTTTGCGGAGGGTCTTGGTCATAATCTGAAACGTATCGACCCATACCTTTCCGACCTGCTGGGGTTGGTAGCTCCATCCGAACGCTGGCATCCACTGGAAACTCAGCATGGGACGTCGTCTGCAGAATGGCCTCCCGTAGGCTTCGGAGCTCCAGCATCTGTCGCTCCTCCCTCTGCTCCTGCGCATCCAAGAACTTGCGCATTAGGGCAACCATCCCTTCTTCAGCCACTAGACCTAGTGTAGCGGCCTTGCCTAGTGGAGAGCTGCTCTTTGGTGATGCACCCGAATGCCCGGTAGCCAGCCCCTCGCCGACCAGCTCAGTAGCATCCCAGGTTACATCCTCCCTCACTGCCTTCACTTCAGGCCGGGCTTGGCCTTTCTTCTTGTGGGGAGCCATCCCACTTCTGACACCAAATGTGACAAAGTGAACACCAGCGGTTCACCTTTGACGTGGGTAAGTCCCAAAAATAAAGAAAAAATCCCCAAAACAAAAATGATGGCTCAGACCGCAACTGTACTCTTGTACAAAGTGAAGTTTATTTACAGTGAATCAGGAGAAAAACCAAGGTGATATATTTATATTTACAAGTGCAGAAAACAAAACCCAAAATACCAAAATAAATAAAACAAAATAATGACGAAAAAATATACACAAGTAAATATTCACGATATATCAATAGCAACATCTCCAAAACCACTCACTCCGGTCGACTTGGTAAACAAGTCCTGATTGAGAGTCTGGCCTCCCTCTTTATAGAGCCAGACTCCTCCCCTTCAATGGGAGTTCCCATAACCAGGTAAGTATCCAGGTAAGTATTTTAAATTGCAATTAAACTCAGATCCAGTGAGTTTAAACACATAAACATGACATTATATACACATAACAAAACATTTATTTGACACATATTAAAAACATAATTTAACACATAGCCCCTTTAACAATGACATACAAAAACAACACCCCCCCTATATACAAACATAATGGACTATGCCAACCTTCGCGAATACTGCGCCGGCGCGACACACTCTGTGACGTCATAAGCGTGTGCCGCTCAATCGCTCAGGTTTGCCGGCGCAGCATCCCACAACGGAAGGCTGACTAAACAAACAAACCAAACAAACAAGCAAAACAAAGTGTGTGCAAGTGTATGAAATAACAGGATTAACTGGGGGAAATGTTGACGACTGTAATGTCCATGTGAATCGGCTTCGTGTGCACCCACCGCCGAATCGGAGTTTAGTTAAGGTAAGTGTATGCGGTGTATGTGGTGTATGTGCGTGTATGTATGTGTGTGTGCGCCAGTTTTGCCTGCTCAGCGTGGTTGGCGATCGTGCTCCATCACATCCAACTTAGGTGACATTAAGAGATTTAATTAAGTTACTTTAATCTTCTATTTTGGTGATAATTACATAATTTCATTTATATATTTTTTTACAGTGTAATGTGATACTAATTCACATCACTAGCTGTGTTTCTTATTCCACTGGCTGGTGCTTTAGTCTGATTGGTTTAGAAATTAATTCTTTAAAAATAATTATTGAATACCTCAATGTCCTGTCATCAATTTTTTCATATCTGTTCTCATATAAGTAGCTTATTATTTAAAGGTTTTTTTATCATTTGAGGCCTAATATGTTGTTAAATGAAAATAAAGGAAAGTAATTTAAGGCAATGGACACCTGACAAAATTTTACTTTGAGAAAAATAAATGTGAACATGACTTAAATATCCACACTTTGCATCACAAACCTTTAAAAGTTGCTGAGTAAAAGCATCTGAAATGAATGATAATGAGGCCTGGCTTTATTTAGTCATGAAACTTTTCACTGAGCTTGTTTTCCTTTTCCATTTATTTTTTTTAAGTTAGCATACATTTGCATACATTACTGACTAACAAATGTAAAGCTGGTCTTCAAATATAAAGTGTGTTTTAGGAAAGTACTGACTGACTCGCCCTTCACAGAAGAGATGAAGATTGTCGTGTTTGCTCTTCTCCTGTCAGCTCATTGTGAGCTCATAACAGCTCTGAAAAGAAAACACTTTCATTTTAGTAATGCCACGACATGGACAAAAGCTCAAAGTCACTGCAAAGACAACTATGATTACCTGTCCAGTCTTGATCGCCAGGAGGAAATTACAGCGTTAAGCACAACAGCAGGAAGTTGGGTTGGCCTGCAACAGATCTCTACAAACAACTGGGAGTGGAGTGATGGAGGCAACAGCAGTTTTATCATCTGGGCAGATGGAGAACCAAATAATTTAGACCTCTGTGCTACAGTGAAAAATGGCCTATTGTATAACAACCCCTGTAATGCTTCATACGGTTACTTCTGCTACAAGTGGGACCCTGAACTGATTGTGGTTAAAGAGAATAAGAGCTGGGAGGACGCGTTACAATACTGCAGGACTCATCACACTGATCTGGCCAGTCTGCCAACATATTTACATCTCATCCAAGCACAACAAGCCACTGCTGACACATCAAGTGTGTGGACAGGTCTAAGGTTCATGGCAGGCTTGTGGTTCTGGTTAAGTGGAGAGAATCTGGGATACGTTAGTGCCCATCTGCCAGCCTGTCCTGCTAAATACACTTACTGTGGATCTCTAAACCTAAAAAATCATAGCTGGGAGAACAGAAACTGTATGGAGAAACTTAACTTTGTCTGCTATTAAAGAGGACGGTGAGTATCAAAGATTATAGATTGATGCTATATGTTATGTTATGATTTATCTGTGTGGATATTCAGTGTTTGCTATACAGTTGATTGACTGTTCAATAATTGGATGATGTTATTAAATACTGATATTCTTGTCAAATATGTTAATCTTCTACTAGTTTTAAATAATAACATTTAAAAGTTTTTTTCCCTCTTTTTTTCAAAGGATTTAAGAATATCAAGAGAAATCTGACAATTGAAGGAAGTATGTCTTATGTCTAGGTAGCCACTGACTCTATTCAAAATAAAAATACACTGTAAAAATGATATCATATCAACATATATTTTTATTTTACTTGCCACACCAAGAAAAAGGCATTTGAAAAAAAAAATGTTTGCATTTCTTATCTCCTTATGTCACCAGTAACCACACTCAATTTTTATTTTTTCAACAAAGGAATTCACATACTATGGAAATCAGAAAATATGAACTAGAATACTATTTTTTTAAAACATAAATCAAAATAAAATAATATATATAATAAAATAGTTTTGTAAATTAAATCTTCTTTTTGAAGTATAAAATATTAAAATATTTCAGGTTTTCATTTTAATACATGAAATAAAATGTTTTCTTGTTTTGTTAACAATAATTTTAAAGTGACCAAAAGTAACAAAAAACCTATGGGGCGGTTTCCCGGACAGGGATTAGACTAGTCCTAGACTTAAACACTTTTAAGAGCTCTCCAAACTGAAAAAAACTTTCACTTACAGATCTTAAAATACATCAGGGCCCTTTGTTTTACTTCAAGATGCACACAGGTAATGTTTTTAGTAAGGCATGTTGTTTAAAACTAGTTATATTTCCTAAATAAACTAAGGCCTAGTCCTGGATTAAGCTAATCCTGGTCCGGGAAACCGCCCCTAAAAGTTTCAAAACCTAAAATAAAAGAAGGCCAAATATAGTAATACAATGGCATTTTATGCTTGTGTTAGCTTTTATGATTCATGAAACACACAGTCAAGTATGGTAGTGCAACAGGATTTTTTTCTTTTTTTTAAGATAAATGAATATTTCTGTGTAAACCAGCAATGCTAGAGTAAGCCAACATTAAAAACAATCCTTCAAACAACATATAACATAATTTAAGAAGTAATTTATAATTAATTAACCAGTAATTATGATTTCTATAAATTCATTATATGATTTTTTTTTTTTTTAAATATCCAGAAGTGGCAAAAAATACATACTTAAGAAATGATCTCAATATATCCAATAAGAAATAACAATAGCTAGCTGTGTCATATTCATTAGAAATTTATATTTCTCAGTAAATAGTACATTCTGACTGCAGAAATGGATGATCTGAAAACATTACCTTAGCTTTTCTACATTTACCATTAAAGGCGGAGTCCACGATGTTTGAAAGCCAATGTTGATATTTGAAATCACCCAAACAAACACGCATAAATAAACAAAACAGTAGAGGTGGCTTAATCAGCTTGAATTAAGTTAGGTACTCCTTTCAATAAAATATAGGGACTCAAAATGTGCCCAACCATTTGGTTGAGCAGGCAGTTAAAGGGTTAACAAGTAAAGTCAACTTGTTTTTCTTTTTAAACTATGTTTTTATGTTGTTTTCTTTTTAAATTATTTCTACATTACAAGTCAAATGTTTAAAAATTAGTGTTGAAATAACTTGTATAATTAAGTTCATGCTGCATTTATTTTTGACTATTTTTGAGCAAAACATCAATAAGTGTCAATAATTTACAGAAGTAATTGATTTGTGATTAATTGAACTGAATATTAATTTTCTGTATATTGTTAATAAATATAAAAAAACATGTTCAATTATTTTTTGGATTATTGTGCTTTTATTTAATCCAAGCTGACATTTTTATTATGCTATAAACATGGTTTATGGTTAAAAATGCTTGGACAAATGAAAATTATAGAAAATGCATATTTTACAGACAAAAGAAAGACAAAGAGCTAACTGAAATTTAAAAGAGCGACGACATCTGAAGAGGATCTGACTGCAGCTATGAACTGTAACGGACTCATGATGACAGGAGCTCTTGAGCAGATAATGCTTCTTAACCTGTGTCTCTCAATCATAGAAATATAGCTTATTACACCTTTATTTAAAAGTATTTTTACTGTAAGCCTTTCTTTTTAAACCAAAAAAGCCTCTGTCGCAATTTCTATTATACTTTAAAATAAATAAACATTCCTAGATCCCAGTTTAGATTGGTCGGGCCTGGTTGAGTAAAAATAAATAAATGGCAGTCAAGAAAGCAGATGGAGCACAAATTTACTGTAAATAAATATATGTGACCCGTCACGGAAACCAGGGACACAAGTCGGCAGCACAAGTTTCGAGAAAATGAGAAACAAAGTTTTTTTTTCAAAATTTGTGATTTTCGTTTTATTGCAGAATCTGTTAGTTGAGATCACGAAGAAGCCTCTCCATGTTTGAGATAGCAGTTTATGTATATTTAATAGCGTACATTTTGCGGTTAAAATAGGCTTGTTTTCCGGAGATTCTAGCGTGCAGCGGGGGGCGTCATTGTCTGTGTGTATATTTACATACTGTATAAGCTTGTGTTTTCGCCTCCGCCCCCAAAGGGAACAGCGTGACTACTGAATAAGGATAGTTCGCCCAAAACTGAAAATAATGTCATTAATGACTTACCATTATGTCGTTCTAAACTCGGAAGACCTCCATTCATCTTTGGAACACAGTTTAAGATGTTTTAACATTAGATATAGTCTGAGAGCTTTCTGTCTCCTCCATTGAAAATCTATGTACGGTTTCCATGTCCAGAAAGGTAATAAAAACATTATCAAAGTAGTCCATGTGACATCAGTGGGTCAGTAAAATTGTGTTGTGTTACCGCGAGAGCTCTTTAAGAAATCTAACGGAGTAGTTTAATTTCGACTCGCTCTCGCGGTACTCTGACGTCATCCGACTGCGGCGCCCCATAAAGTCAGTGATGCGGCTGACTGTTATTTGTCCAAACACACAGAAGTTACACAGAGATCGTTGTATTCTTTATATAATTGGCTACATGTTTTGTCTATCAATATTTTCCATGAAGTCATTGGCTGATGGAGGAACGAGCGAGCGATTGGTAACATCTCTTAAGGACTTCACGTTTTCGACGGTGCTGTTTTTGGATTATCTATTTTCAATACAAACTTTGAAGGCGGGTTCATGTGTTTAACGGATGTAATGTAATCTGATATACCCTTACATGTTACGATGTAAATAGTCCTCAGATTGTATATTATATTGTATTACCAGAAGTTCATGCGAAATAGACTATATATCTATATTTCACGGATTATACGCATTTGTGGACAAAAATCATTGGATGATTCACACATCTGAAACAGACTGGATTCGACTTGTGATCCCCGCAAAGGTAACGTTAAAAGTCCTGTTTATTTTTGCATTTTGTCATTCGGACTTCTGTAATAAAATACTACATATGATGGTAGAACCTCTGTATCTCAAAACGGCTTTACAGGGGGTATGGCTTAGCTAAATGAGATGTAAATGAGCCCTATTGTCTCTCCAGCCAGGGAAAAGGGAAAGTGTTAACTTTTTTCTTTCTCAAATTTCTCAGCATTCTCTTTCTTGAATGTGTTACATTCAAATGGCCACAACTTCTCCAAATCTTATCAGATTTCCATGTGTTACACATCGTTGGAAAGCTTAGAATCTGCACTTTCAGAATCTATGAATAACTCAAAATGCCCCAGATCCGACTTGTGTCCCTACTTTCCGTGACTGGTCACATATATTATAAAACGGCCTGTTCTGGTTCTTCATTCTGATTGGTTGAAAATGCGTTCTAAGCCGTGATAAAATACCCCAGTAAACCGCATTACAGAAGTATCACTGCACCACTGTTGCTACATACTGATTTATGAAAATAAACACCACAGTCTTTAATCATATTTTTAATTCTTCTACATTTGCACAATTATTGCACTATATAGATAAATGTCAATAAATATTGGAGAATATTTCGTCAATAAAGAGAAAAACTTCTCTGAGTTGTTCATATCTTAAATTGATATTTCCGCTATATCCACTAGATGGCGATCTTACCCAACTTTAACACTGATGCATTCACTCAACACTAAAATCACTGTGTGTAAGTTCTGATTGTGGCTCTGAATCTGATCTCTTACAAAAGTTCTTCACAAAAATGGAATTATCTCCGTTTTTATCGGAACATTTGAGAGGTGATAAGAGAACAAATGAAGGTAGGATGAAACTTTCTTTTTTTTGAAAGCGGATCTGTTCTTTCATTTTATGTGCAGCGGAGTCAGTATTTGTATCTGTATTTGTATCTGTAACAGTCTCAAAATTATTTGTATCTGTATTTGTATTCGGATGGAACCGGAAGTGGGCAGGTCTTAAAACGGAAGTTTGTCATATTACATGAAAATGGCATTTTAAATGCATTTTAGCTTTTTATTATAATTATAACTTAAATAACTGCAAACATTTAATTAAAATAATAATACAACATTTTTATCAAAAAGACAATAACTTGATTCTCGTTATTATTACGCATGGAAAGCAAACATCTCATTTTTAACTCTTTCACCGCCATTGACGAGATATTTCGTCAATTAAGAGAAAACGCTTCCCCGCCAATGACGAGATTTTCCGTCTTTTCGCAATACCGCTATTATCCACCAGGTGGCCCCCTTCCGCAACTTTTTAAACCCGGAAGTATTGCCCTATGGCAAGCGGCTGCATGTCCGTGTTTGTTTTAAAGATCGCTCTGAATGGGATCTCTATGAAAAGTCCGTCACAGAAATGGAATTATCTCTGCTTTTTGCTCAAAATGTGGTGTTTTTGCAGAAACCTACCCTTATTCAAAAGCTGATTAAGCAGAGGGTCTGTTCTTTCATTTGGTATATTATATGTTTATATATTTAAAGAAGAACATTTTCTGGAAGGCATCAAACTTTGGTGAAAAACGCTGGCGCTGGCTGGCAACTTTTTTTAAAAACGCTGGCGGTGAAAGAGTTAAAGCTTCATACAGCTTGTGCCTATGTGCTATGCATCATTGTATTGTAGCATTAAAATAACAAACTTGAAAGCACATTGACAAAACTGTAGGCTACATCACCTTTAAGCGTTTATTGTGTCTGTCAGCACAGTTCCACGAAACCCATTCTGTCTAAATGCGTGGGATGTTTTCAGAAAAAAATAAGTAGCCTACATTAATCCCTAGTCTAGCGATTTAAATATACTAATTACACATCTAAAATGATCGTTATTTGTAAGTTTTCTGAGAATGAAATATAACCTAATACTACTCATACATCCACATGTCTGACATCTTGGTTTCGGTTTAAAAACATGCAGGAATTTGAAAATAAAATGCAGGACTTGCTTGATGTTTAAAGAGATATTAAGGGAGATAAAGTTCGGGAACTGATTTATGTAAAAAAGTTATTAAGATCAACAAGACTCACGCTGACTTATAGATCCGAAATGCAATGCAGAGACACGCAAGTGTGTGCTCTATATACACACAATAGTTCAAAAACATCTGTTTTGACAAGAATTTACAAAAGCATAATAAGCATTACAACAAACTTGCTGAGCTCATTATTATCTATATCCATACAGCGTTTGCGCCAACATATCGAATTGTTTAATAAAAAAACTCTCTCATTAATCTTCACCTAAATAAATAAATAATCAGATATTCGTTTACAATTTTAAATAACAGTATTCTCTATTATTTAAAAATCAGTTTTGAACAAGCAACATGATTTTAAACAATACGTTAATTAGAAAGATTTAATCCAATGTTTCAGTTGTTATTTGCTTACTTTATTTTAATTGCAATTCATGTCATAGTAATATTCAGTTTAAATTTAGCTTTTAAAATGTTAAATTTTCATACTTTTATCTATTTACTTATTTATATTATATTATATTCACCTAGATTGACCATAAACCTTGCTTCGACTAGAAGTAATTAAAAGATCATCTACCGGAGTCACACGGAGATATTCATGAATATTTTATTATCAGAGTGCAGCATTTTATCAAGTTTATTTTTTTTGGTCTTTAAATAAAACGAAAACAAAATTAGTCTCATAGTAGTCTGGTTCTACCAGACTCTCATACATTTCATTTGTACAGAGAGTCTGGCCTCTCTTCATTGAGATACGTTTACTTCCTTGTAAGCGGGTTCTCTGTTAAAGTTCAACACTATTGGATCTGCCCAGAGTCACTCAGGATCTCCCATTGCCAATCGCTAAGGTGTGGTCGTGACAATATCACGTTTATCGGAAACAACAAGTCCAAATGATCAGAGGGTTGTTTAGAAAAAGATTTCTGTCAACACAGGGTCGGAAATTAACCAAATGCGGGTGGATTTTGCAATTGGCGGGTAAGACTACCACATTGGCGGGTAGCCAATGCGAATCAGTGATGCGCGAGTCAATGTATAAACAACCCACTCCTGACGTTTTCAACTAACCCGACGTTTTTAAACCCGACTGACCGGCCCGAGCGGCCCGAATATCATTAAAATATTTTTGGACAACTCGTAACCAGGACCCGCTCATTTCTTATCAACCCGTGCATATCTGATGCAAATTGAGTGATTCATTGAGAGGATACGACTGCTGTTTCGCAACGTTCATGCGATTGGAAAGAAGATGAGGCACTTCTCTGACTACGTTTGGATGTGCGAGTAAGTATTAAACTGTTGGTGAGATGGGATGAGAATGCAATGCTGACATAGGCTACAGTATAATTGCAAACAAAATGATCTCAACAGTATTCTTTTTCTAATAAAACATTTCTTTATGTCTTAAGTGTATGTAGTTAGAGTCAAAAACCAGTCTTTGCTTGTCTTAAAGAGACAGTAACCTCAATTTACCTACTTAAGTCTGTGTCATTAATGTTAATTAAACAACCTAAGACAAAGAGAAAATCACTTTTGTAGCTCTTAAAAATAATTATATTTAATTCATACAATAAAGACAGCGTTATCATTCACTATTCAAAAAAAAAAAACTGGCTGGTAAAAAGTCACTGTGGCAGGTGGTCAAAAAAGTTAACTTCAGGCCCTGTCTGTCAATGAGAGATGCAGGTTTTGTTCATCGAATTTAAGAGTTTGAGGAACAATTGCAAACTTTAAATGTATATTTGACACTAAGGACAATGATGTATTCAGTCAATTGCCGAAGCTGGGTGTAATCATTAACAAAACGCTGCTCCGGTCATTGACGCACAACGACACACAACATCAACATCATCATTCTCAGCCACTCCCTCTGTTTGCTGATTGGTCCTACAAAAATTTGATTTCTCGAAACGCTAGAATAGACCGAAATCCAAGATGTAGTACTGAAGGAAAATAAAAATTGATCGGAAGTGCGTAGGAGGGTGAAGCCAGGCTAGTCATATAGGCCCCAAGGGCCAGAAGTGTAAATAGAAAACGAGGAGGGTTTTTACATTAAAAAACTCTTGTTTACTTTAGTATTTACTATAGTATACTAGTAAATTGTAATATATTGTAGTAAATTACAATTTGTTAATGTTTACTGCAGTGTTCTGTATTAACTAATGTGAATTGATTATCTGTAGTAAACACTGTAGGATACTTTAACATTCACTATGGTAAAGTAAAAAACACGATAGTATCTATACATTTTACTACAGTTTTACTATAGTAAATACTAAAAAAATATAACGGTTTCAGATTAAAATGCACATTGATTCACATAACTAGCGTTTGGTTTATTCTCTATCAGCGATGAAAATGTTAAAAATATCAGAGATTAACATCAGATATTTCTTTAAAGATTAAATCTGATGTCCACAAGGTGTCTTCATACACCACCATATTAATGTATGATGCCCCAAATGGAAAAATGACATGTTTTGGCGATTTTTATTAAGATTTTGCTATTTCAGCTAAATAAAATGTACGTAACGTGAAATAAAACAGCCTGTTGAATTGTACTTGGAAAAATATGCCATTTAACATTGATTGTATCTTAATGCATTATATTTTTAGGGCTTGCATTAAGGGCTGAAATTCAACATGGCTTTATATTTAAGCTGTAAATATTTCACTTCAAAACATTTTAAACACATTTTCCTTTTTTCATTTGTCCACATTTCAATTTTCAGTTTCAAAATATTTTGTCAGTTTAAAAATACAATCTAAAATATTCAGCGGGCATTTTTTGTCCATTTAACTTTGTTAACATACAATGAGTTGCAGTAATCTAAGCGCAATATGATAAACGCATGAATGTGTTACCAGCCGGAGCGGGCTACTGAAATGCCCCTCCGGCGCGTTCCACCTCCAGGAGGTCCCCAAAAGCACCCCAAGGACCAATCACACGAAGCAAGTAAGTAGAATAAAAACAAATTTTATTTAAATTAGTTTAAATGCTGGTAAGCAGGGGGAAGGGAAAAAGGGGGGTTAAAAAGTCTCCTTGTCTGTCCTCCACAGACTCTTCAGGGGAGAGGAGCCAAGTGCCGGACCAAAGCACTATAGAGAAGGAGAGGGGGCCAGGGGGACTCTTCTCTTTGTTTCTTGATCCCGTGGTGCCCTCCTTTGCTCCTGGAGGCAGAATGAAACAATATTTTGTGGATGTGGGGGTATACGACAACTACCTGTTCCGTAGTCTCCTAGCCGTCCCTCGGCTCGTTCCAGTGCTTGACTGCGTTGGATCAGGTAAGTATGGTAGAATCCTTCCCTTGTCCGTAACTCTCTTCTGTTCTCTCTCTCGCACAGGGCACCTGAGACACTCCTCTCCGTCCACGACGCACTGAAGTCCACGGTCGTCCCTGGGGCCTACTGCAGTCACACACACACACAAGAGACAGGTTAAAGAGAGCCTCACTAGTTCACGGTGGCAGGCTGCTGGAATAACCACCACTCTGCTTTCTCTTTCAGGGTTTCTTGGAAGACAGGGCTCTCCTCGGCCTACGGACGTGCCAGACAGGCGTGGACCTCACTCGTCGCACCAGACTACAGCTACAGTTTCTCAGGTAAGTTTATCTCTACTCACTCTAGGGTGGCTCGGCGATCAACAGAACGAATTAGGTAAGTACAGCTTTGCCTCTGGCTCTCATATACTCTGCGGTTCACTGGACAGGTTGCTCTGTAAGGACAAGACAGTTCAATTTGTATGTAGCTCTTAGCTCGGACTCTGGTGTAGCTCTGCGGTTCAAGGGGCGTACTGCTCTATGTTGACAAGACAGGTCAAGGTTATATAACTCTTAGCTCGGCTCTGACGTGGCTCTGTAGTTCAATGGGCGTGCTGGTCTGCATCGACAGGACAGTTCAAGTTTATATAGCTCTTAGCTCGGGCTCTGCGATTCAATAGGCGGCTGCTCTGTATCGACAAGACAGTATAATTTGATATAGCTCTTAGCTTAGCTCTGATGTGGTTCTGTGGTTCAATGGGCGTATGATACTGCATCGACAGACATCCAGGTACGTATGGTTTTAAATTCTAATCCACTGCTTTCTTCAGGTAAGTATGGTCTTTAGCTTTGTTCTTGCTCCCTCACTCTCAACACATCACAGACAGATGATTACAACGGACGTAGAGAAAAAATTGTACGTCACCTGGCCTTAGTCCTTGACGGGCGAGTGTGATCGTTACCTCTCTTCCACACAACTTCGGTTGGCCCGTCGCAGCCAATGCCGTCCAGAGAAGTGGTGAGAAGGCAGATGGGGCAGCGAGATGGTTTTCTGTAGCAGACCCGGCTGCTCCACTTCCTCCTTGAAGTCAAGACGGTACCTATACTGCTGGGACAGGCGGCTAGGCCCTTCCTCCACACAGGGTTTATACACACACAACAGTTAGTTTAGATCTTCACAACTCTTCTACTTCCTTTAACTTCCACTTTGTTCTCTTTTACAGCACTCAGATCCAGTACTCACGCAATCTCAGTCGTTGCTGGACACGCAGGCGGGGGAAATAGACAGGTAAGTCCACAATGATCTACACACCACAGCGGCTCCACGACGCACCTCCCAGCGGTTGACTTGACCTAGGGTCGGTATGAGCAACAGGAGACACGGCACAGCACTGCAAATACTCCAGGTGCACACACGTCAATAATGCACGCTCACACACAGCAATCCACACTTTGATTAGTGATAATTAAGGTCCATACCTCCACGCTGGGTCAATACTCTTCACTGAGGAGGGAGATGTTTACATACGCGCCCACCGGCGATTGGGACAGATGACACGTGTCCCCGCACAACGCTCCAGATATCCTGTAATCCCACTGGCTCTCCCAACGGCTTCGTTCTCCACGGTAGGGCCACTACACAACAACACACTCCTTGCAAATAGTCACTTTCTGTTCCTCCAATGTTTTCGGAATGAATAATAGACCACTGGTACTCACAATCCAATGTTAAGCATTTCTCTCCTTTTATTGTTGTTCTTCGTCTTCTTGCAGTTTCCACAATGTCACTCGACTCCCGGACCCTCTGCCAGAGATCGTGCTTCACAGTGGCTCCTACTGCAGCTGCATACACACAAGGGAGAATGTATTGCTTCAATACGAACAGTGTTCTTCCAAACCTGTTTCCAAACACTTGTTTTCTCTGTCCTCTTTCCTCCAGCGGATCCTCTCTTCCATTCCTACTCGTTTGCTCCGCCACCACAGTATACCACTTGCCACAATGTCCGCTTCATCATCCACCACAAGGGATCAAAACAATGAACAACATCCTGTGTTTCACATGCTCTATTTATACTTCCCTTTCCTTTGAATCTTCCAATCGGCGTTCGCCATGCTGGTTTCCGCTGATTTCGTTGCCCGGGGTAACCCGGAAGTGCCGGTGTTTGGGTAAATCGGTCCGGGCGGAACTATTCTTCCACACTTTGGTTCCGCCCCGATAGTCACTCGTGACAAATGACCTTCTCCAAATCTTGACAAGAAAAAGACAAGAATGATTTAAGTTTAGAATAATCTGTAATTGATAAAAACTATTCTTAACAACCAAATTTATTTGCTTGGCTAACCATAATTCAGAGTCTAAGATGACACCAAGGTTCCTAATCTGAGAAGAATTGGCGGGAAATAATTGCCAAGTCCGTAATGAGTCCATCTCAATTTCGGTGGACCAAAAACAATAATTTCAGTTGTGTCTTCATTAATTTGGAGAAAGTTACTTTTTAACCATTTCTTTCTTAACATCATCAAGACAGTCCAACAACTGTTGAATGGAATCAGTAGCTTTCAAAGGAATATACAACTGAGTATCATCAGCGTATAAATGAAACAAAACATTGTGCTCTCTAATAATATTTCCTTAATAGACGCATATATAAGTTAAAGAGGAGCGGGCCCAAGATTGAACCCTGAGGTACACCACTTATAATAGGAGCTGAAGAAGAGGAAAACCAAAACTCTGTTGTACCCAGAGTACATATGTGAAGTTCTATATATATATAGTTCAATATGCCCCACAAATAATTTATTATAAGATGTTAAAATTTCCACTTTGTAGGTGTGAGCAAAAATTAGCTGTTTTGGGTTTGTCTCTTTAAAATGCAAATAAGCTGATCTCTGCACTAAATGGTAGTCCCATTGTTGGATAGTACATATAAAGGGCCGGGATTATCCTCTTCTGACATCACAAGGAGAGCCAAATTTCAGTGACCTATTTTTTTACTTATAATAGTTTACCAAAACGAAGTTACTGGGTTGATTTTTTTCACATTTTCTAGTTTGATAGAAGTACTGGGTACCCAATTATAGCACTTAAACAAGTCCGATTTTCACGATATGTCCACTTTAAGTTAAACATATGTCATGTAGGCCTGTTTATTTTATTATTATTATATTATTTTCACCATACAGAAGTGCTACATGTGACATATGAGTCATCCTATATTTTTTAAAGAGATTTATTTATAAAAAAGTGAATAACGCAAATCAAATTTATTTAGCTATATGAGACAGTCTACATTTTGGTAGGCTGATTTTGCAAGCTGCAGCTGTGATGAATGTTTCTTGGTAAGGTATAATATTTTACAGCTCTGTCAAGGGTTGCGTGCTGAACATGCTGTCATAGCTTGAAATGCAAATGTAGTCAGGGCTCAGAGAAAACATTAGTTTTGCTACTGCTCTTCTTTAGAGAGCAAAACAAAGTATGCAAAAATATTACCAGAAGCACCACAAAGACAAATCAGAAATCTTGACAGTAAAGGTCAGACTATTGTTAGTTTTAAGGTTTTCTTCTTTAAACTTAAAATTTAAAAGCATATGAAAATACTTGATAACAGCACATTATAGAATTAAATACACAAGAAAATCATCCAGTATATATAAGAACAAACCACTTTGCCTTTCAAAAACATCTGTAGTCGTCACATAATAAACAAAACAAACTATATTCTAAAGCAAGTGCAAAAAGTATTAAATATAAGCGCAAATAAATACAATAAATGGTCATTATTATATACTGTTATTATTGTATTGACCTTGTTACTGTATTCTTTATCCGCTTCTCTGTTGATGGTGAAAAGGTCTGTAATAGTCATGCAAAGATGCAGCAACATTTACATGAGTTGTCCCAGATAGCAACATTTCTGTGGCACAGATCCGGCTTACATCTGACACTTTCATCTGGCCCACTTTTGGCATGGAGTGATGGTACTTGAGCGGTCCACCGATGTTTGTCTTAATATGTAGGTGACTGGGATATTAAGGCTGAGCAATCTGTGCTTTTGGTCATTGTCTGTTCCTGTTAGAAGATGATCTCCAGTAAATTTGTAAAAAGTTTTGATGTGTTTATAAAGAGTGTTTAGCAGGTAAAGTATTCATATGTTTTTTTTTTTTAGTTTGGCAAGTCAGTAAATACAATCTTTTATTATAGTATCTTAATTAACAATTGGAACATTTGGTACAAATATTTACATATTGTCACGGTAGGAAAATCCATTGTTTTCCTCCGTGTCATGTTTGTGTGTGTGTGTTGCTCACTTACCCTGCCATGTGCTCGTTAGAGCAATCCCTTTCACCTGTGTGTTGATTGTCTCGCTCCAGCTGTCCATCATTACATCATCTCCATATATACTCATCTGACTTTCTGTTCCCTGCCAGATTCTATTGTTTGCTCAGTCTCCGTGTTGCTTGGTTGTTCCCTGTGCTTTGGATTACGTGTTTCAGTTTGGATGTGTATTGTCGTCGTCGTCTTCGTGTGGATGTTCCGTGTCAGTCTGGATTTCACCACTGCTCACCACTCCACCAACGTCGCACTCAAAGCACCAACTTCCACCGTAGTCATCGTCACCATTGCCATCAACAACACCGGACTGGATTACTTCCGCATTGACATTGAATTCTCTCTCTTTGTTTATATTTAATAAACATTGTTCTATTTTACACCTGCGCTTGCTTCCGTCTCTTACAAGTCATTACAGAAGAATCTGGCCAACATGGAAGCAGCAGGTGATCAGCCGATCTCTGCGTTGGAGGAGTTTCTCCAGCGATCTCTGGCTCGTATGGATCATCAGGATCAAACCATCAAAGGTATGCGGAAGGCCGTCCAGGTAATGGTGGCGAAGGTTTCCGAGCTCTCTCAGCGATCTCCGGACATCACGCCTCCCACTGCGCCACCCATGCCGCCCGCACCATCTTCACCTCCAGGGGGTAGTTTCATCCAGGAACCGAGACTGCCTATCCCGGAGAAATACGCCGGTGAGCCAAACTATTGCCGTACTTTTCTCTCTCATTGCTCTTTACACTTCGCCCAACAGCCCCGGTCCTTCTTCCTCGAGGAGACGAAGGTGGCGTTTACGCTCTCGCTCCTCAAAGGCAAGGCTGCCCTCTGGGGGACGGCGGTATGGGAAAACAAGGACAGCTGTTGTTCCTCGTTCGCCTCGCTCGCAGAGGAGATAAAGAGGGTTTTCGACCGCTCCGTCGCCGGGAGGGAGGCCGCCCGTCTCCTCACGGATCTCCAGCAGGGGGGAGCGGTCGGTCTCGGACTATGCCATCGAGTTCCGTACCCTGGCGGCGGAGTGCAGGTGGAACGAGGAAGCGCAGTGGGATCATTTCCTGCATGGGTTGGCGGATCGGATCCATCGAGAGATCATCACGGCGGAATTACCGAAGTCGCTCAACGGGTTGGTGGATTTGGCGATCCGGGTTGACGCACGCCTTTCCACCGCTGCCAAAAGGAAGACTCAAGGTCCGTCCCTACGTCAAGCGGAGTTCACGGACCCGTCCAACGAAGTTTCCGCCGGTGGTCTCTCAGATCCGGAACCCATGCAGGTGGGTCGAGCTCGGTTACCCCGGGAGGAGAGGAAGCGGCGGAGATCCCGGGGTCTTTGCATGTACTGTGGCGAGTCGGGTCACCAATGCCAGAGGTGCCCGGTAAAAGACCAAGCCCGATAGTAAAACAGAGGCTACTATCGGGCAGGATCTCCGCACAGAAGTCCTCTACTACATCCACTCTCCTTCCGGTGAGACTACGGTGGTCCACTATGTCGCACTCAGGGCACGCACTTCTGGATTCGGGGGCGGAGGGCAACTTCATCGACAGCTCACTAGCACGTAAGCTCAAGTTACCTTTCACTTCACTCACCCACCAGATTGCGCCCTTCGCCCTCAATGGACATCAGTTACCCACTATCAAGTACACCACGGCACCTATCACACTCATCACTTCCGGAAACCACACAGAGACTATTTCATTTTTTATTACTGACACTGCTCTCTCCCCCATAGTTCTTGGACATCCTTGGCTTCATCTCCATAATCCCAGGATCGACTGGAAATTGGGTTCCGTTATCAGCTGGAGCGAGGAGTGTCATAAGTCCTGTCTTGTCTCTGCTTGTGTTTCTGTGTCTGAGTCTGTGTTTCAGGGGAAAGCAGTGGATTTGTCTACCGTGCCCGCGGAGTACCACGACCTGAAGGAGGTGTTCAGTAAGTCGCGGGCTGATTCTCTTCCTCCTCATCGTCCCTATGACTGTGCGATAGACTTATTGCCAGGTACGTTTCCGCCTAAGGGCAAGTTATACTCTCTGTCCGTTCCGGAGATGGAGGCCATGGAGAAATATATTTCTGATTCTCTGGCAACGGGGTTCATTCGCCCTTCCTCATCTCCAGCGGGGGCGGGGTTCTTTTTTGTGGGGAAGAAGGACGGATCTTTGCGACCTTGTATTGACTACCGAGGGTTAAACAACATCACGGTAAAGAATACTTATCCTTTGCCGTTGATGTCTTCAGCCTTCGAGAGGTTGCAGGGAGCGTCCGTTTTCACTAAATTGGACTTACGTAATGCATATCATTTGGTTCGCATCAGGAAGGGGGATGAATGGAAGACTGCGTTTAACACCCCTCGTGGCCATTTTGAGTACTGCGTGATGCCTTTCGGTCTCACGAACTCGCCGGCAGTCTTCCAAGCACTCGTTAATGACGTGTTGCGAGACATGGTAGACCAGTTCATATATTCATATATCAACTAGCCGCACCTCTGACCGCTTTGACCTCCCCTGGTTTGACGTTCAGGTGGTCAGACGCAGCTGAGGCTGCGTTTGCCAAACTGAAAAGCTGCTTTGTTTCAGCTCCCATTCTCATTACCCCTGATCGTTCACGTCAATTCATAGTGGAGGTCGACGCGTCAGAGGTGGGGGTAGGAGCAGTGTTGTCCCAGCGCGCATCCTCAGACGGAAAGGTTCATCCTTGCGCGTATTATTCCCATCGTTTATCTCCTGCGGAAGTTAACTATGACATTGGCAATCGAGAGTTGTTGGCGGTCAAGCTAGCACTGGAAGAATGGCGTCACTGGCTTGAGGGGTCGGGTGTACCTTTCATTGTATGGACGGACCATAAGAATCTCGAATACATTAGAACTGCCAAAAGACTTAACTCCAGGCAGGCTCGGTGGGCATTGTTTTTCGGACGTTTCGATTTTACACTTTCTTACCGGCCGGGTTCCAAAAACATCAAACCCGATGCTTTATCCCGTCTTTTTGAGCGTTCCGATCGTACTGCTACTCCCGAGCCCATTTTACCGGAGAAAATCATTATCTCCGCGCTCAGATGGGAGGTCGAATCGAAGGTTTTGACAGCCTTAGAAGGGGTAACGCCTCCGGCTCGCTGCCCACCGAACCGTTTATTTGTGCCGGAAGGGTTACGGTCAGACGTCCTCCAGTGGGGTCATGGTTCCAGTGTTGCTTGTCACCCAGGGGTTAGTAGAACTAGGTTTCTAGTCAAGCAACGATTTTGGTGGCCTGGTATGGCTCGTGACGTCCACGACTTCGTCTTGGCTTGTTCGGTTTGTGCCGTTGGTAAGACTTCCAATCGTCCTCCAGATGGGTTACTTTTACCGCTGTCTGTCCCTTCGAGACCCTGGTCCCACATTTCGCTAGATTTTATTACCGCCCTCCCACCCTCTAAGGGTAATACGGTGATTTTGACCGTAGTGGACCGGTTCTCGAAGGCGACCCATTTCATTCCCTTGCCCAAATTACCATCAGCCAAGGAAACAGCGGTAGCTGTCATTGACCACGTCTTCCGAATACATGGCCTCCCGACAGACGTGGTCTCTGACAGGGGTCCCCAGTTTGTGTCCAAATTTTGGAGGGAGTTCTGCAAATTGCTAGGGGCGACTGTTAGTCTTTCATCCGGGTTTCATCCCCAGAGCAACGGTCAAACCGAGCGAGCCAATCAGGACGTCGAAAGGGTGTTGCGATGTCTGGTTTCCAAGAATCCTTCATCCTGGTGTCAGCAACTCTCAATTGTGGAGTACGCACACAATTCTCTGCCGGTGTCATCTACGGGCATGTCTCCATTTAAGTGTAGTTTAGGGTACCAACCACCTAATTTTGTCAGTACTGAATCCGAGGTGTCGGTTCCCTCCGCAAACGCACTAGTCCAGAGGTGCCACCGCACCTGGACCAGAGCTCGCAGAGCTCTGCTCTAGGCAAGGTCACGCACCAAGGCCAAGGCCGATCGCCACCGGTCGAAGCCTCCCCGATACGTCGTCGGTCAAAGAGTGTGGCTTTCAACCCAGAATATTCCGATGCGTTCCGTCTCGAATAAGCTTGCTCCCAAATTTATTGGCCCGTTTTCTGTTACCAAAATCATTAATCCGGTAACAGTGCGTCTTAGCCTTCCTCCTGCGTACAGGAGGGTTCACCCCGTCTTTCACGTTTCCAAAATTAAACCGGTGATTTTTTCCCGTCTTAATCCGCCTGCCCCGGTTCCCCCTCCGCCTCGTATCGTTAATGGGGAGACCACATATTCGGTTAACCGTATTCTGGACTCCAGACGGAGGGGACGCGGATTTCAGTACTTGGTGGATTGGGAAGGTTACGGTCCGGAGGAGAGAAGGTGGGTTCCTGCTCGGGACATACTGGATCACCGCCTTATTGATGAATTCAATCAGCAGGTAAAGCAGGCTGGGAACGCCGAGGGGCGTTCCTAGGGGAGGGGGTACTGTCACGGTAGGAAAATCCATTGTTTTCCTCCGTGTCATGTTTGTGTGTGTGTGTTGCTCACTTACCCTGCCATGTGCTCGTTAGAGCAATCCCTTTCACCTGTGTGTTGATTGTCTCGCTCCAGCTGTCCATCATTACATCATCTCCATATATACTCATCTGACTTTCTGTTCCCTGCCAGATTCTATTGTTTGCTCAGTCTCCGTGTTGCTTGGTTGTTCCCTGTGCTTTGGATTACGTGTTTCAGTTTGGATGTGTATTGTCGTCGTCGTCTTCGTGTGGATGTTCCGTGTCAGTCTGGATTTCACCACTGCTCACCACTCCACCAACGTCGCACTCAAAGCACCAACTTCCACCGTAGTCATCGTCACCATTGCCATCAACAACACCGGACTGGATTACTTCCGCATTGACATTGAATTCTCTCTCTTTGTTTATATTTAATAAACATTGTTCTACCATAAAGACTCAGAAGGCAAGTGAACGTTTGAATGACATTTATTCCATGTTGACTTAAAAGACAGAAATTCAAATCAATCTCAAAATTAAATAGATGCTTAAGTCTCGTATAGATTCTTTTGGCATATGCCCCGCCTTTCGTCCGGTTCTAGCTGTAGTCCGGCAGATCCTGCCTGATGTTGAAGGCAGGGGCGGAGCCTACCCCCGGACAAAAGAACAGGGAACAACCTGGTGGTGGTGGGGAGGATGGAGGCGAACTTCAGCTACGACACCTACGGGCAGCAGGAGAGAGTGTTAGTTCAGCGTTTAAATAGTCGGCATTGAGCTGTGATTGGTAAGCCGATTTTATGAATGAATGACGTGGTATTAGAGTCTTCCTGGTAGAACTTACGCTGACGCTTTCATTTCTACCATAAAGACTCAGAAGGCAAGTGAACGTTTGAATGACATTTATTCCATGTTGACTTAAAAGACAGAAATTCAAATCAATCTCAAAATTAAATAGATGCTTAAGTCTCGTATAGATTCTTTTGGCATATGCCCCGCCTTTCGTCCGGTTCTAGCTGTAGTCCGGCAGATCCTGCCTGATGTTGAAGGCAGGGGCGGAGCCTACCCCCAAAAGTGAAGTAGATCGACTGGCTTGATTGCTAGGGAATCAAAGAGATGTCAAACCTGAAACAAGAAAAATGTTAAGAAGGAATCAGACTTCTTAAGCTATAAACGCTATTTATTGGAACCCCCCCAAAAATAAAGCCACGATAGGCATAGGCATTCCATTTAATGTCTGATTTACACGAAGGGAAAAGGATAAGAATTACAATATGCTTCGTCGTAAAATGCCACGGTAGGCTATACGTGGATAGGTAGCCCCGACAGGCGATATGTAAAGCCACGATAGGCCACAGCGATCGATAGCCCCGATAGGCGATATGAAAAGCCACGATAGGCTACGTCGATCAATAGCCCCGATAGGCGATATGTAAAGCCACGATAGGCTACGTCGATCAATAGCCCCGATAGGCGATATGTAAAGCCACGATAGGCTACGTCGATCAATAGCCCCGATAGGCGATATGTAAAGCCCCGATAGGCTACGTCGATCAATAGCCCCGATAGGCGATATGTAAAGCCACGATAGGCTACGTCGATCAATAGCCCCGATAGGCGATATGTAAAGCCACGATAGGCTACGTCGATCAATAGCCCCGATGAGCGATATGTAAAGCCACGATAGGCTACGTCGATCAATAGCCCCGATAGGCGATATGTAAAGCCACGGTAGGCTACGTCGATCAATAGCCCCGATAGGCGATATGTAAAGCCACGATAGGCTACATCGAAGCTGCAGAGATACGTAAAAAGCATGTAAGAATTTAGACGAGTAACCACCTTCAGTTTGCCCTGAAGAAAGACCAGACTTCTAGAGTAAGAACGCTATTTATTAGACCCCCTAGGCTAAATAAACCTTGTTAAGCAAAGGAATAAATCATGAAGGTAACATTATTTGAGAGCCACGATAGGCAGGATAAAACCACAATTGAAATGTAGTCATAAGAAGGAAGCATAATTATCATAAAGCTGTGTTGCAGTCATAGTTCAATAATAGACTTATGATATGAAAGCCACTATAGGCTGCATTGATTGAAAGCCCCGATAGGCATATGTGAAACCACTAGGCTGCGTTGAAGGGGCTACGTTAAAAGAGAGGGCATAAAATGTAAGAAACTCGTAAGACAGGTTAAACCACCGCTAATTTTAAATCATGATTAAATTAACCATTACAGTTGAAAGATAAAAAGGCGTGAGCAATGATAGTCAAAATTAGCCACGATAGGCAACTATACTTGATGACGGATTTCTTTTATTAAGAAAATAATAAGAGCCGTCACTATGGCTGAGTTTAAATTTAGAGAGGTCGATGTGAAATTTTAGACGTATAACACCACCACCAGTATCTGCCGTAATAGACATACCTTGTATGCGCGTGAGAGGGTCTGCTGAGCAGTCAGTAATACTGAGTCGGACCTGATATAGGTCTCATAAGCCGTTGAGTTCCACCTGCTGAGCGTTTTGATGGTCGAGTCTGGAATGCCGCATTCAGCTGCTGTAGTAGCAGCTCCAATTCGAAATGAGTGCCCGGTATATAATTTAGGGGAGAGATCGCACAATGCCAAAACTGAAGCTAGATGAGATGAAAACCAATGCTTTGTCATAGGAAGACCATTAGGAAGGATGAATAGGGGGAAGTTATGAGGGGTGCGTGGTCGGGCTTTGAGATATTGAATCATAGATGTAAAGGGACAATAAGGGTTATCAATTTTTGAAATGTAAATTGACACACCTGATCCTGATGTATCTGTTTTTGAGTGTTTAATAAATAAAGCAAAAAAGGTGGGTGAAAAACATAAATCTGAAAATGACAAACCCTTAGCTGGATTAAAACGTTGTGTGTGGCAGGCGAGTTCGCCTAAACGCATAAAACCATAGAAAGCTGTTAAAAACACAGTTTCTAAAAGGGTATTGGTATAAGCAGAGAATGGACCGTTACGTACGGAAGAAACTAATCTGTGTAACAAGTCGAGTGTGATGGGGAGGCGTTTGTCGGGAATCTTAGGAATACTTTTCTCTATGCCTTTTAATAGAAGCCGGATCGAGGGCGTAGAAAAAAGACTTGGAAAGTCAGGATTAAAATATCGTGCGTGGAATTGGATGCCAGCCAGCAATTTACGTATAGTTGCGATTTTAAGATCGCGTGACTCATGGCAACTGACTATGAACGTGCATACAGTTGAAATTAAAATGGGGAATAATGGGATATGAAACGAGAAACAAAAGGTCGTAAACCAAGACCACGCGGAACTGTATGCTTTGCGAGTAGATGGCGCTACTCCTTGTGTAATATAAAATCTGGCAGAATTAAGCAGATGGTTATAGTGGGAACCTAATCCAGGATGATTTCGTGCAGTGTCGGGCATGGTGTTGGAATCTCGTTTGCTGCTGGGCAAAGCCGCCTGAAAGCCTGTAAACGAAAGCGAGAGAGAGCATCAGCAATGGCATTTGATTTTCCTGGGATATGTTCGGCTTTAATTGTGAAATTATTGATGACGAATTGCCATGTTACACGTCTAAGAATAGACATTATAGCCTGGCAATGTGATCGACCTTTGTTAATGATTTCGACAGTGGCTACATTATCGCAGTACATTGTAATGCGTTTACGTGACCAGGCTGGACCCCAGAGGACGCTGGCTACGGCGATAGGATATAACTCGTAACACGCAATCGACGGAGCTGTAACAGTTAAGTGAGAGAATGCAGCAGGCCATTTCTCTGAAAACCATTCCCCCTGAAAGTATCCCCCAAAACCAATAGAAGGGGCTGCATCGGTGTAAAGCTCTAGTTCGGCGGATGATTCGGAATTGTCATTATAGAAGAAGGAAACACCATTCCAGTTCTTAAGCAAATGTGACCAAAACCTGAGGTCTGAAGCACACCCTTCGTCTAAAGTTATTGTGTCCGTCAAATTAACTACTGAGTGAGCCAAGGTCAGCAATCGAGAAATAAAGGAGCGACCTTGAGGGATAATTCTCATTGCGAAATTTAGATGTCCCAGGAGAGACAGCATGTCGTGTTTAGAAACGGTTCGACGCTCGAGAAAAGATTCGATGAACGACCTAATTCTGACGAGTTTCTCGATAGGGAGTGAAGCTTGCATCTTTATCGAATCGAGAATGATGCCGAGGAATTCAATCGAGGTAGACGGACCCATTGTTTTCTCATTTGACAGGGGAATGCCTAATTCACAAAATAAGTGCTTTAAGATATCGAGCACAGAGCGACGTGAAGAAGGGAAGTCTATTAGCAGAAAGTCGTCTAGAAGGTGTAGCACGAAGGGGAGATTGCAAACGTTCAACAGAATCCAACACAGAGCTTCCGACAGGCAATTAAAAATGTGCGGGCTACTCCTACAGCCGAAAGTGAGTCTCACTGCGAAATAGAATTTTGATTCCCATTTAATGCCGAAAAGAGGCCAATCAGAAGGGTGAATAGGCATTATTTTGAAAGCATCTGTAATGTCTGCTTTTGCTAGGCATGCACCAAGTCCCGCTATTTTAATGAGATGAATGGCGTTATCGACTGAGGCGTAGTAAAGCGAGAAAGGTTCTAAGGGAATGCATTCGTTGACACTTGCGAAAGTGTTAGAATGCGGTGACGACATGTCGAAAATCAGGCGTTTTTTCCCGGAATATTTACGTGTAGCTATGCCGATAGAGTTAACACGGAAGGGTGAAAAAGGAGGAGAGCTGAAAGGGCCGATAAGGTAACCTTTATTCAGTTCTTTGGCCACGAGACACGAAACTACATCAGGTTCAGTTAAGGCAGACTGCAAATTATTAGCTACATAAGAAGTGGACATCGGGTACAGGACACCAACCCTGAAACCTTGAGAAAGCCCAGTAATTAAATAGTCTACGAACGAAGGATCAGGGTGAGATGAGAGGTAACTTGAGAGTGTTGTAATGTTAATTGGAGTAGAAAGGTGATCGTTCAGAATCTTTTGTGAGACGGCGCTTGTCCTCTTGTCGCAGGCCTGAAGCGTCGTGGGCAGACAGATTTTGGATGCGGGTCCTTGCAAGAGCTGCAAACATGGGAAAATTTACATTTTGAATAAGTACATACAGATTCATTAAAATTATTACAGACAGGAATGCCATTAAATTCAATAATGGGACGGCCCTTTACGTCTATTGGTACGTGTGCAGAGTCAGCACCATGGACAGCGGGCGCAGCTCGTGCAGTCAGTGTCTTAGGGCAGAAAGGTGCAGAGTGACCGTGCGAGCTGCACACTGCGCAAGCCAGAGTTTTCTGACCGCCGAAATGGCGAACCAAAAGTTCAGAGTCAGTAATGGACCAGTCCAGTTTGGTGTTGAAGAGTGTAACGAACGAAGCGGCTTTGGCTGAAAATGATTTATGATATTCATAAAACAAAGTGCCCCCATATCTTAAGTTAAGATCTGCCAGCATTGCCAGGTAAATGTCTAATTCTTCTCTGCGTTCTGGAAAAACCTGACACATGATATCTCTATAAGTGCCGAAAGCCGTGACGAATTCACAGAACGAGAGGTTGCGATGCAGTCTGGGATCTGAAGTTTTGAGATAGACTGCCACGTCGCCACAGTCAACCATTTGCCGATCTACTGCTGGTGACGGGAGCAGCAAGGCAGCCAGATTGATGTTCTTACCGTTAATTATGTCAGATCTCATTTTTTGAGACACTGTAACGGCGGCGGGTGGAACAAAAGGCCTTCCGAAACTTTGAGCGGCAACCGCCGTAGAGAGTGTAAAATGAGGCGTGACGGATGGCAAGGGGACAGACTGAAATGGAATTTGAGTCGTAGATGGAGGGAATGCCGGAGTTACTGAGGACGTGGAGGGTCCCGTGGGAAGATCAGGAAAACTAGGCGGAGCAGAGAGAGCCCGAGACCCGGTGGACGTTGAAGGTAAGGATGTTCCGGGCTGCGTGGCGAGAACTGCCTCGAACGCTCCCATTCTGTTTTGTAGGTTTTTTACATTTTCAGTAAGACCTTGAATAGCTTTTAAAAGCTGTGAGTTAGAGCCTCTTGAGTCATGGCTGGGCGATAGCGTTGATGTGGAGGATTTAGATTTTTTGGCTGGAGGAGAAGAAGATTTAGCAGTGCGTTTCTTAGCTGCTGGTTTGGGATGAGCTTGAGTAGTATTAGCCGCTGGAGAAGAATCCGTTGGTTCGGCAGGGGGGTTGCCTATAGTGTTGGAAGCCAGGAGAACGAGGTCTGTGCGTGAAAGGTCGCTTCTTGCATGAATACCGAAATCCTCTAGAGTGTGAATAATTTTGTCCGAGGGCCAATGGTTCCAAGGACATACTCGTGCTTGGATACGAGAGCTCCGGCGTGGTGATGCCGAAGGGGATGGCGGAACTGTATTGTCGTCCGAATCAGATATCTCGAAATCAACGAGCGTTTTTTGAGACATATTTGAGCTACACGAAAGCGATAGATGAAGGCGAACTTCAGCTACGACACCTACGGGCAGCAGGAGAGAGTGTTAGTTCAGCGTTTAAATAGTCGGCATTGAGCTGTGATTGGTAAGCCGATTTTATGAATGAATGACGTGGTATTAGAGTCTTCCTGGTAGAACTTACGCTGACGCTTTCATTTCTATTTTACACCTGCGCTTGCTTCCGTCTCTTACAAGTCATTACACATATGAAGTGTACTTTGTGAAAGGGCACTGCCCAAGGAAGAGCTTTTGTACATTTTCCCTACATTTTACTATGATCTACTTTTTTTTTTGGTAAGACTTTTTTACCTTTAAAAAATGTTGTGAAAATTTGAAATCTAGTATATTTCAATAATGTATTTCCTATCACAAATTAAATTCAGTAGATGTTATCAAAATATTGAAGCAAAAAAACAGTCATTATTAGGGCTCAACAAAATAATTTAGTAGATAAAAAAGATTTTATAAGATATCAAATTAATTAAACTGCACATTTTAAAGTGGCTTTTATTTTGGCCAGCCTAAGGCATACCTGTGCAATAATGATGCTGTCTAGTTAACATCTTGATATGCCACAAAAATGTTGTGTTTATATTTTTGCTCAGTGTGTGTATTATACGTGTTATTTTTTAATCTTACGTATTTAAAAAAAAAAAATTCTAAAAACTGGAATATATTGATTTAAAATGTCAAGCAATATTAAGGATATCTACTGTATTAGAAATAATCTGTTAGTTAAATACTTATTTTTGATGTAGGATACATTTTACACAAAATAGCTGTTCAATTTAATGATTTATTTTGGTTTGTCCAACTAAGAAAATCACTTAGGTGACATTAAGAGTTTTAATTAAGTTACTTTAATCTTTTATTTTGGTGATAATTACATAATTTCATTCATATATTTTTTTTACATTGTAATGTGATACTAATTCACATCACTAGCTCTGTTTCTTATTCCACGGGCTGGTGCTTTAGTCTGACTGGTTTAGAAATTAGTTATTTAAAAAAATGATTGTCCTGTCATCAATTATTTTTCATATCTGTTCTCATATAAGCAACTTATTATTTAAAGGTGTTTTATCATTTGAGGCCTAATATGTTGTTAAATAGAAATAAAGGAAAGGAAAGTTCAAAAAATGTCATTTAAGGTAATGGACACCTGACAAAATTTTATTTTGAGAAAAAGAAATGTGAACATGACATAAATATCCACACTTTGCAACACAAACCGTTTTATAAAAGTTGCTGAGTAAAAGCATCTAAAATTGATAATAATAACGTTTGGCTTTATTTAGTCATGAAACTTTATCACTGAGCTTGTTTTCCTTTTTTCATTTATTTTTTTTAAGTTAGCATACATTTGCATACATTACTGACTAACAAATGTAAAGCTGGTCTTCAAATATAATGTGTGTTTTAGGAGAGTGTTGACTGACTCGCCCATCACAGAAGAGATGAAGATTGTCGTGTTTGCTCTTCTCCTGTCAGCTCAATGTGAGCTCACAACAGCTCTGAAAAGACAACACTTTCATTTTAGTAATGCCACAACATGGACAAAAGCGCAAAGTCACTGCAAAGACAACTATGATTACCTGTCCAGTCTTGATCGCGAGGAGGAAATTACAGCGTTAAGCACAAGAGCAGAAAGTTGGGTTGGCCTGCAACAGATCTCTACAAACAACTGGGAGTGGAGTGATGGAGGCAACAGCAGTTTTATCATCTGGGCAGATGGAGAACCAAATAATTTAGACCTCTGTGCTACAGTGAAAAATGGCCAAATGAATGACAAGAAATGTACGGATTTACACGCTTACTTCTGCTATAAGTGGGACAGTGAACTGATTGTGGTTAAAGAGAATAAGAGCTGGGAGGACGCGTTACAATACTGCAGGACTCATCACACTGATCTGGCCAGTCTGCCAACAGATTTACATCTCATCCAAGCACAACAAGCCACTGCTGAGACATCAAGTGTGTGGACAGGTCTACGGTTCATGGCAGGCTCATGGTTCTGGTTAAGTGGGGTGAATCTGGGATACGTTAGTGCCCATCTGCCAGCCTGTCCTGCTAAATACACTTACTGTGGATCTTTAAACCTAAAAACTCAGCGCTGGGAGAACAGAAACTGTATGGAGAAACTTAACTTTGTCTGCTATTAAAGAGGACGGTGAGTATCAAAGATTATAGATTGATGCTATATGTTATGTTATGATCTTATACTCTGTGTGGATATTCAGTGTTTGCTATACAGTGATTGACTGTTTAATGATTGCATGATGTTATTCAATACTGATATTCTTGTCAAATATGTTAATCTTCTACTAGTTTATAATAATAACATTTTAAAGTTTTTTTCTCTTTTTTTCCAAAGGATTTAAGAATATCAAGAGAAATCTGACAACTTAAGGAATTATGTTTTATGTCTAGGTAGCCACTAACTCTATTCAAAATAAAAATACATAAATTATATAATATCAACATATATTTTTATTTCACTTGCCACACCAAGAAAAAGGCATTTGAAAAAAAATGTTGTTTGCATTTCTTATCTCCTTATGTCACCAGTAACCTCACTCAATGTATATTTTTTCAACACATCCCATCATTTTTTTAAATATCGGCCTCTACCAAAAGGTTGATATGTCACTTAAAGAAAAATTCACATACTATGGAAATCAGAAAATATGAACTATAATACTAGTTTTTTTAAACATAAATCAAAATAAAATAGTATATATAATAAAATAGTTTTGTAAATTAAATCTTCTTTATTTATTGAAGTATAAAATATTAAAATATTTTAGGTTTTCATTTTAATACATGAAATAAAATATATATATATATATTTAATCTTACTTATTTTTTAAGATAATGTTACACACATGAAATATTAATTTGAAATGAGCATTTCTACAAACTTGAATATATTGATTAAAATGTCAAGCAATACTAAGGATATCTAATGTATTAGAAAAAAAAGCTGTTACTTAAATACTTATTTATAATAAGCAGGCTAAAGCATGCACATCAATTTAAATTGGGTGCTCGACTAAAAAAACTTAGTAGTATAGTAATGCAAAGTCGGCAACACCAAAGCTCCAAAAGTATCAAAAATATTTATTGTTTAAAAACAGTGCATGGCATCAGGTTACGTTTCGAGCACGCAGGCTCTTCATCAGACAAAAATATATAATTAATATAATCTATTAATATAATCTATTAATTATATGAATATAATAAAATACTTTAAAAAATCTACTTGAAGAGTTTCGTTGCAAAACGAGATAACCACCGTTTTGTTAATTGTTCAGAAATCTTGTTTTTTGGTTGTGCATTCCTATTAATTTCAATGCAACTGCAGTTTTGATTTAAACCTTCACAACTTAACAAATACAGCTAAGTAGCACCATAAAACAAAATAATAACATGATAACATAATAATAAACATGTTTTGACAAAAATGTAAAAAAATGGATTTATCTCGTTTTGCAACGAAACTCTTAACTTTATTTATTGAAGTATAAAATATCAAAATATTTCAGGTTTTCATTTTAATACATGAAATAAATGAAATAAAATATCTAAAATATATTTTCTTGTTTTTTTAACAATAATTTTAAAGTGACTAAAAGTAACAAAAACCTAAAATAAAAGAAGGCAAAATATAGTAATACAATGGCATTTTACGCTTTTATGATTCATGAAACAAACTGTCAAGTATGGTAGTGCAACAGGATTTTTTTTCTTTCCTTTTTTTAGATGAATGAAAATTTCTGTGTAAACCAGCAATGCTGTGTAGAGTAAGCCGACATTAGAAACAATCCTTCAAACAATATATAACATCATTTAAGAAGTAATTTATAATTAATTTATAATGATTTCTATAAATTAATTATATGAATTCATTATATTTATTTCAAAAAATATCCAGAAGTGGCAAAAACATATAATTTTTATCTCAATTATCTCAATATATTCAACAAGAAATAACAATAGCTGTGTCATATTCATAGAATGATCAGAAATGTATATTTCTCAGCAAATAGTACATTCTGATTGCAGAAATGGATGATCTGAAAACATTACATTAGCTTTTCTACATTTACCATAAAGTGACAAATCAATCGTTTGGTTGAGCACGTTTTTGAAAAGTTATTTAAAAATTTTTTTTTTTAATTTTTTTCATGGCACCAAGTTACATAATTTTGATTACAGTGTAATATGTCAAAAATATATGCTTACCATGCAAAATTTCAACAAGAACAGTTCACATGGCAGGAGGGATTTCTTTCTCTCAGACATTCATCTAAGAAGTTGTGTTGTGACAAGTGCTGTTGATTGACACACTGACATCTAGTGGATTTTTTTGGCATAACATAGCTCAACCAAATAGTAAAGATGTCTCGATCAGCTTGAGTTAATTTAGGTACTCCTCTCAATAAAATATAAGGACTCAAAATGTGCCCGCAACCATTTGGTCGAGCAGGCAGTTAAAGGGGTAAGAAATTAAGTCAACTTGTTTTTCTTTTTAAGCTATGTTTTTTATGTTGTTTTCTTTTTAAGTTATTTTTACATTACAAGTCAAATGTTTAAAAATGAGTGTTGAAATAACTTGTATAATTAAGTTCATGATGCATTTTTTACTGTAGGCCAAATTAGCAAAACATCAATAAGTGTCAACTATTTACACAGTAGTAGTGCATGTGTGATGAATTGAACTGAATATAAATTTATTGTTAATGAATATAAAAAACATGATCAATTTGTTTTTATTATTGTGCTTTTATTTAGCAAGCTAGTTTGATTTATGCCTGTGTAAGGGGTGATGCATACAATACTGTATATATTGTGTGTGTTTACGGGGACTGGGGTATAATGACATGTTTATTAGGCTATAAACCTGGTTTATGGTTAAAAATGCTTGAAAAAAAATTAAAAAATTATAGAAAAGGCATATTTTACAGACAAAAGAAAGACAGAGAGTTAATAAAATTTAAAAGAGCAATGACATCTGAAGAGGATTTGACTGCAGCTATGAACTGTAACAGACTGATGATGACAGGAGCTCTGGAACAGATAATGCTTCTTAACCTGTGTCTCTCAATCATAGAAATATAGCTTATTACACCTTTATTTTAAAGTATTTTTACTGTAAGCCTTTCTTTTTAAACCAAAAAAAGCCTCTGTCACAATTATACTTTAAAAAAAAATAAACATTCCTAGATCACAGTTTAGATTGGTCGGGCCTGGTTGAGTAAAAAAAATTAAATGGCAGCCAAGAAAGCAGCTGAAGCTCAAATTTTCTGTAAATAAAGTAATATTATAAAACGGCCCGTTCTGGTTCTTCATTCTGATTGGTTGAAATGCGTTCTAAGCCATGATAAATTACCCCGGTAACCCCACGGTTCAGACCGCATTACAGAAGTATCACTGCGCCACTGTTGCTACATATTGATTTATGAAAATAAACACCACAGTCTTTAATCATTTTTAATTTTTTTCTACATTTGCACAATTATTGCGATATCTATATAAATGTCAATAAATATTGTTGAGTCATTTCGTCAATAAAGAGAAAACGTTCTCTGAGTTGTTTATATCTTAAATTGATATTTTCGCAATATCCACTAGATGACAATCTTACCCAACTTTAACACTGATGCATTCACTCAACACTAAAATCACTGTGTGTAAGTTTTGATGGCTCTGAATCTGATCTCTTACAAAAGTTCTTCACAAAAATGGAATTATCTCCGCTTTTATCTGAACATTTGAGAGGTGATAAGAGAACAAATGAAGGTAGGATGACACTTTTTTTTGAAAGCGGATCTGTTCTTTCATTTTATGTTTATTTAAAGAAGCTAATTTTTCTAGAAGGCATTAAACTAAAACTGAGTGGCAACTTTTTTTAAAACACTGACGGGGAAAGAGTCAAGCATGCTTCCAAGCATATTTGATCATGACTTCAACAGTGTCAGGATATAAATGTTAATGTATAAATTAGATAAATGTTGATTTATGAAAATAAACACCACAGTCTAAAATCATATTTTCATTGTGTCTTTGCTGCGTCTGTGTTGGTTGGGAACTGCGCTCTGTTTCAGCCACACTTGATTCTGAGGAACTACTTTGTTTGGCAGAAGAGTAATATTTGTTCAAATATAAATAAAAACTTATTTGTGTTTTATTTTATGAAATCCTGCTATGCATATGAAGTAACCATTTTATAAAAGCAATAACCCCCGCGAAGCAGTGGGTTACCAGTGCATTTTATAACAGCTAAGGGGCGTTGTTAGGCACGACACGAAGCTGGTAGCGCAATGCTTCGCGGGGCTTATTGCTTTATTTTACACCTTTTGATTGCATTTCTAGCAAGAAATTAATATTGCAGTTTTCAAATATAAAATTAGTTATCACAAAGGCGCTCTCTGTTTTTATTTCAATCAAATTCAATTACGCTGCCTATGAAGGCTGTCTGAACGTGTTTCGCGGATTCATGCCACAGAAGTCGCTGCTTAATGAGGCAGTGAGGCAACAAGTCAGCTTACCTTGGGTTTCAGACACAGCTTATAAAAGGCATGCATCTCGCAGCGATCACTGGTGAACAATTATGCTCAGATTTAGTTAATCTCAAACCAGCCTCATATGAGTAATCCATTTAAATGTGCTTTACATTGCATGTGGTCCTATGTGATTTCATTTTCTGTATAGGTACAGTATACATGATGATGACAAATTCCCTCTTCCTGACTGATAAGCAGCAGAGAAATCATGACTTTATGAAATTTTATAAACAGTTGCAAAAGTGTTTTTTAAAAGTGCATTCACTAGCTCACATTAAAAATACCCTGGTTTACTTTAGTATTTACTATAGTAAATACTAGTAAATTATAATATATTGAAAATTTGTTAATGTTTACTGCAGTGTTCTGTGTTAACTAAAGTGAATTGATCATATGTGGTAAACACTGTATTATACTTTAACATTCACTATGGTAAAGTTAAAAAACACAATCGTATCTACACATTTTACTACAGTTTTACTATAGTAAATACCAGAGGTGGGAGTAAGTCACACATGTGCAAGTCACAAGTAAGTCTCAAGTCTTAACCTTCAAGTCTCAAGCAAGTCCAAGTCATTTTTTGTGAGAGTCAAGTCAAGTCAAGTCACTGCTTTATGTCAAGCAATTCAAGTCAAGTCGTAGCTTGAGTCAAGCAAGTCACTGACAAGTCATACAGATGTTTGATGATTTAACTAAATGCATATCTAAAGTTAAATCTACAGTAGTTATGGACTATGAGCGTTTTATTTGCAACAAAAAAATATTAAAAGGTGCGCGCCTGCAACGACTGTATACTGTCTGAATATTCTAAAATAAGCAATAAAAACCTTTATTAAATAAAAGTGTGCATTTATCAGAAAACATATTTTTCTTGTCACTTTTTTAGTATTATAAGTTATGTTTTATGTTAATATTATTCTGTTTATGCTGCGTATATATCTCAGGTTGATTAATTTCATATACTGTTGAATAGTTTAATCTACATCAACGTGTCATATTTTTTTTTAAATAAATTGATATTTTTCTGATTCCATATTTATTTTATTAAGTCAGAAATGTCTCCGCTGTGTCCTGCTGACAGGCGCAGTGGGCGCATGCAGCAGGTGACGCCAATTATGGGTCATCTGAAGGTTAGACTGTCTCATTTCAGTTCTCTTCTCTTCGCGAACTTCTGAGGCTGCCACCTTGAAAGACCGAGTGCTCACCTTTCAAGGTCTAATGCTTAGAAGGTCGCAGCCCTTGATTTGGGACACAGCTACTGTTACACATGCGTTTTCTCTTTTAGCGGTTTACTTTCTCTTAAGACCTAAATGGCCATATTTATGAGGATACTTGCAAAGGCAGGAATTTTGATGCATATGTGTATATAGGGCCAATAAGCGGCAAAAAATACTCACAAGCTTAATGAGCAGCGGATGCGCAACTTGCACGCTCCTCTCACACAGAAACAGCATGCGCATTATTTAGCACTGTTGCTTGTGTTTGTTCATCACGGCCTGAGGCTGCGGTGCTTAAATATGTGAACAAATGTTACGTTTTTGTGACCATGCATATGCGCGCTCTCCCTCTGTTTGCCTGCTGCGTCACGTGGTTAGATTACGCTCTTGCGTGCATTCAAAAACAAACAAAAAAAAGTTATTTCGAGTCATTTAACTCAAGTCCGAGTCAAGTCTCGAGTCATGAATGTCAAGTCAAAGTCAAGTCGAATCTTTTTTTAATATTTGTCAAGCAAGTCTCAAGTCTCAAATTTGCGACTTAAGTCTGACTCGAGTCAAGTCATATGACTTGAGTCCCCCATCTCTGGCATTTACTACTCTCACTGCTTCTGCTAACAATGCCTAGTCTGTCTAGCATTCCTTTCCCTTCCAGTTTTAGCATTACTGACAAGCTATCTACTCTTCTCCCCTCTCTGTACCTGACTGCACCCAACACATTTTCCCCCAGCTATATTCTTTTTCAATTCCTCCATTTATTACAGCATATGAGATGTAGGCCTATGGCTGTGTGTGAGGTGTGTATCTTTGTGAGTTAGAGTGAATGTGTTAAACTACTACATTTATTTTTACTGGTTTTAACTGGTTTTTGGACATTCTATTATACTTGCTGTTTTTATTCTTATGTTTATTCTCTTATTATCTTAACTGTTAAAAAGCCCTTCTAGGGACAGGTGTTGCGAATTAGCCATGGCTATAAACACTGTGATACAGGCATCGGATTGTTCTTGATGTAATAATCTATGTTTTTTGTATCTGTCCCTATTAAAAAAACAAAACAAATAAAAATAAATAAACACCCACATTTCCTGGCATACTATCTTGTAACTCGCCACCACATGTTTTTCCACTGTTTTTTTTTTTAGTTTTGGAACCCTATATTTTTGCTCTTCACTATTACATGCTATCATCAAGGTGCATCTTGTAGCACTTTAGCAAACATTATTTCGCCCACCTGCTTCCTCAATTCATATGTCAGAACCATTGGGTTTATGCCTGACATTTTTACCTCCCCTTTGAACTTTACTATTACCTAACTACTTTTTTACTTTTTCTTGTTTCTATCTTCATCTTCTTCCTTCCCTACTGAAAAATCCAGCTAAGACCAGCATAAGTTGGTGAGCTGGTTTTAGATGGTCTCCAGCTTGGTTTTAGCTGGTTTTGCTGGTGTAGGAAGCTGGTTTTGCTGGTGTAGCAAGCTGGTCTAGCTGTGTTTTGGTCACTTTTTAAGCTGGTCTAGCTGGACTTAGCTGGTCAGGCTGGAAGACCAGCTGGCCCACCAGCATAACCAGCTTTGTCAGGCTGGGAGGACCAGTGTAAACCACCTTAAACCAGCTTAAACCAGCTACCAGCTTATGCTGGTCTTAGCTGGATTTTTCAGTAGGATTATTAGGTACCAAACTACTATGCAATTTGTTTCCATTACCTTTTTTCCTCTTCTGATTTCCTTTCTACCTGTGTCCATCCTGTCTCCATATCATCTTCCTCCTTCCCCATTTTTTCCCTTCTAAACAACTCTAATCCATGTCCACTTTGCCTTCTTGTATTTGACCTTACTATGCACGTCTGTTTCCAGTGTGCTTCGTCCAAAAGCAGACCCTAGGATAGAGCTGCATGCGAAGGATTTACTTCTTTTTGTTTTATGGCTGTTAAGGTGCTTTGCCACTTATTGCTTAGTATTGATTGCTATTAACTCCACTGTATACACTGCCAAGTGATCTGATGTTCTTCTACTGACAGATACTTTTAAAGATGAAACAGTAAGGGCCCTATTTTAACGATCTAAGCGCATTGTCTAAAGCGCAAAGCGCAACGTCTAAATGGGCGTGTCCGAATCCACTTTTGCTAATTTAACGACGGGAAAAATGGTTTGTGGGGTTGGTCCTATTGTAATGGGAGTATTTTGGGCGTAACGTGCAGTAAACCAATGAGAGTCTCAGCTTTCATCCCCTTTAAAAGCAAGTTGCGCTGGCGCTATGTCTAATCCCTATTTAGATGACGAACTTTGTAAACTGAAAAACTAAGCGGAGGAAGAAAATCCCCAGTTTAAGATTAATGTTAAATAATTGTGTTGTTTTTCACTTGTATTGGAATTGTTATTTTTTTATTAAAACCTTTAAAACCCGTTTTCTTTTAGTCATGGAAGTAAAAAAGCAGGCTTGTAATTGCTTTAAATGTATGGCTATCCAATAACATCAAAACATAATTTACAAGTATGTAAGATAAGGTTTGTACTCTAAAAATACTTTATTTGTAACAAACAGGAGATAAAGAATTTACAAACGGCTCTCCTCACGTTTCAGCACTTTGGACAGCGTTTTTTTTAGCAAAGAGTTTTTTTTAAGCATTACTTAAAATGTTTCTCATCTCACCATATCCGCAGGTACAGAGTCATCATATACAGTAAATCCGTGAGGTAGCATTAAAAAAAAAAACATTTTAAAACAGATGCATTTGTTTAAAGCAAAGCATTTATTTACTTACCAGGCTGCAGGTGAAGCAGCTCTTTGCGCCTTCTAACGTCTCATAATTACTTCTCATTTATGTCCAAGAGACTCAATAATAATCTTTTACATTCAATCCTTTAATCTTTCATATTTAAAAGCATTTTTGTGCTGCTGCGCATTCATGTATTTTGTGATAAGCAAACCCGCGTTGTCCTCCCGTTTTTAGGCGCATTTTACTAATGCGCTCTTTAAATAACATAAAACACATTGCGCCATTGACTTTAGACTTTAGAGCAGGTTTTTGTTGGTCAATGGCGTAGTCTATTTTAGTTGCCTCAAAATAGCAACGCGCCAACAATGCGCCTGAACACGCCTCGTTTTCAGACCAGAACGTCCATGGGCGCAAAAGGGGGCGCGAATGCATTTGCTATTTAAACAACGCGGCGCTAAACGTGAAAATTAGGGTGGAAACTAGCGAAAAACACTTGCGTCGTGCATTGCGCTGCATTGCGCCGGGTGTAAGATAGAGCCCTAAATGTATATGCTGTTCTTCATGTGGGATCCTTGGACCATTACTGCAACATAATTCTGGTATACGGTTTGAATCCAATCTTCTACCACCACTGAAAACCCACCACTTTGAATAAATTACAATTTTTTTATTTTACTATTACTATTTCCGAACCAAGAAGCAATTGCAACAATGTAACAATTTAATCCTTGTTTTAAAGCAAACAGTATACAGGTCTGAAAAAGTTAAAGGAACAGTATGTAGGATTGTGGCCAAAACTGATATTGCAATCACAAAACTTGTGGCTAAAACTGGTACTGCAATCACACAACTGGTGGCCAATACACAAAACGACAACATAAACATCAGTTGAGGGCTGCAACT
This sequence comes from Misgurnus anguillicaudatus, assembly GCF_027580225.2. Taxonomy (NCBI): domain Eukaryota; kingdom Metazoa; phylum Chordata; class Actinopteri; order Cypriniformes; family Cobitidae; genus Misgurnus; species Misgurnus anguillicaudatus. Next base: position 6,752,534 of record NW_027395279.1, read on the forward strand.
CCACTTTTTAAATGACAATATCCTGGCCATACCACTGTTGTGAGTGATATAAGTATTTGAAATGAAAATGATTTCTTAATGTCTAGTGACATATCAGGGCCATTTTATGATTCATTGATATAAATTTCTTACATACTGTTACTTTAAGACTGATGGAGCAACATTGAGATAAACTACATTTAAACATGTTATGGACATTTAAACAATGACAGCAAAGTGGGAAATATCTTTTAGTGCATTTAGCAGAATAAGTACAATTGGCATACAATATTAATTTACCATAACAGAAAAGATTAACTGAAGACTTATGACAAAAAAAGCATTATTCTTTTTTTAAAGATCTGATTATTTGGGCATTTATCAGACATTTTAATCCAAAGCAACTTACAAACAAGGTTAAGATAACAACCAAGCGATTTATCTTTGAGGCAGTAAAATGAGAATTGCTAAACAATAAAGTATTAACAATTGTGAGTCATGTGAGAAAAGATTGTATTGGACTATAAAGGGATCTTTTATTAAAAACAGTTATTAAAATTACTTTACACCCTGTTATATGAAATAATTACCATACAGCAACCACATAGACAATCACAGTAGTCCTGTATTCAAATAATTGGCAAAACAATTCTAATCTCTTTTTGCCCTGAATTCTCTAATCTTTCTGTATGTTAACACTCCAGCTGCTCCGATTGCACTTACACCTCCGACAACTACAGCTACTGGTGCTATGACAACCAATGTTACTACAAGACCTAGACCTCCTGCTACTGCAATTGCTATTTCTTGTCCAGTTAATAATGCAGCTTTAATTTTTTCAATGTCTATCTTTCCGTTTATAATTTTTTTAAGCTTCTCATTTGTGAAATGATTCCATTCATTGCGCTCTGCCATGTTTTCTATCTTTTCCAGCAGCTCTGAGATCTGTTTCTGATTTTCTCTGTCCTGGTTGTTGATTGAGTGATATCTGCCACCACAGCTGTTAACCAGTGCCTGTAGATCTGAACTCTCACTGATATATTCATCTAATGTTTTACCCCACAGCTTATCTACATGAGTGAACAATATGACAGTGAAGTGTACAACATCTTCTCCAATCATCTCCTGAATCAATCTTGCTGCTTGTTTCTCCTTCTCTGTGATTCTCGCACCCACTCTGATGACCAGCAGAAACACATGAGGACCAGGAGCACACATGTAGATACAATTCTGAATCTCAGACTTCAACTTTTTTGTTGTGTCAAATAATCCTGGAGTGTCAATTATTGTTATGGTCTTTCCATCCACCATTGTTGTATGTTTCTTACAGGTTTTATTTGCTGAATTTGATGAATTGCAATCTTCTCCCACAAAGATTTTTTTTGTTGCAGTTTTTCCTGATCCAGTTTGACCCACCAGCACAATCCTTGGTTTCGCTGACCCTGTTAGAATCAGAACTATCCCATAAGTGTATTTCATTACAATATGAAATGAAAATTATCCAGTTAAAAAGAAAGACTGATCCAGAGAAAATCTCCAGAGCTAAACTTGAATAGCTTGTTTGTCTTACTGCTGTTTATATCATGGTATTATGATGTTTTAAAGACCAAACCATGTCAAAAGTAAAAAATATAACAAGACAGTTTACTTACAGAACTTCTCTGCCTCTATCTTCCTTTGAGCCTCCTCAAACATTACTTTGGTGTAATGCCTCCCTCCATTCTTCACCACCATCTCCTCAATCATCTCCAACAGTTGCATGACTTGAGAGCGGTTCTTCATGTTCTTATTGTTGAATGAATGATATCTGCCTAATCTGTCAATTAATGCTTGTAGATCTGAACTCTCTCTGATATAATTATCTAATGATGTACGCTTCAGACGATCTACATGAGTGAACAGAATAATGGTGTAACGTGCAGCATCTTCACCAAAGTTCTTCTGAATCCATTTCACTGTTTTCTCCTTCTTGGATTTGTCACTGAGTTTGATGACCAGGAGAAACACAAAAGGAGAAGACACACCAACAAGCCTCTCTATTTCAGCCCTTATGTTTACTGATGTATTAACCCTGAACCCAAGAACCCTTCTCTTAGCAGCAATTAACATTGGCCAAATAAATCCCGTGGATTCTCCAGAGTTAAACAGCTCTGGAGTGTCAATAATTTCTAGTTTTTTTCCATTTACTATTTCTTTATGTTTCTCACAGGTTTTAGTTGGTGAATTTTTTGAATTACACTCTTGTCTAAGAATGTTTTTTCTTGTAGCAGTTTTTCCTGATCCACTTTTTCCCAGCAGGAAAAATTTGGGTTTTGCTGACCCTGCAATCAGAATTTGAAAGGAAAACCAGAATTAAAAAATAACTAAATTATCATATAAAAATCATGCAGACTATACTGTAAAAAAAAATGTTGATTCAACTTGAAGTAAGTACCAGGGGCCATATATTACAGAAACGTTTAGGTCTTAACTTAAGTTGTGATATGTTAAATTAGGACATTTTGCAAATTCATATTACAGAAGCAAATCTTAAGTTGATTCAGTATTCTCATCTTATCTCAACAAATCTTATCTAATATCTAGTAAGGAAACTTAAATCGCGCAATCATGTTCAGCTACTCTTAGGTCTGTTACCATGCAACCAATAATGCGTGAGCGGCTGCTGTACAGTAAACATAGTAATTGTCCTTTTTATTTCAATGGGGCAAAAAAAAGAAATGTTATTAATTTCATTGTAATCATAGTCTGTGCTTTTTATTAATGTTTTAGCATTGCTTAAAGGCGGAGTCCACGATGTTTGAAAAACGCGTTGGAAAAGGAGACGGGCCGACTACCAAAACACACTTATAGCCAATCAAATCAAATCAAATGCCGGGTTGCGTATGTGTGGGGCGGGTCTATCAACAGAAGGTCCAGATTCTATTGGGGTAGGCGCGTGTTTGTTTAGGTGATTTCAAATATCAACATTGGCTTTCAAACATCATGGACTCCGCCTTTAAGCAAAGTTAAGACAGTTTTTAGGATTTTTTGACAAGTTAGGATGCGTCTCAAAATTCTCCTTCCCTATCTGCCGTTAAAGGGGTCATATTATGAGATTTTAGGATGTAAACTAAATCTTTGGTGTCCCCAGAGTGCGTAATTGAAGTTCTAGCTCAAAATACCTCACTGATAATTAATTACAGCATGTTAAAATTGCCACATTGTAGGCCTGAGCAAAAGTGTGCCGTTTTTGGGTGTGTCATTTAAAATGCAAATGAGCTGATGAAATACAAACACTGATCACAATGATGGTGGTTTGTTGCAATTGAAACTCAGTTGTGCTGTGAATTATTTTCTTTCTTTCTCTCTGTACTAAATGGCTGTGCTGTGGTTGGATAGTGCAGATTAAGGGGGCGGTATTATCCCCTTTTGACATCACTATAGGAGCCAAATTACAATGATCTATTTTTTAACATGCTTGCAGAAGTCACTGGGTTGATCTTTTTCACATTTTTTAGGTTGATAGAAGCACTAGGAACTAGTGTTGTAGTCAAGACCACCTAAACCGAGACCAAGTCATGACCAAGACCAAGACAGGCCGAGACCGAGACAAGACCAAGACTTTAAAGGGTCGAGACAGAGTCAAGACCAATCCAGGCCCAGACCAAGTCAAGACCAAGACCATTGCAAGTCACTGCATTATAACACTTATGATAAAATGTGGAATATACATATGATTAGGCACTTCTTGTCTGTGTGTGTGTGTGTGTGTGTGTGTGTGTGTGTGTGTGTGTGTGTGTGTGTGTGTGTGTGTGTGTGTGTGTGTGTGTGTGTGTGTGTGTGTGTGTGTGTGTGTGTGTGTGTGTGTGTGTGTGTGTGTGTGTGTGTGCGTGCGTGTGTGTGTGTATGCCATCAGAGAAGTTGATAAATCAAAGGCATTGCAGATATGTGGGAATTTGTCTTAGTCTATAAGCAAATAAAAGTGACCAAACACTAAAGAGCTGAAATCAACTTAACCATTTATTCTGAACTGTCTTTCCATGGCTTGCCATCCACTTAACACAATGCAGTTTGTTTTTAGTAATAAAATTAGAAAAAATGTCATCGGGAGAAACTTAAACAATGCTCAAACAATGCCAACATCATATGCCAAACCTGAATAAACTGCATAAAATTAATGATAAAAAATAAATTTGTGATGTGCCATCTGTTGTGGTCTTGACCGGTCTTGAAATAAAATTCTGAGTCCTCTTTGTCTGAGACCGAGACGAGACCGAGTAAAAATGCGGTCGATTCCAAGACGAGACCAAGACCTTTAAAAAGTGGTCTTGAGACCGAGACCGGTCTCGAGAACTACAACACTACTAGGGACACAATTATATCACTAAAACATGGAAATTACCAACAGAAAGAAAAGATCTTAAAGATCTTTGGCAGCATGACTCACGAAAGGCGGGTGTACACGGTGCGATTTTTGCTGTCGTAGGGGCTCGCATGCGATTTTTTTTCTCGGGAGCAAATGGTTCATGCTCGTATGGTTGCGGCTCGCGCCGTGTGAGAGGAATTACGAGCCGAGCCGAGCAGGTTACGAGCACCTCACGACCTCCTGATAATTTTTAAAGGAACAGTATGTAGGATTGCGGCCAAAACTGGTATTGCAATAACAAAACTTGTGGCTAAAACTGGTACTGCAATCACACAACTGGTGGCCAATACACAAAATGACAACATATACATCAGTTGAGGGCTGCAACTCCACTTTTTAAATGACAATATCCTGGCCATACCACTGTTGTCAGTGATATAAGTATTTGAAATTAAAATGATTTCTTAATGTCTAGTGACATATCAGGGTCATTTTATGATTAATTGATATAAATTTCTTACATACTGTTCCTTTAAACATGTCAAAAAAGTTCGGGAGATGTTGGTATAAATTTGTAGTGTTGGTGCAGGTGAACGAGACGATCTGGCAAAGCACTTGAAGTTGACCAATCAGAATGTACAAAACACAGAAAAAGAAAGACAAATGTGGCACTGCTACTTCAAATCTGGACGACAACTCTATAGCTGGCTATGTTTCGCGCACACACACACTTCGGTGACCGGACATCATGACAAATACCTGTCATACCTGTTTTAGTGATGTCCGACCACAGCTTTGGATGTGTGCGGAAACAGGAGAGGGTGCAGTTGTTTTAGGCTATACCGCTGTTCTGATAATAGGCTATAAGTGCTACCACAATAATGCATTAAACAAGGGCTACTTTTTGATATTAAAACTTTTTTGTTTTACTTGTTGATTTTTCTTTACTTGTTAATATGTTTTATCATTATTTACAATGTAAACATAAAATAAGCCAACTAAAATATGTAATAAATAAATATAAAAATGATTAGACTCCGTGCAGAGACCACTGGTTTAAACAGTACAGGATGTACAAAGAATGTCGCAATTTTTGTGTAATCCAAGCTGTGCCAAAGTCGCTGTAGTACAGTTTCATAAATGAATGGGTATTAAAAGGGCTATCGCGACAGAAAATAAAAAGCAACGGAATGTCCATGTTTAATGGGCTATAAGATATGCATTTATTGAGAGAGCACATAAACATGATGATCATATGCGGAGACAACGTTTTCCACCTTATTATGGAGCTTCTGCTTTAATAAGTGAGCTTGTTCTGTATTTTTTACCCACATATATACATATATATATTTTACATATTTTCGCCCAAAGGAACACATGATATAGCCCATGAAAGTTGTTATGGTAGTCTTAGCTTGTTCTGAAATGATGAGAACATTTAAATGACTAAAAATGTATGATATCTCTGAAACTTTATTTAAATAATGATTAATTTGTTTTCATACTATATTTGTATTGCTATGTATTAATTTACATAGGCCTACTGTGAAAATGCCCTATATTAATATCCAATGCCTTCTGTATGGCATTTATTTTGTGCAGTTACAGGAGCACAAATGATGCGGGCTCACTTTTACTTCAAGACACAGCATTGACAGAGGGTCCGTACATTTGGACTTTAAGGAATAGTCTATCCATTTTCCATATTAAACTATGTTCAGAGGTGGGTAGAGTACACAAAATCTGTACTCAAGTAAAAGTACAAGTACTTATGCAAAAATGTACTCAAGTAAAAGTAAAAGTATCAATCTAATTATTAACTTGAGTAAGAGTAAAAAAGTATTTAGTTACTCGTTACTTCTGATCTGATAGAGAAGTAGCGCAAAAGCACTGAATTTCAGACTACTTGGAGGGTTTTCACAAACTTCTCCCTAAAAGTCTCATTGTTCTGCTTATATACAAGTAAAGCAGCCTATCTCAGTCCTGCAATGGATACATTATCATCACATAACGGGCCCTATCTTGCACCCAGCGCAATTGACTTTGTCAGTGACGCATGTATCATTCGTATTTTGCACCGGCGCACAGCGGGTTTTTCCCTCCACAGACGCACGTCGGCAAACTAGGGAATGAACTTGCGCTCCCTGGGCGGTTCAGCGCAAAAAAGGAGGCGTGTTCCGGCGCAAACCATCCCTGATGCTATTTTGCAGTTTCAAAAAACAATTGCGCCACTGACCAAAAAAAAACTAGTCTAAAGTCAGTGGCGCGTTGCGCGTGGTTCATCATGCTATTTTAAGGACCCATGCTTGACCATAATGTATAGCGTGCACAACGCGCACACACTTTGCTTATCTAATCTACACAAATGCAACAGCTATTTTTGCAAACCATGAATTGTTACAATAAAAAATATTAACACATAAGGGAAATCATAGTGGTGAGCATTGTGGTGATAGTTTTTATTGATTGTGTGGCTGCGTTAAAAAATTCTCATGCAAATAACGATTAAAATATTTTCATAAGTTTGTTGTGTGGCTGTATTACGTTTATTTTATGTAAATAATAATAAAAATGTTTTCATAAGAACCTTAATGTATATGAACTTGATTTGTAAGTGTACTTTGGGGTGGACCTTGCTTGCGTTTCTTGGGTCCGATTTCAAAGCCCCCAAACCCTTTCAGCGGTGAGGGTGGACGCAGCGATGTCCTCTGCTGGCGTCAGGTCATGTGTAGAGGCAGATCCACCTCCCGTTACACGGCGTGCCCGATTTATGCTGGCAAGCTTGGGATTCCCCGTCTCCTGACATCATTGTAGCCCTTGGCGCAACGATAGGGATGCCAGCTGATGAGAAAATTGTGGCTATATTTCCTCTCACGCCTGTTTAACCGACGCTGATTTGGGCGGGTTTCTCCTATCCCCATACAAAACAACTTCTCTGTCTTTGACTGCTCTTACAAGAACGTGGGTGTCCTCGGCTGTGAACCGCTCCTGGCATGCGCCTGGTAAATCCGTCATTATAATAGCAACCCACCATGGAACTTGCGCCCTTGCGTTTAAAGGGAATGTTGGATAGCGTTCTGATTGGTTTATTTGACGTTACGCCCAAACCACCCCTATGAATAATGAACCTACTTCAGACCAACCCCTTATTGATTTGCGCCTCGCGCAAGAGTCATTTCTCCCACCGGGAAAATAGCAACAGCGCCCAAGATCCGCCAACAAAGTCACTTGCGCTTTGCGCAATTGCGTTTCAGATCGTTAAAATAGGGCCCAACGTGTCATTTGAGAAAAAATCTCAAACACACAGATGTTTTTCTGACGGTTAACTCTGTATTTATTTTCATGTTCACAACACAAACTTGTCAGCATCTTCCTTTAAACATGCAAACAGTAAACAAAAAAGAACGTGTGTGTCTGTTTGTTATCATGTTTTTATATGAATAGGTTATTTTCATTGCCATTAAAGTGCAATTACTGAACATAAACAGAAGCCTTATAGAAATGATCATTTTAGAATTTCATATGGAACTTATCTGTTTGTGCAAATCAACTCTACATTTATTATAATATATAATACATGTTTCTTTAAAAACAAACTTAATTATTTTATTTTTATTTATTCATTCTTTAGGAAGGATTTAAATAAAATACAATCCCGTTTTTATTTGAATGTATTTTCTACACATTAGTGAGGTGTCCGGATTTGTGTATACATGCAAGACGTCATTACATTATGCTGTTCAGTTTGTTTAGTTGTGGGAAAATAATATGGAAATGTGCAGATGTGAACGTGCTTGTTTGTATGGTTTGTAAGACAATTTCCTGAATAAAGATAGCACCTCCCCAAAGGACACTGCATGGGGGCAAAGTGAGTGCTCGGGAAAGCAACTCTCTACGATTCACAGTGGACTTCCCACTGAGACACATTTGGGTTTCAAAGACACACCTTTAGGGTGTCATACATTTGTATCCTCATTCTCTCAAAGCAAACTGTATATGAAATGCCACATTCTACATGCACAAAGAATTTAAAACTGATCTTATTTGTTTTATATTGAAATATCTCATTGCAAGTGGTTACAATGGTCTCACTCATATAACAACAGAATTCAATGTTAAAGTATATGTGAAACTTCATTCATTGTTGATAGACACCTCCTATCCTAAGCATAAACCAATCACCCACTGTATACAAATTAAGGACAGCCCTAAGTTTTACAACAACCAATCAGTACCAAATTCCTATATGCTTTGTTCTCTGGTTATTTAAGGAGATGTGTAGAAGATTTGGGCGGGACTTTCTATATCTAGAAATGTACTCCCATGATGCTGTATCTTTGATACAGCATCATGTTTCTTTTTATTTTATTTTGAGGAATCTGCAACCAGATCTTCATCTCCTTACCAGGTATGCAATGGTTTTTCGTTTTATTGTTTTGTATTTGAATTGGATATATTAATTGGCTTTGAATTATGTTTTTCCTACCTGGTTAATAAATTGTTACATTTGCATTTATTCTGCCTTACTCTGAATTATTGACTACAAGTAAATTGATGTATCCTTTGTTACCGCAAATCTACGATCAGGATTAAGTAGGCGTATTGTCTGCCATTTTGTATTTTGGTTATCTGGTCTGACGAACCACTTACTCTTAATAGGGTTAAGTTTGGTGTATCGTCTGCCTTTTACTATTTTGGTCTGACGAACCATTTACTACTAATAGGGTTAAGTTTGGCGTATCGTCTGCCTTTTACTATGTTGGTCTGACGAACCACTTACTCTTTATCAATAGAGTAAAGTTTGGCGCATCGTCTGCCTTTGGTCTGAAGAACCACTGTATTTTAACTACAGGGTTAAGCATCGACGAATCGACTGCCTTTAATTATAAGGTCTGACGAACTTCTTAACTCTTGATTAGTTGTATGGTCGAGTTTGTGATCGTGAACCTGCAGCAGCTGATGCAAGGATTCTAAGCGACAATTGAGATCCACTTGAACGAGTCAATATAACGATGAGTTAAATAGAATGATCAAACGTTTATCCAAATTCTATATTTATATCAATTTGATTCATATTACAATACGTTTTATATCTTTGGAGTCAGGTGTAAAGTTGCGTAACGTTAATATGTCTTTATAAGCGCCGGAAAAGACCGAACGCATTATAATACTCGGCCATGCCATTTGGATTCCGTCGTTGGGCCAAACGGATGGATGGGGCCATATTTGTTCCCCTTACAGGTTTAACTTACACTAGGTTTTGTCATCGCTTGCACAAGAGTGCATATGGCATATGGCAAAAAACTCGGACAGTGTGTGAAATGACCATTAATAGTGTACAAATAGACAATACTGTGACACTTACTTCAGGTTGGATCTTGAATTCCTGTACGCTGAGATGTCAGCTCGTTTATTGAACAAAGCATGCATCGCATTATGAAACTATTCTTTTTGACCTCTTGGAGTGAAAACATAGACCGAACTTGAAGCCACGCATGATCTGCCTCCGATATATCTCGCAGAATGCACACGCGCCCTCATCTGCTTCTCCTATCATTTACGTGCGGTCGCGCGCGCTAAAGGGTGACGCAGCCTGTTTCGCGAAACTTTCGAACACGCCCTATAAACTTAAAAAAATATATATTCATTAATTATTACCATTTGACAGTAGCGCAGTAACTCCGCCGAATGTAGCGAAGTAAAAGTACAGTTTTTTCACTAGAAATGTACTTGAGTAAGAGTAAAAAGTCCCCATTCTTAAATTTACTCTAAAAGTACTAGTTACCCAAAAAATGTACTCAAGTAAATGTAACGTAGTAAATGTAATTCATTACTACCCACCTCTGACTATGTTCCCTTTCAGTCGGTCACTGCGACGTCACGTCGTGACCGACGTATTGGGAACACGCCTCGCGGGACCAATCTACTTCGAGAACTACTAACAAGCCAGTGAAATTGGCATGCAGATATTTGCATCTGACGGCGCCGCCCCGCTGCTCGGGTATTTAAACAAGGATCAGGTGCAATATCATTAGCTCTTTCGCTTCAAAAGCATCCCATGATTTTAAACACCATCCAAAATGGCCGCCTGTGTCTAGTGTGTGTGTGTATGTGTTGTCCTCTGCTTTTTCAGTCTTAAAAGTTTTAAAAGTTTTTTAAAGGATATCAAAGACTATTTAAGGCTTACGTTGGATTACTGGGATTTTCTACAAATCTATTACAAATCCATTGTCAAAATGAGAGTATATCTTCCATTTGTTTACCTATTTGGCTGCTTGATGCTGTGGATCCCTATGGACGGCGTGCTTGACGCCATTGAGGGGGGAGATACATGTGCATCGTGCCTATGGATTATTCCGAGCGGTGGGTCTTCCCCGGAGCTGGTTGGTGGAGATCCTGTCATGAGGCTATGGATGCTGGAAAGGTGCCTTGTTGGTCGAGCGCCTTTTATCCTGAGGGGTGAATTGAGAGGTTTGCGGTGTTTGTGGGCGCGTGGAAATGGAAAACTGTCTCCTTATGCAACGTCGATCTGCAGAGACGGTACAACAGCGGCTGGTTCAGCACGGAAGAGCTGGTTGGTCTTTCTTTTGCTATTAATATCGGGCAATATTCATCCTAATCCAGGGCCAGAACCGTTGCAGCTTCAAACCCCTGCTGATTTTAAGTCCAGAAATGGTTTGCGTCTTTTTCACCTCAATGTGTGCAGTTTGGTAAACAAAATGGATCAAATAAGAATATGGGCTGATTCAACGAACTCGGACATTATTGTTTTATCAGAGACATGGCTAAATAAATCAACTTCAAATACTATGATACATATTGAAGGGTATAATGTTTTTAGATCGGATCGAACAAAAAAAGGTGGTGGAGTAGCAATTTATATTAAGTCTAAGATAAATTGCACTTGTATATTATCCATCAGTAAACCAAAATGTTTTGAACTTTTAGCAATTAAACTACTTTTTTCAAATGGTCCTGATATCATCGTTGTGGGATGTTATCGCCCCCCTTCGGCTTCAAGTGAAGCTATTACTTCACTTACGGACTTTCTTCATAACTGGACAAAATCTGAGCTGATTTTGCTCGGGGATTTAAACTGGGATTGGTTATCACAGATGTCTGATCCACTCAAGAATATTTGTGACTCCTTTTGTCTGGATCAATTGATAAAGTCACCCACCCGGTTAAATCATAAAGACCCAGTAAAATCTACGCTACTGGATGTTATTTTAACTAATGCTCCTCATAGATTTTCAGCAGTAGGAATTTTTTGTAATGATATTAGTGATCATTGTGCGATAGTGGGTATAAGAAATTGCAAGACTCCAAAGAGTAAACCACGTTTTATTTTGAAGCGACAATTAAAAAATTTTAATGATCAAGCTTTTTTGAAAGACATTTATAATAGTGATCTATATGTTGTTTCACATATACCTGATGTTGATATAGCATGGGAATATTTTAGGCGCACTTTTTTGCCTATGTGATAAACATGCACCTTTTAAAAGATTTAGAGTAAGAAGTAGAGATAATCCTTGGTTTAATGAGTCACTATTTTCTCTTATCAAAAAAAGAGATAACGCATGGGCTAAAGCAAAGAAAACAAATAATAATATGGACTGGGTAAATTATAAGACAATAAGAAATAATTGTACAAAATTGGTAAAAAAATCTAAATGTGACTATTATATAAATATGATGAATGAAAATTTGAACAATCCGGCTAATTTCTGGAAGTTAACTCGATCACTGTGAGGTAAAAAAAACCTCCAACAGTTTACCGGAATATTTAAAAATAAATGAGAGTATAATCCAAGACAAAGAGAATATTGTAAAAGCTTTTAATACTCATTTTATCTCTGCTGACTTAAGTACAGATACTAGTCATTTAAAGGAAAATAATATAAAAGATACAGTGGAAAACACTTCGTGTAGCTCGCAGCCATTCACGTTTATTCCTATTTTAGCTACTCAAGTCTATAAAGCCTTATCAACTTTGGATTGTAAGAAGTCAGCGGGATCTGATAAAATAGAGCCTTACTTTTTAAAAATTGCTGCAGATCTTATAACAGAGCCCATCACTTCGATTTTGAACTTAAGTTTAAAATCAGGTGTTATTCCCCATGCATGGAAATCGGCTATGGTGCTACCCTTGTTAAAAGGGGGTGATCCATATAATATGAATAATTACCGTCCAATTTCAAGGTTGTCAGTGAGGGCTAAAGTATTTGAATCTTTTGTAAATGATCAAGTAAAACAGTTTATAACTGAAAATAAAATTTTAAATGAATTTCATTCTGGCTTTAGATCAGGTCATAGCACTATAACAGCAGCTATGCTGGTCACTGATGATATTATTAAAGGATTGGATAGTAAACAGCACTGTGCAGCCTTATTTGTAGATCTTGCTAAAGCATTTGACTCCGTTAATCATAAACTACTGTTGCAGAGACTTACTTGTGTGGGTTTTAGTGAAATGGTTTTAAATTTGTTTAAAAATTATTTATCTGAAAGAACTCAGTGTGTTTCAGCTGAAAATATTATATCAGCAGAACAAACTATTATAAAAGGTGTACCACAGGGTTCCATTTTAGCACCAATCCTATTTTCTATTTATATAAATGATATTGATTGTGGGATAACCAAAGCTAAAATTCATCTATATGCTGATGATACAATCATTTAGTAGCACATTCTTTGAGCCAAGCCATAGAGGTCCTGCAAGATTCATTTCATTCTTTGCAATGGTCATTGTTAAGTTTGAACTTGGTATTAAATACTAAAAAAACAAATTATATGATTTTTGCCCATGATTCAATTAAAACAGATAGTCAGATTTTAACTTTAGAAGGGGACTGCATAGAAAGAGTAAACTGTTATAAATACTTAGGCATTTGGCTAGATGAAAAATTAGGTTTTAATGTACATATAGAAAATCTTTTAAAAAAACTTAGGCCAAAATTGGGTTTCCTTTTTCGTTTAAAGAAATGTTTTCCTTTTGAAGCAAGAAAGAAAATAATTCAAAGTTGTTTTCTTTCTGTATTAGATTACGGTGATGTGATGTATATGCATGCAAATTCATCTTATTTAAAAAAGCTAGATTGTGTATACCATGCTGCCTTACGCTTTGTGACAAGTGCCTCTTCACGCACTCATCATTGTATTTTATATGAACTGGTGGGTTGGACTTCTTTGTTTCAAAGGAGAAAAATACACATGTTGATGTTTATTGCTAAGGCATTGTTAGGCATATTGCTAATTTATATCTGTCGTCTTTTATCATATTACACCTGTAAATATAGTACAAGATCTGCTGATAAACTGCTTTTAAATGTTCCTAGAGTACGGTCAGAGTTTGGTAAAACTGCCTTTTCTTCATATGCTCCCGGCCTATGGAATGAACTGCAGAGTTTAATAAAAATAGAAACACTCCCCACTTTAAATGCTTTTAAAAAGCTCTTATTGATTAATTTAAAGGAAACATGTCTATGTTTTGCTAAGTAGGTTTTTGAGTTTCAAATGATTCTATGTTGTGAACTTTTGTGTGAAACTTTGTGTGAAACTTTGTGTGCTGCCATTTTGGCCAGGACTCCCTGGAAGAAGAGATTTTATATCTCAATGGAATTTTCCTGGTAAAATAAAGGATAAATAAAAAAAATTAAAAAAAGCTGGCAGTAATCTGCTCACGAGAAGCTACACTCTCAGCTCTTTTGAGAACTCTGCGTGCTTTATTAGGTTGGGCTAAGGCTAAGGCATTTCCGTTGCGGAGCCCCGTTAAAGGTGCAGTGGCAAAACTCCGGAAATCTTATCTCCATATATACGGTGCTGAATCGGTTAGCTGGTTTGTCCAGTGACGCTCAGCACCCCCATCCACAGCCAGAGGTGCCGTAAGAGACGGGTGGCGGGTGTTCTACGCGTTCTCGTCCTCTTTCGGTCCTCACAAGGATTCTATGTCTGTCACAGCATCGGAGAGGGGGTCGTCTATTCGGTCGCCGACTCTGACCCACTCCCGCCTTCGGGTTGGGTAGGGGCTCTCGTGCTCGACCCCGAGTGGCGGCCATGTACGCTCGGGAACGCGGAGACGGTCTGTGTGGAGCGGATAACTCCTCCCCCACCCGCACCGTCCCGCCTAGATGATTGGCACTTCGGGACTGCAAGAACAGCCCCAACCTTCTGTGCCTTTCTTCCTGGGGTGCATGTTGGTTGACACGGTTGTGGAAATCGCGTTTTCCTCCCGGAACCGACCGTTCAGCCATCACCTCTCACCTCTCCTGACGGCGGGGCCGCTAAGGGTTATGCTGCTCCAAGAGACCAGCCACCCTCCCCTCACAGACCCACGGGCTTGTGAGAGGCGGCCTCTGCCGTGTGCGCCATGGCGTTGATGCAGGTCCGCCAGGCTAAGGCACTGAAGGATCTGCACAGGCGAGGTGACGGTCCGGCAGTTAAAGGATCCTGTGTGGCTCTGACCTGGCGCTACGAGCGACTAGGTTCACCCCACAGCCCGCTGGACGTGCTATGTCCACCCCGGTGGTCCAGGAATGCCATCTCTTGTTGTGTCTTGCGGGCATTAGGTCGTTAATAATCGTCTCCTAATGTTCCATTTTAGACCAGCCATTTCGGCGATGCGGCTGAGAGTGTCCAACAATGATCGGCCGCTTTAGATCAGACTGAGGCATCGTGCCACGTCGGAGCCTAGCTGCCCCCTCCGTTACATCAGTATATTGGTCTGCTTTTCGCCGAGGGCGTCCTGCTACAGCTTTTTCGTTCCTTCATCCCGGCAGCTCTAAGGAACCTGTCGTAAGCAGTTCACCCGCCCACTCAGCTCGCTACAGAGGTTGAAAATGAAACCTAGCGGCTCTGAGTCGGGCGACCTGAAGATGGAGAGGATTGCTCTTCAGGAGATGGTGAAAACATCACCCCCCCCCGGAGGGCCGGGTGGGGAATCTGGTTTTGTTTTGTTGTTTTGCCGGCTTAAGTCGGCACCCACTAAACCTCAAAGAGCGAATTCCTCTTCTTTCTCCAGGTCTCCGGAGGCATGTAGGAGTTTCGGACGGGCTCAAAAACCCTACGTTCTACTCTTCCTCATTCACCAGCGGATGTGTCGAGCGGGACATCTACAAAGGAGCCCCCTTTGCTTAGCATCCATCAGCGGTCTTGGGTGAGTGTTTCATTACACACAACATCTCACAATGCGGCCAAAGAGCACACATCGTTGAGTTCCCCATATCGTGCCGTTAATTTCCTCTCCCTCAGTATCTGGGGGCTACCTTCCAAATATTCAGGCATTTGCTTCACCACGGTGAAGGCTGCCAAGGCGCACGTACTGTGTGCAGAGATTGCTGTCCTATTGGCAAAGGCCGCGATTGAGCCAGTCCCTCCAGCTGAGATAAAGTCGGGGCTTTACAGCCTTAACTTCATTGTACCCAAGAAAAGCGGCAGGTTGCGTCCGATCCTAGATCTGCACGTACTGAATCGAGAATTCACATTCACAGCATGCTGTTCAAAATGTTTACGCAGAGGAGCATATTTTAATGCATCCGCCCACTGGATTGGTTTGTAGCCTTCAACCTGAAGGACGCGTACTCTCATGTCTCCATACTCCCCCGACACAGGCCGTTTCTCCGTTTTGTGTTCGAGGGAAGGGCATATCAGTACAAAGTCTCACCGTTTGGGCTTTCTCTCTCTCCCCGTGTCTTCACGAAAGTTACGGAGGGCGCACTGCAGCACTGAGAGAGAGCGGTGTTTGCGTTTTAGCATTGGCTCATAATAGCTAAGTTTCTTCAGATGCTGTGCACACATATAGATCTTGTACTTAAACACCTCGCTAGTCTCGGTCTTCAGGTCAACTGGGAAAAGAGTAAACTTTGCCCCATGCAGAGGATCTCTTATCTCGGAATGGAACGGGATTTGGTCGATTTAACAGCACGTCTCATAGAAGTGCGTGTTCAGTCAATTCTGATTTGCCTCAACATTTAAAGGCAAGGTTGCGGTTCCACTGAAATAATTTCAGAAACTTCTGGGGCATATGGCAGCAGCTGCGGCTGTGACACCGCTCGGGCTGCTCCATATGAGACGGCTTCAGTGTTGGCTTCACGACCGAGTCCCGAGGAGAGCGTGGCTCACCGGCTTTCACTGTATTATAATTACATCAAGATGCCGTCTCACTTTCACCCAGTGGTCAGACCCAGCGTTTCTCAGGGTGCGGGTGCCACTGAGTCAGGTCTCCAGGCATGCTATTGTTGGCACAGATGCCTTTACAACGGGGTGGGGAGCCACGTACGGCGGGCTCGTCGCTTCGGGGTTCTGGTCGACAACCCAGCGACATTGGCACATAAATTGCCTCGAGCTGTGCACTGTATATCTTGCGCTCGTCGGTTTCATCAACGTGACTCGATGCGCACCAACAACACTGTGGCTGTAGCGTATATCTATTGCCAAGGAAGTCTGCGCTTTCGTCACCTGTCGCATCTTGCCCGTCATCTCCTCCTCTGGAGTCAGAAGACGTGCTCTCACGAGCAGCGCGCCCCGGCGAGTGGCAACTCCACCCCCGGTCGGTTCAGCTGATTTGGAAACTTTTCGACAGAGCGCAGTTACATCTGTTTGCTTCTCCAGAGACAACCCATTGTCGCCTGTTTTATTCATTATCCGAGGGAACATTCAGCGTGGATGCACTGGCACACAGCTGGCCGCGGGGTTTCCCCCCAGTAAGCTTTATTGCGCAGACACTGTGCAAAGTCAGGGAGGACGAGGAGCGCATTCTATTAGTTGCGCCATACTGGACAACTAGGAATTGGTTTTACAGAGTTCACTCTCCTAGCGACAGCCCCTCCCTGGCGGATTCCCTGGCACATTATGTCACTCGCACCCCGATCTGTGGAACCTCCATGTGTGGTCTCTGGACGGGGTGCTGAGGTTCTAGGTGATTTACCACACTCGGTATCTAACACCATCTCTGCAGCGCGAGCGCCGTCTACGAGACAGACGTACTCACTAAAATGAAGACATCCGAGAATGCTCAATCAGACTCATGCTTATTTATCTCCTTTGCTTGGACAGAAGGCTGTCTCCCTCTACCATTAAAGTAGATATCGCTGCGATATCCGTGCACCACGCTCCGATAAACAGTAGGACAGTGGCTCAGCACGACCTGGTTGATAAGTTTTTAAGAGGCGCATGAAGGCTGCATCCTTCTTGTCCTCCCTCTATTCCTGGGACCTGTCCGTGGTGCTGAAAGCTTTACAGAACGCCCCCTTTGAGCCTCTGCATTCTGTGAGTATAAAGGTTCTAACTTTGAAAATTTTAACACTCCTTGCTTTGTCTTCGGTAAAGAGGATAGGGGATCTTAATGCATTTTCGGTCAACGATTCGTGCATACAGTTCGGGCCCGCTGAATCCAGCGTAACACTGAGACCCTGGCCCGGCTACGTGCCCAAAGTTCCCACTACTCCATTCAGAGACCAAGTGGTGAACTTGCAAGGGCTGCCCCCGGAGGAGGCAGACCCAGCTATGGCTTTATTATGTCCGGTGCGTGCGCTACGTGTGTATGTACTCGGACGCAAAGCTTTAGAACCTCGGAACAGCTCTTTGTTTGTTACGGTGGTCAGCAGAAGGGAATGCTGTCACCAAGCAGAGGATGTCCCATTGGATTGTGGACACTATTACCTTTGCGTACGAAAAGCAGGGTATTCCTTGCCCGTTTAATCTGCGTCCACATTCTACGAAAAGTGTAGCATCATCTTGGGCATTGGCTCGTGGTTCCTCGCTAACAGACATCTGCAGAGCTGCTGGCTGGGCGACACCTAACACGTTCACTAGGTTTACAGTGTTCGTGTTGAGCCGGTATCCTCTCTGGTTCTTTATTCCAATCAAAAAAGACCACTAGAGACCGGCTCGTGTCGGCTTGCAGCCTCTATTTTGGTATTTTGGAAGGCCTTTATAGCAAAAACGTCGCAAAATAGCGTTTTTCACTCCTCCACTGCCTTGACAGCTGATGTTGCGGAGCTTCTGCTGTAAGACTCTCACTAGATGTTTCCATGTGAACCTGGGTTAGGTTAGGCACCCGCATTGCGCCCCCTGTGGGTCTCTATGCGTGTATTTCCGTGGACATTCTTACCAGATTCCCCCTAGCAGAGCACGCTCCGCGTTCCCCTAGTATGAAATACTACTAAGAGGGTTTTCACGTTATGCTTTAAGCTCTCATGATGTCACCCATGTGGTAGACCCCCTAGAGGGTAGTTCTGCAGCGTTCTAGTCCCGCCTGATGAGTTCGCTTCCCAGTTCGCCTAGTCACTGTCGTGGGTTAAGGAACAGGTAGTGACTGGCATTCTGCAGTAAGCCTTAGCATCCGCCCCCTTCGTGGAGGCCGGAGGGCTTTTGCAGGCACTGGAAGGGTTCAGCTTCTGTGGCGTTCTGGTAGGGTTTCCCAATAAGTCGGTCACGACGTGATGTTGTTGTGACCAACTGAAAGGGAACGTCTCGGTTACGTATGTAACCCTCGTTCCCTGAAGGAAGGGAACAGAGACGTCACGTCCCGTCGCCACAGTTCTGTTCCATTGCTGAATTAGGCCGTGCACTGTTGCCAGCTTTCTCAGCGAAAAATCAAGCTAATGATATTGCACCTGATCCTCGTTTAAATACCCGAGCGGCGGGGCGGCGCCGTCAGATGCAAATATCTGCATGCCAAGTTCATTGGCGTGTTAGTAGTTCTCGAAGTAGATTGGTCCCGCGAGGCGCGTTCCCAATACGTCGGTCACGACGTGACGTCTCCGTTCCCTTCCTTCAGGGAACGAGGGTTACATACGTACAAGAGACGTTATTACCTTAACTAAGAAGAGTTGATACATCCCTCTATCATCTTAGTGCGTCCAGTAAGTGCTGTGGCGCGGCGACACTTTGATAGCCTTTAGCTTAGCCCCATTCATTCAATGGTACCAAACAGAGATAAAGTTAGAAGTGACCAAACACATCAAAATTTTTCCTATTTAAGATGAGTAGTTATACGAGCAAGTTTGGTGGCACAAAATAAAACGTAGCGCTTTTCTAAGCGGATCTGTAATCTGTCACTTGTAACTTTATCTCTGTTTGTTACCATTGAATGAATAGGGCTAAGCTAAATGCTATCAAAGTGTCGCCGCGCGCCACAGCGCTTACGTGCACACACTAAGATGATAGAGGTATGTATCAACTCTTCTTAGTTAAGGTAATAACATAGTTTAATATGGAAAATGGATAGACTATTCCTTTAACAAGCCTAGACAATGTGCTTTATATTAAATTAAATGATTTTCGTTTTACAAATTTATATCTGGCTGTAGATGTATTGTCTTAATAATTTAATTATAAAAGGAAAGACGTGTAACGTTAGCTTACCTTGCGTTTTACCTCATTGCTCCTCATTTTGCATTTACAAATAAATAAACAGGCCCACTGAATTTGTTTTTTGAACGGTCATATTTATAAAAAAGCAACAATATATGTAGCATCAATAATAGCAATATAGATATTTACTTGGCACTACAAACATGATATATTAAGACGGTAAAACCGCACATGCGCTAGCACGAAAATCACTGCCAGAGAAATTCCTTCACCGCCACAGCTCTAGACCTATATTGCAATTTCGGAATGCATAAACAGAAATACAAAAGAACAGAAATTCCAGGCTGTTTTCTGCACTTAAGCCAATATCTTTACCCTATTCTTTTTGTTTTATTTTTTGTACATTCTGCCACAACGAAAGGTAGCCTACTTCATCCTCAAAGATGCGAAAATGCTTATGTCAGAATTCGTCAAGTCGTACAGTAAAATCTTGTCGTGTGTGACTGCGTCCGAATAATTTTCGCATAAACTCACTAGTATCATGTGCGAGAGCTCACGACGTTCAGACCCTCAGAATTTGCACCGTGCACGCCCAGCTTTAGACTGCATTCACTAAGATTAAATATTTGTTCAGACATGACAGTCTGCAATGGATTGTTGTTCTGTCACGCAACAAAGCTGTTTGCTGCTGAAAACAGATCTATCTATCTATCTATCTATCTATCTATCTATCTATCTATCTATCTATCTATCTATCTATCTATCTATCTATCTATCTATCTATCTATCTATCTATCTATCTATCTATCTATCTATCTATCTATCTATCTATCTATCTATCTATCTTTCTAGGTGGCCTTTCAGACACTATTTTACAACAATGCAAAACTACCTAGTTTGTTGTTGAGGCAAGGATGCTTAAATTAGGCCGGCTGTATTTAGTTTACTGGTTTATAAAATTAGAACCGACAGGAGGGTAGGACGTGCTTCAGAGAAAATGAGCATAACCTATACAGTAGTATATCTTGGAGTTATAATGTTATAAAGCTTGGTAAAAACAGAATGAAACATGTTCACAAACACATACTTACAGAACATCACTTTCAGAATCTTCTTTTGAGCCTCCTGAAACATCTCATTGGTGTAATGTTCTCCTCCATTCTCATTCACCATCTTCTCAATCTTCTTCAGCAGTTCTATGACCTGAGAGCGGTTCTCCATGTCCTCATTGTTGAATGCGTGATATCTGCCTCCACATTTATTAATAAGTGCCTGGATATCGTTACTTGCTCTGATGAATTCATTTAATGATTTACGCTTCACCTGATCAGCATGAGTGAACAGAATAATGGTGTAACATGCAGCACCTTCACCAAAGTTCTCCTGAATCCATTTCACTGCTCTTATTTCCTCATCTGTGACTCTCACATCCAATCTGATGACCAGCAGAAACACATGAGGACCAGGCGCAGACATGTAGACACACTTCTTTATTTCAGACCTCAGATCCTCTTCAGTTATCAATTTGTCAAATATTCCTGGAGTGTCAATCACTGAAAGCTTCTTTTCATCCACCATCATTTCTTCTTTCTGACAGGTTTTAGTGATTCCGATTAGAGAGATTTCATTTCTGAATGCTGCTTTGGCCAGTATTGTGTTTCCTGTTGCACTTTTTCCTGCTCCCGTTTTGCCCAGCAGCACAATCTTGCGTTCAGAATCAGATGAATCCACTGAGATAGAAGAAAACATCTTGGTTTCATCATCTTTTAAAAGTAACTATACCTAATAAGACTGCATGTGTTATGATCAAACTAACTGCATTCTGATTACAGTAGGTCAGATTAATATGTACATGTTGTGCATGTAGTCCTGGCCTGTGTCCTGCTTTGAGCCTTCAAGCTCTGATATCCGTGAGATCGATTGTGGGATCTCCAACGAATGTCCCCAGCTTCTGTTGTTCTGACTAAAATAAAATTTTAATTAAGGTTCACATTACAAACCATTTACAAACATTACAGTACATAACATCAGATCTACATTTACATTTACAAATTTGCCTTAAGCAGTATGATGCGCCTGGAAGAAAAGTCAGAAAAAAAGATAATGTATATTCAAATAGATAAGGTTTATGTTTGACTTCCATTATTAATGAAATGGCATTTCTTGTGCATATATGCGCTTCGGCAGCATGACTCACTAAGACTGCATTCACAAAGATTAAATATTTGTTCAGACATGACAGTCTGCAGTTGTTCTGTCCGTTAGGGGAGGGGTCACTCAGGGCTTTGCAGCAGCGGCCCCGGCCCCATCTAATTCTCTTAAGCAGTTTAATTTTACCTACACTGTAAAACATTTCTGTAGAAATTACAGTATTACCCCCCACAGTATTATGCAATCTCATTCATTTCAATGGAAACCGGGGACTTCCGGCGGCACGAGCGAAAGTGACCGTTGGCGACCGTATGGGCGTGTCCAGCGACGTGAGAAAGTTTAACTTTATGCAAATGTCGGGCGAATTTCGGGAGCGACTACCAATGAGAACGAAGCAGTGGAGTACACGTCATCCTTCTCTCGTCAGTTACTGGCATAGATGATACCAGAGATGGGCATAAATACATGGAAATGTATTTCAAATACAAATACAAAATACTGTGTCGAAAAATGTATTTAAATACAAATACAAAATACTGTGAGGAAAAATTTATTTAAATACAAATACAGTATTTTGTATTTTGAAAATACACAAAATACATGTGAAATTGGTGATTCTGTGCAAGTATCCCTATTAGGCTGAAATCTATCTGGGTCTATTTCTGAATGCCAAAAAGCATTTAGATGTGTGCAACTGCTTAAAAACGTTTTTTTATTTTTTTTTATTTTAGGTACCTCTTGCTTTCCCCTGCCCTGTAAAAAATAAAAAACTAGAAAAAAAAACTTGGTAACACTTTGCTTGAAGGGGTGTGCGTGGGGCTGACATGACGCATTCGTGATCGTGGCATGACATGTGTCGTGGGCGTGGGGAAGATTTTGTGCACGTTTGTGACGGCTGCCGTTGGGTGTCGTTTGCTCAATTGTGTGGTTTTTGGTGCGGGGATGACATTGTTTGAGATGTCTTTGTTATGACAACTTGACACATAAACCAATACAACACAACTTGTTATAAATTATAAACAATAATTATCAAACTTAAGAAACTACCTAGCTTTGTGGGTTAACAATGCATTAAACCATGATTTAAATGTCAGAAAGTGTTAATACTATGTCAAATATTATTAATACCCATCAAATAAACATTATGAACTGAAGAATATTCATGATGCTCTTGTAAAACTATTTAACAGAGTATTAACACTTAATGAAATTTTAATGACAAATTATATTTGTATCACTGGTAAAAAGTGGTCAGTTATGTTGTCTTGGTTAGTGTCAAGATGTCATGGCAAGTTATGATGTATGGGTTAAAGCAACACTATGTAGTTTCCATGTTAAAAATGACTTACAGCTCCCCCATGTTGTTGAAAGTGCAACAGTGCCTGGTATCAGACACTCTTCTGCAGGCAGGGGGAGGGGCGGGGCTGTGTGCTCTACCCTCCACCGCCACTTTCAGAGTGTGCTTGTAGCAGCTAGGAGGCTGCTCAGGTTGCAGCAACAGTACAATTTGTCCAGTTAAAAGTTGTTCTATCACTGAAATAATTTTAGAGACATTATTTAAATGTAAAAAACTACATAGTGTTGCTTTAATGTCAATTTGTAATAACAGGGACATCTCAAACGGTGTCATCTTTGCAGTGGAAATGGCATGGTTGAGCGGATGGCACTTGGTGACAGTTGTCGTGGACGTCCATGGGGTCTCCTTCATGTTCGTGGCGCGTGTCATGTTGTGGTTATGGATGTGTCGTGTCGGCCTTGTGAACACCCCTTCAAGTAAAGTGATGTTTTATGAAAAAGTTTTTATGATGTTTTTATGTGTCGTCAAAATGACCCACAACCTAATCAGTTTATATGTTAAAGGAATAGTCTACTCATTTTCAATATTAAAATATGTTATTACCTTAACTAAGAATTGTTGATACATCCCTCTATCATCTGTGTGCGTGCACGTAAGCGCTGGAGCGCGCTGCGACACTTCGATAGCATTTAGCTTAGCCCCATTCATTCAATGGTACCATTCAGAGATAAGTTAGAAGTGACCAAACACATCAACGTATTTCCTATTTAAGACGAGTAGTTATACGAGCAAGTTTGGTGGTACAAAATGGAACGTGGCGCTTTTCTGGGCGGATTTGGAGGAGGAACTGTGTTTTATGGCGTGGTGGCGCTTTTGGGAGTACTTCGACTCGGCGCAGTAACACCCTCCCTTTACCATTATGAGAGGGAGAAGGGGAGCGGACTTTTCAGGCGGGTCGAGGTACTCCCAAAGGTGCTGTTGCGCCATACAGTGTGGTTCCTCTTTTGAATCCGCTTGGAAAAGCGCTACGTTTTGTTTTCAGTCGTGCAATGTGCAAGTGCAACTGTAGCGTGCAACTGCCTGCCAACGTGCAAGTGTGAATTTGAATTTCCTTTTGCGACAGTTATAACACAAATCACATCACACCCAATAATTCAATCGCCTTTGCTTTATTTCCCACTCCAACATTTCAATTATTGCCCACTAAAAGCTGCACAGATATATTTGCTTACCTGAACTCTGTTGTCTGGTCTGAACTAGTTGATGCATGAAAACAGCACCCTGACTGGTTGACTGGCTCAAAGTATTTTGAGTATTTTAAAAATACAAAAATACTCATCTTAAATGTATTTAAATACAAATTACATTTCATTTTTTTCAAAGGCTTTAAAATACAAAATACTATTTTGTATTTCAAATACGTATTTTAAATACATGTATTTGAAATACTGCCCATCCCTGGATGATACTCATTTGTTTATGACAAGCAGATTTAGAAACGCCTCATTGAAAGAGACGGGCAACACACAGCGATAACATCGCTGGCTGTCTGAATGCGGCGTTACTGGCAGCTGGTTGCCAGTAACTTACTAAAGCAATAAGCCCCAAGAAGCAGTGGGTTACCACTGCATTTTACTTATACGGTTATTTCATATCCATAACGTTAGCGGGATTTTATAAAATAAGACACAAATAAGCTGTACTTATATTATTACAAATATTACTCTTCCGCCAAACAAAGTAGTTTCTCAGAATCAAGTGTGACTGAAACAGAGCGCAGTTCCCAACCAACACAGATTCAGCAAAGACACAATGAAAATATGGTTTAAGACTGTGGTGTTTATTTTATAAATCACCATTCATCTAATTTATACATTAACATTTATATCGTACAACTGTTGAAGTGATGATCAAATATGCTTGGAAGCATGCTTAAGGGGGCGTGCACACCAACGCTTTTACGCCCGCGGCCGGCGCATGTTTTCAATTGTTTCCAATGGAAGCTCTGCGTTTTTCAAATAAGCCAGCAGCTAGCGGGTTTTTTCCTCGCTGAAAACCGGTGCTCGGCGGTTTTCCGCGCTCGGCGCTGAGCGTCCAGAGTTGAAAGAGATTCAACTTTGGGAGAAAAGCTCCGCTCGTCAATGTCAGTTCTCACACGGCCGCCCAATCACAGTGGAGGAGGGGCGGGACATTACCACAGCAACCAACCGGCTCACAGCTGAAGTATCACAGCTACCTGAAGAAAGCTGAGTGCTCAGCTGAAGAAAGCTGGCACTCAGCTGAAAAACAGCTGGTATTCGGCGTCCTCAAGGCGTTTTCAGCCGCGTTTAAAAGTTTTGGTGTGTCCAGCCCCTAACTCTTTCCCTGTCACCTTTTTTTTAAGTTGCCTCCCAGTTTTAGTTTAATGCCTTTCAGAAAAATGATCTTCTTTAAATAAACATAAAATATCAAACGAAAGAACAGACCATCCGCTTTCAAAAAAAAAAAAAAAAAAAAAACGTTTCATCCTACCTTCATTTGTTCTCTTATCACCTCTCAAATTTTTTAGCTAAAAGCGGAGATAATTCCATTTTTGTGAATAACTTTTGTAAGAGATCAGATTCAGATTCAGCCTGATCAAAACACGCTGTTTTCAGTGTTGAGTGAATGCATCAGTGTTTAAGTTGGGTAAGATCGCCACCCAGTGGATAGCGGAAATATGAATTTGAGGTAGAAACACTCAGGGAGCGTTTTCTCTTTATTGATTAGATGACTCAACAATATTTATTAACATTTATCTGGATATCACCATTAATTGTGCAAATGTATACAAATTAAAAATATGATTAAAGAGTGTGGTGTTTATTTTCATAAATCAGTGGCGCAGTGATACTTCTGTAATGCGGTCTGAACCGTGGGTTTACCGGGGTATTTTATCACGGCTTAAAACGCTTCAACCAATCAGAATGAAGAACCAGAACTGCCCGTTTTAAAATGTAAATTTTACATTTATGTTATTTACTGGCAACAGTTTGTTTAAAGTTAAATAAACATGAAACATTTTCAGTCTTTATCTTCTACAGTAAGTTCCTGGCAACCAGTTGCATAATTACATAATTTTTTACAGTGTTTTGTTTATAAACTTGAAATTTAAGAGCCCTGGATGTTAAATGTTTTTGCTCAACAAATTATATAGTAATGGCTGGTTTCAAAACACTGTTTAAGGAAACATTTTTATGAATCAGTGTGTTGAATCAGGTGTTTGAAGCACCAAAGTTATGTGATTTTAGAAGTTTGGCGGGTTGACTCGTGATCTGAATCATGATTCGACATGCTGATTCATAACCACTCCGATGCTTTCTAATGTTTTTTTGCGCACCAAAAATATTCTCATCACTTTATAATATTATTATTAAACCACTGTACTCACATGAACTGTTTTAAATATCTTTTTAGTACATTAATCAGAGCCGATCCTGACCACCCTGGGGCCCTAAGCAAAATTCTGCTAAGGGGCCCTCCTACCTGACCCGGGCCGTGAGCCAGAGGTGGAAGTAACGAATTACAACTACTCACGTTACTGTAATTAAGTAGTTTTTTCGTGTACTTTTATGAGTACATTTTTAAGTCTGTAATTTTCTATGTACTTAAGTACAAATTAAGGTAAGTAATGTACTTCGCTACTTTGAAAATCACATTCGTTACAAAGTACTTGTAGAATTTGAATTAAATTAATATTCAAATCTTTGACAGCATTTGGATATCCAATAGAAATAATTGATCGTGGGCGGGTCAATAAAAACCCTTGTATTTGGACCGGAAAAAAGCCCGGTCTCGGGAGAGCTATTCAATTGATCCTTGCGCGTCCTTCACTGTGACGTTGTATTTAGTGTTTTAATGTGAAAGAACTTTGGCGTTATGGACGCTGAATTAATTAAAAATTCCGAAGAAATACCGGATGATGAGTGCCCATGGCCGCACCTGGGAGTTGTTCACAAACAGAGGAAGGAAAGGAGACAGCGTGCAAATGTAATGCAAACTTTGTTTGCCATCTGCAGTGATTTCGGCTTACAATACTTCAGCCTCTAATCTCAAAAAGCACATTATGGTAAGAAGACTTGTAACCATATTTATGTGATCGTTTTCGTTTTTAATGTTGGGTAGACCTCACCATAATGTGGCTGAAAACATCACTTGAAACATGAGCTTCAGTTACCTAGGTGACGAGCACATAGACGGTAAAAAAAGATTTAGCATTGTAAAATGGCGCTAGGGGTGGAACGGTACACAGAAGTCCCGGTTCGGTTCGTACCTCGGTTCAGGGGCCACGGTTCGATTCACTTTCGGTACAATGGAGGGAAAAGCAAAACAAAAATGAAGAAGGCATTTTTTTAGTACTTAAGATAATCTTAAAAACATAGGTGTCCTTATCAGTGTTATTTTGAGATGTCATGAATATGAACTGAAATGCATTTAACATACTATCTCGTATTTCAAAAATGTATACCACTTTAAGTAATCTTGTACTCATCTTTCATACAAATCTGGGTTAAAATGAATTACAAGTGTTACCTAAATACATTTTAAAATTACATTTTGGCCTTATTTCATATTAATGTACTAAAGAACAAAAAAATAGGCTTTTAGGATGAATTAATAGGTGTGTACGACTTCACGAGGCGCTGCAAGCAACGACAAGTGGATGACGTCAGAGTAACGCGAGAGCGATTTGAAATCAGCCTCCTCCGCAAGATTTCTCGCGGTACTCTGACGCTGATGGCGCTGCGTAAAGTTGAGCACACTTTAATAAAGCAGCTGAACTCGACAGAACTGCGCCTCGTCCATTAATTGTATATTAGCAGGACAATTTATCTCCTACTTCTCAGCATGAGAAATACAAAGTGTGGCATGTGAGCGTGTGAACTGACTGAAATGCGTGTTTGTCAAGGTGAATGCGTGAGACTTGAGAGCCCTGATTAGATGTATTTCCACTCACATTTCCAGTAACAACTGCTGAACAACGCCGACGCAAAGTCCTCGTCTTTTCCACCACTCTCTCGCCTGTACTATTGTAACTGAGTGGAAAACGTCTCGGTTACATATGTAACCCTCGTTCCCTGAAGGAAGGGAACGGAGACGTCACGTCGTGACCGACAAATTGGGAACCGCTTCGCGGGTGACCTATCTGCTTCGAGAAACCTTTAAAACGCCAATGAACTTGGCATGCAGATAATTGCATCTGCCAGCGCCGCCCTGCCGCACAGGTATTTAATGAGCGGCAGGTGCAGTTATCAAATCAGCTATTTTTTTGCTGAGAAAGCTGGACAGAAAGAAAAGTGTCCGGCCGATATCAGCAGTGGAACAGCAAACTGTGGCGACGGGACATGACGTCTCCGTTCCCTTCCTTCAGGGACCGAGGGTTACATATGTAACCGAGACGTTCCCTTTCAGTCGGTCACTACGACGTCACGCCGTGACCGACGAATTGGGAATCCCTACCAAAGCGCCACTGAAGCTGACCCTTCCAGTGCCTACGTAAACCCTCCGACTCTCCTCTTTTAGGGAACGGAAAAGGGGTTGAAGCAGAGGCCGGTCACTACTTGTTCCTTAACCCACGATAGTGACTAGGCGAACTGGGAAGCGAACTCGTCAGGCGGGACTAAGATCGCTGCGGAAAGAAAACCCTCTAGGGGTCTACCACTAAGGTGATGGATAAAAAGACATGAGGTCTAAAATATACACTCTCTTAGCAACACTAGAGAGGCGCGGAACGAACTCCGCTAAGGGAAACGTGGTAAATCAGAAACTTTCCACGGAGATACTCACATAGAAACCACTAGGGGGCGCAATGTGGGTGCTAACCTCACCCAGATTGTCAAGGGTACATCTAGTGAGAGGCTGGCAGCCGATGCTCCGCAACATCGGCCACCAAGCAGTGGAGGAGACAAAAAACTGTTTGCCTTAACTGCCTTCCATACTGGTGCGGTTGTGCAGCACCGAAAAGAAAGGCTCCAAGCCGACACAGGAGCCGTTCCTCGATGTTCTCACTGATCTGACGAGAGAACTCGAGAGGATACCGGCTCAACACGAACACTGTAGAATCTAGTGAATGTATTAAGTGTCGCCCAGCCAGCAGCTTTGTAGATGTCAGTTAGAGAGGAACCACGAGCCAATGCCCAAGATGATGCTACACTTCTCGTAGAATGTGCACGCAGATTAAACGGGCAAGAAATACCCTGCTTTTCATACGCAAGGGTAATAGTGTCCACAATCCAATGGGACATCCTCTGCTTGGTGACAGCATTCCCTTCTGCTGACCACTGTAACAAACAAAGAGCTGTTCTGAGGTTCTAAAGCTTTGCGTCCGAGTTACATACACACGTAGCGCACGCACCGGACATAATAAAGCCACGGCTGGGTCTGCCACCTCCGGGGGCAGCGCTTGCGAATTCACCACTTAGTCTCTGAATGGAGTAGTGGGAATTTTGGGCACGTAGCCGGGCCGGGGTCTCAATATTAAAATGAATTCAGCGGGCCCGAACTGTAGGCACGAATCGTTGACCGAAAATGCATGAAGATCCCCTATCCTTTTTATCGAAGCCAAAGCAAGGAGTGTTAAAAATTTTGAAAGTTACAAAGTCTACACTCACAGAATGCAGAGGCTCAAAGTGGATGTCCTGTATAAGCTTTCAGCACCACGGACAGGTCCCAAGGAGGAATAGAGGGAGGACGAAAAGGATGCAGCCTTCGTGCGCCTCTCAAAAACTTAACAACCAGGTCGTGCTGACCCACTGTCCGACTGTTTATCGGAGCGTGGTGCGCGGATATCGCAGTGATATCCATTTTAATGATATAGGGAGACAGCCTTCTGTCCAAGCAAAGGAGATAAATAAGCACGAGTCTGGTCGAGCATTTTCGGATGTCTTCTCGTGAGAAGCACACCAATCAACGAACAGATTCCATTTTAGCGAGTACGCCTGTCTCGTAGACGGCGCTCGCGCTGCAGAGATGGTGTTAGATACCGAGTGTGGTAAATCACCTAAAACCTCCGTGCCCCGTCCAGAGACCACACATGGGGGTTCCACAGATCGGGGCGCGAGTGCCATAATGTGCCAGGGAATCCGCCAGGGAGGGGCTGTCGCTAGGAGAGTGACTCTGTAAAACCAATTCCTAGTTGTCCGATACGGCGCAACTAATAGAATGCGCTCCTCGTCCTCCCTGACTTGCACAGTGTCTGCGCAATAAAGCTTACTGGGGGGGAAACCCCGCGGCCAGCTGTGTGCCAGTGCATTCACGCCGAGTGTTCCCTCGGATAATGAATAAAAAAGGCGACAATGGGTTATCTCTGAAACAGCAAACAGATCTAACTGCGCTCTGCCGAAACATTTCCAAATCAGCTGAACCGCGGGGGGGGGGGGGGGTCGCCACTCGCCAGGGCGCGCTGCTCGTGAGAGCGCGTCTGCCGCTGTGTTCAGCGACCCTGACATGTGAATGGCACGAAGAGACCTCAGATACTTCTGACTCCAGAAGAGGAGAGATGGGCGAGATGCGACAGGTAACGAGAGCGCAGACCGCCTTGGCGATAGATATACGCTACAGCCGCAGTGTTGTCGGTGCGCACTACATCTTAAGCATCGAATCACGTTGATGAAATGGACGAGCGCAAGATATACAGTGCACAGCTCGAGGCAATTTATGCTAATGTCACTGGAATGTCGACCAGACCCCCGAAGCGACGAGCCCGCCGTACGTGGCTCCCCACCCCGTGGTAGAGGCATCTTTGCCAACAATAGCATGCCTGGAGACCTATCTCAGTGGCATCCGCACCCTGAGAAACGCTGGGTCTGACCACGGGGTGAAAGTGTGACGGCATCTCGATGTAATTATAATACTGTGAAAGCCGGTGAGCCACGCTCTCCTCGGGACTCGGTCATAAAGCCAACACTGAAGCGGTCTCATATGGAGCAGCCCGAGCGGTGTCACGGCCGCATGCTGCTCCCATATGCCCCAGAAGTTTCTAAAATTAATTTCAGTGGAACCGCAACCCTGCCTTTAAATTTTGAGGCAAGCCAGAATTGACTGAACACGCGCTTCTATGAGACGTGTTGTTAAATCGACCAAACCCGTTACATTCCAAGAAAAGAGATCCTCTGCACGGGGCAAAGTTTACTCTTTCCCCAGTTGACCTGAAGACAGAGACGAGCGAGGTGTTTAAGTACACGATCTATGTGTGTGCACAGCATCTGACGAAACTGAGCTATTATGAGCCAATACGCCAAAACGCAAACACCGCTCTCTCTCTCAAGGGCTGCAGTGCGCCATCCGCAACTTTCATGAAGACACAGGGGGAGAGAGAGAGAGAGAGAGAGAGAGAGAGAAAGCCCGAACGGTGAGACTTTGTACTGATATGCCCTCCCCTCGAACACAACGCGGAGAAACGCCTGTGTCGGGGGAGTATGGAAACATGAAAGTACGCGTCCTTCAGGTTGAAGGCTGCGAACCAATCCTATGGGCGGATGCATTAAAATATGTTCCGTAAACATTTTGAACAGCATTCTGTGAATGTGAATTCTGTGAATTCTCGATTCAGTACGCTCAGATCTAGGATCGGACGCAACCCGCCACTCTTCTTGGGTACAATGAAGGGCTGTAAAGCCCCGAATTTATCTCGGCTGGAGGGACCGGCTCGATCGCGTCTTCGCCAATAGGACAGCAATCTCCGCACGCAGTACGTGCGCATCAACAGCCTTCACCGTGGTGAAGCGAATGCCTGAATATTTGGAAGGTAGGCGGGCAAATTGAATGCGTAACCGAGACGGATCATGCGTAAAAGCCAACGCGACCAGGCCCCCAGATACAGAGCGAGAGGAAATTAACGGCACAATATGTGTACCCATGGCGAGCGGAGACGGGGAACTCAACGACGCGTGCTCTTTGGCCGCATTGTGAGATGATGTGTGTAATGAAACACTCACCCGAAACCGCTCATGGATGCTGAGCAAAGGCTCCTTTGTAGACGTCCCGCTCGATACATCCGCTGGCGAATGAGGAAGAGGAGAACGTAGGGTTTTGAGCCCGTCCGAAACTCCTATATGCCTCCGGGGATCTGGAGAAAGAAGAGGAATTCGCTCTTTGAGGTTAGTGGGTGCCGATTGAAGTCGGCGGAACACAAAAACGAAACCAAGGATTCCCCACCCGGCCCTCCTCCGGGGTGGGGGGGAGAATGATGTTTTCACCATCTCCTGAAGAGCGATCCTCTCCATCTTCAGATTGCCCGACTCAGAGCCGCTAAGTTTCATTTTCCACCTCTGTAGCGGGCTGAGTGGGCGGGTGTACTGCTTACGACAGGTTCCTCAGAGCTGCCGGAATGAAGGAACAAAAAAGCCGTAGCAGGACGCCCTCGGCGAAAAGCAGACCAATATACTGATGTAACGGAGGGGGGCAGCTAGGCTCCGACGTGGCATGATGCCTCAGTCTGCTCTAAAGCGGCCGATCATTGTTGGACACTCTCAGCCGCGTCGCCGAAATGGCTGGTCTAAAATGGAACATTAGGACGATTACTAACAACCTACTTAATGCCCGCAAGACGCAACCAGAGATGGCGTTCCTGGACCACCGGGGATGGGCATAGCACGTCCGGGGGCCTGTGGGGTGAACCCAGTCGCTCGTAGCGCTAGGTCAGAGCCACACAGGATTCTTTAGTTGCCGGACCGTGACCTCGCCTGTGCAGATCCTTCAGTGCCTTAGCCTGGCGGACCTGCATCACGCCATGGCGCGCACGGCAGAGGCCGCCTCTCACAAGCCTGTGGGTCTGTGAGGGGAGGGAGGCTGGTCTCTTGGAGCAGCATAACCCTTAGCGGCCCCGCCGTCAGGAGAGGTGAGAGGTGATAGCTGAACGGTCGGTTCCGGGAGGAAAACGAGTTTTCCACGACCGTGTCAACCAACATGCACCCCGGGAAGAAAGGCACAGAAGGTTGGGGCTGTCTTCGCAGTCCTGAAGTGCCAATCATCTAGGCGGGACGGTGGGGTGGGGGAGGAGCTCTCCGCTCCACACAGACAGTCTCCGCGCTCCCGAGCGTACATGGCCGCCACTCGGGGTCGAGCACGAGAGCCCCTACCCAACCCGAAGGCGGGAGTGGGTCCGAGTCGGCGACCGAATAGACGACCCCCTCTCCGATGCTGTGACAGACATAGAATCCTCGTGAGGACTGAAAGAGGACGAGAGCGCGTAGAACACGCGCCACCCGTCTCTCACGGCACCTCTGGCTGTGGATGGGGGTGCTGAGAGTCACTGGACGCACGATTTCCGGAGTTTTGCCACCGCACCTTTAACGGGGCTCTGCAACGAAAAAAAAAAGGGGGTGACGTTCCCGGAGGTACGAAACCCGTCTCCGCCATCCAAGAGGTTCATGCTCTCTTAGGAGTATGAACCCTCCACGATCGCAGCCTCAGCATGCACTCTTGCGCACGAGAGAAAACGATCGTGGCCACCCGGGGACCCATACATTTGCCGCATCCAGAAACACGGACGGAAAGACATCTTTAAAAAGACGCTCCCGTCTCAGTGCAAGTGAAATGCTGTCTTTAAAAAGACGCAGAACACCGCAATACTCTTTTAATGTGCTGATGTTGATGAAGCACACAGGGGAACGGCTACGCACACACTCAACTAAGAGTGAGAAAAAGTCAAAAAATTAAAAAGAGAGGTGGAACACCCGCGAGCCTCCGCTGAAATGCCTTTGCCCAACCAAATCGAACACGCAGAGTTCTCCAAAGAGCAGAAAGTAGCTTCTCGTGAGCAGTCAGTCTGCCAGCTTTCGAAGCTAAAAAGCTGATTTGATAACTGCACCTGCCGCTCATTAAATACCTGTGCGGCGGGGCGGCGCCGGCAGATGCAATTATCTGCATGCCAAGTTCATTGGCGTTTTAAAGGTTTCTCGAAGCAGATAGGTCACCCGCGAAGCGGTTCCCAATTCGTCGGTCACGATGTGACGTCGTAGTGACCGACTGAAAGGGAACTGAAGTTTTGCCAAACTTGCGATTTTAAAGAGGCTGGCAGAGCGTCTAACTCTTGTGGAACACCACTTGCCATCCTCGCTATCGCTGCTCACTAACTGACTGGACCGACGTGACGTCGACCTTACAAAAAACTGCAGAGTGCCAGAATGTAGACGGGCTCTGATAGAGCGCATACATAGGCGGAGCTCGGCTGCATCGGCGTCAATCAGAGCTTCAGAGCTAAAGCGGGGCAACAGATTAGCTGTCCATAAAGAACCCGCGGATCTAACAGTAGTTCCGCATTACATTAATTATTTTGCACGCAAGGTTTTTTTTATTTTCATACCGTGTATTCTCCGTTTAAATTCATGCACCGAACCGTGACCCCCGTACCGATTCGGTTCGAAACGAATACATGTACCGTTCCACCCCTAAATGGCGCTCAAAGTTAAATTTCATGTCATTGTCAACATTGTATTATTCATATTGAATCAGTGTTTTAAGCTTATAATAAAAAACAGTCTATTAAGGACTCTTTTATCAAATTCGTCTGTTGCCGTGTCCTACTGGCGTAGCAGTGTAAATTACACATATGTCAGTGCTAAATGCTGATAACTTTTGAAATATAAGTAGGGTACTTTTTCAAAGCTTTCTTGTCCAATAATATTTTTTAACTCTTTTCCCCGCCATTGACGAGTTATCTTGTCAATTAAGAAAAAAACATTTGCATAAAAAACGTGTTTCTGAAGAATTTATGTTAATGTGCAATACCGCGATTGTCCACTAGATAGCGGACTTGCCCCATTTATGGATAATCTGAAGCCAAAACGTTATTTACTAATTTTATGTTTGATATTCGTTCTGAATCTGGTCTCTAACTAAATTCCTTCACAAAAATGCAATTGTTTCAGCTTTTTGCTAAAAAAAAAAAAATGTGTATTTGTAAAGAAAAATACCAATATTTAAGAGTTTATAAGCAGGGAAAAAAATACAGGGAGTGCAGAATTATTAGGCAAGTTGTATTTTTGAGTATTTCTTTTGTTATTGTACAACTACAATGCTCTTGGTCAATTCAAAATGTTAACAAACCCTCAAACCTGAACATTTAAGTAGTAAAAGTGAAATTTTGGCTTTCTTAAGAGAATATTTCTATGTACATCATTATTAGGCAACTATTAGTGTGCAGAATTATTAGGCAACTAAATGAAAAACAAAGATTTTACCATCTCACTTGTTTTTTTTCAACTGTTAAAGTGAGAATAATAAACAAACTCTACATTTACAAAAATTTTTTATAAAACAATAAAAAATAAAAAAAATATATAGACTCAGTGACCAATATAGCCACCCTTCTTTTCGATAACAGTCACAAGCCTTCCATTCACGGATTCAGTCAGTTTCTTGATCTGGTCTGAACCAACATTTTGTGCAGACGCAACCACAGCCTCCCAGACACTGTTCAGAGAGGTGTACTGTTTACCTTCACTGTAAATGTCCTGCTTAAGAAGGGATCAAAAGGTCTCAATAGGGTTTAAGTCAGGTGAAGAAGGGGGCCATGTCATTAGTTTTTCATCTTTAAGGCCTTTACTGGCCAGTCATGCAGTGGAGTACTTTGATGTATGTGTTGGAGCGTTGTCTTACAAAATAATCAGTCTTCTTGAAAGATGCAAACTTTTTCCTGTACCACTGCTTGAAGAAAGTGTCTTCTACATTACAGGCAGACAGGCACAGACAGGTATTATTAAACATGAGCTTATTGGACCTTTTTGGGTTGAAAATGGAAATAAAAAACAACTCTCAGACTTACTGCCAATTTTTAGAAGACACTTTCTTCAAGCAGTGGTACAGGAAAAAATCTGCATCTTTCAATAAGACTTTTTTATGCAAGACAACGCTTCAGCACATGCATCAAAGTACTCAACTGAGTGGCTGGCCAGTAAAGGCCTTAAAGGAGAAAAACTAATGCCATGGCCCCCTTCTTCACCTGACTTAAACCCTATTGAGACCTTTTGATCCCTTCTTAAGCAGGACATTTACAGTGAAGTTAAACCGTACACCTCTCTGAACAGTGTCTGGGAGGCTGTGGTTGCATCTGCACAAAATGTTGGTTCAGATCAGATCAAGAAACTGACTGAATCCGTGAATGGAAGGCTTGTGACTGTTATTGAAAAGAAGGGTGGCTATATTGGTCACTGAGTCTATATATTTTTTTATTTTTTATTGTTTTATTAATTTTTTTTGTAAATGTAGAGTTTGTTTATTATTCTCACTTTAACAGTTGAAAAAAAAAACAAGTGAGATGGTAAAATCTTTGTTTTTCATTTAGTTGCCTAATAATTCTGCACACTAATAGTTGCCTAATAATGATGTACATAGAAATATTCTCTTAAGAAAGCCAAAATTTCACTTTTACTACTTAAATGTTCATGTTTGAGGGTTTGTTAACATTTTGAATTGACCAAGAGCACTGTAGTTGTACAATAACAAAAGTAATCCTCAAAAATACAACTTGCCTAATAATTCTGCACTCCCTGTAGGATGAAACGGTTTTTCTTTTTTTTATTATTTGTTTGAAAGTAGAGGGTCTGTTCTTTCATTTGATATATTTGTATGTTTATATATTTTTAGAAGAAAATTTTCCTGGAAGGCATTTTGTAAAACTTTTGTGAAAATCATAAAAAATGCTGCACTGTAAAAAATAAATTGTTGGCTCAATGAATTATTTTTTAGTAACTAGTTCCACAGAAATTTTACGTTCACTCAATTTCTGACTCCAAATTGTTACCTGGATTGATGTTTTTTAGTTGGCCCAAACTTGACTCAAATATAAAAAAGTATGTTTGCTCAACTAGCTTTATAGTTCATTCAACTAAAATGTTTTAATCAGTTAAATCTTTAAAAACTTACAGCAAAGACTCTGTCAATTAAAATTTAAGTATTTACTCAATGTTGTATGTGTTATTTCAATTAATATTTATTATTTGTGAATTTTTAAGAAACTTTTTTAAATTATTTATCAAATAATTTATGCTGGTGTTGTTAACAAATAATTAACTTCAGTCACATAAAAACAAAAGCTTTATTCACTTATCATACAGACTGAACATACAGAATTAAGTCTTCTCTAAATAGAGGGCATAAAACAGTCCAAAAGGCACTCCAAAGTCAGTCAGAACATCTGCAGGGCCATTTAGGAGACTTTCTTCAGCCGTCTGGTCTGCCTCTCCACATCACCGCTCTGGTTTAATAAACAGAGGAATATAAACACACACACATACATAAATAACATGTTTAATATAATAAAGCTTGACGGTGAAAGATTTTATACCCTAAAATTGCCAGATTTCCCTCAGACATCATACGTAATTGAATTAAACACTATTGGGCGGTTTTCACGGACAGGACTTATCACTGACTAAAATACTGACATCTCTTCAGAGGTGGGTAGTAACGAATTACATTTACTTCGTTACATTTACTTGAGTACATTTTTCGGGTAACTAGTACTTTTAGAGTAAATTTAAGGATGGGTACTTTTACTCTTACTCAAGTACATTTCTAGTGAAAAAACTGTACTTTTACTTCGCTACATTCGGCGGCGTTACTGCGCTACTGTCAAATGGTAATAATTAATGAATATATATATTTTTTTAAAGTTTATAGGGCGTGTTCGAAAGTTGCGCGAAAAAGGCTGCGTCACCCTTTAGCGCGCGACCGCGAGGTCACCCTTTTAGCGCGCGCGACCGCGCGGCCGCGTAGGGGATAGGAGAAGCAGATGAGGGCGAGTTATCGGAGGCAGATCATGCGTGGGGGCTTCAAGTTCGGTCTATGTTTTCACTCCAAGAGGTCAAAAAGAATAGTTTCATAATGTGATGCGTGCTTTGTTCAATAAACGAGCTGACATCTCAGCGAACAGGAATTCAAGATCCAGCCTGAAGTAAGTGTCACAGTGTTGTCTATTTGAACAGTATTAATGGTCATTTCACACACTGTCGGAGTTTTTTTGCCATATGCACTCTTGTGCAAGCGATTACAAATCCTAATGTAAGTTAAACCATACAAACAGCACGTTCACATCTGCCAATTCCATATCATTTCCCACAACTAAACAAACTTAACCGCATAATGTAATGACTGCATTTATACACAAATCCGGACACCTCACTAATGTGTAGAAAATACATTCAAATAAAAACGGGATTGTATTTTATTTAAATCCTTCCTTAAGAATGAATGAATAAAAATAAAAGAATAAAGATTGATTTGAAAGAAACATGTATTATAAATTATAATAAATGTAGAGATGATTTGCAAAAACAGATACTGTAAGTTCCATATGAAATTCTAAAATGATCATTTTTATT
Source organism: Misgurnus anguillicaudatus (assembly GCF_027580225.2). Lineage (NCBI taxonomy): Eukaryota > Metazoa > Chordata > Actinopteri > Cypriniformes > Cobitidae > Misgurnus > Misgurnus anguillicaudatus. Next base: position 6,790,965 of record NW_027395279.1, read on the forward strand.
AAGCTCCTGTTTATGTTCAGTAATTGCACTTTAATGGCAATGAAAATAACCTATTCATATAAAAACATGATAACAAACAGACACACACGTTCTTATTTGTTTACTGTTTGCATGTTTAAAGGCAGACGCTGACAAGTTTGTGTTGTGAACATGAAAATAAATACAGAGTTAACTGTCAGAAAAACATCTGTGTGTGTGTGTGTTTGAGATTTTTTCTCAAACGACACATTATGTGATGTTAATGTACCCATTGCAGGACTGAGATAGGCTGCTTACTTGTATATAAGCAGAACAATGAGACTCTTAAGGAGAGGTTTGTGAAAACCCTCCAAGAAGTCTGAAATTCAGTGCTTTTGCGCTACTTCTCTATCAGATCAGAAGTAATGAGTAACTAACTACTTGAGTAGTTTTTTCATCTAATACTTTTTTACTCTTACTCAAGTAAATAATTAGATTGATACTTTACTTTTACTTGAGTACATTTTTGTATAAGTACTTGTACTTTTACTTGAGTACAGATTTTGGGTACTCTACCCACCTCTGCATCTCTTAACATATGAGTGCTATTGTTTTGTCTCAAAATGCATGCCAGTATTGTATTTTATAAGGTTTGTTTGTAAAAATGTCCTAATTATAATTAAGACGGAGTCCTAAACCCTGTCCGGTATTATCTTAACTAAAATAGCTCCACTTTAACTCGGACACATAACATAACACACACTTTAACTCGGACACATAACATAACACACCTTTATATAACTTATATGTTTACAAAAACGTCGAGTATTTGCGTCTTTGCCAATTAATATAGTCTAAAATTAACATTTATTTACAAACACTTACCTGACGTGACCTTGAGGAAACGGCTGATGACTTGTGTGTCGTTGTGGGAAACAGTGAGTGATTCCAGCTGTTACATGCGGAATGATCTCAGATGAAATGACCTGTGATCCAGATCCTTCCGAGTTAAGACATTTTAAATTAAAAACTCATGCACATACTGTACATACACACGCGAGCGCGCGCACACACGGGTACACACACGGGTATATTTAGAAGTTTTATTTAAGATTGTTATGATATTGGGACTATTTCTCCACCCGCTCCTTCAGCTCTGAAGTTCAAATTCGCATGCAGTCCGGTTATAACAAATGTAAAAGATATGAAACATCACTCAACAGCGATATCAATTAAGTGCAATCCTAAAATATGATTTAAAACATAACCCTTTCATTGTTAAGTATGAGAAATTAAAATGAATTAAATCACGTTTAAACGCCACAGAGATACCAGAGCCAGCAGTCGATTTCTGATGCGCTTGCCGAGGCGAGGCTGCGCTGGGCGGGGTGTGAGCGCTTAAAAGTGTCTGTGATTTTCTGGAGCTCATATGGAGCTCATCTCCGTCCGAAAGTGTCCGAGCACATTTTTAAATAGACGCTATCTATATTAACTGACCACATATTTAAACTTTAAGCACATACATTCACGCATGAACAACTCTTACAATTACATTTTGTGACCAAATAACAGTAATATTATGAGCATTTTATTGTCAGGAAACATAGCTGTCATAAGTCCACATATTTACCTGATTTGTCTTAATTAGTTCAGTCAACACTAGCCATTCTGAATGTTGACTGGATTTGAAAATAACCATTAATTTAATATTTTAAACACAGATTTATCTAGACTTAAAATAATATGTCTTCTCAACTAGCTCAAACAAAAAAATTGGTTTAACACATATATTTTTGCCCGTCCAACATTTCATTAGTTGGATTTTTTTATAGTGTGGTGGGCAACTTTTCGAAAAATGGCTGGCGGGGAATGAGTTAATGTAAAAAAATCTGTTTTTAAATAAAATAACCCAACAAGCTTATTTATGTTGCATCATAATTCATTAATAATAATAACATTAGACCATTTTTATAACTTGATAAAAATTATATGAAGAAACAATATGAAATAATATAGCTGCTGTTAAAATCATTTAACATTCTTTAAACAGACAAAATTCCTGTACTATGTGTTTATTCGTATAAAACACAAATTGCCTGTTTTTAATCTATTCATATTTCTGATTTCATTCAATGGATTTAATGTTTATTCAATAAATATCACCGGCTAAAAAGTAATTTGTACTTGAGTAGTTTTTAAGAGGGGTAATTTGTACTTTTACTTAAGTACATTTTTAACACCAGTACTTTTACTTGTAATTGAGTATTATTTTAGCAACTACTTGTACTTGTACTTGAGTACAAATTTTCAGTACTCTTTCCACCTCTGCCGTGAGCCATGACCCGTGAGCTTTGCCACACATTCACACTTGACACCCCACTGCTCTCGCTACATACAAAATATGGTTACTACTAAATCACACTCTTAATATTTATATTTTAAGTAGTGAAAACTGAATTCTTGATATCAAAAATCCATATCATGGGAATGTATAAAAGCTAAAATGGCTTGCCCTACCGTATAACTTTATAGTATGCATAAGAGCAATACCTGATCCCTGATGGTTATTATTTACTGAGGGATGTGCATTCATTTTGACATGGCTGGCATTATACCCATTCCAATGTAAATCCATTGGTTTCCATATTGCATTAATGTTGTCATTTAGGAGTGTTATCCAGTGTTGGCAACGTTACTTTAAAAAAGTAATTAGTTATAGTTACTAATTACTTCTCAAAAATAGTAACTGAGTTAGTAACTGCGTTACATCATTATAAAAGTAACTAATTACCAAGCAAAGTAACTATTGCGTTACTTAAAAAAAGTTCAAATATTTCAAATAACTTGGATGCCCTCAATATTAAATTTGTTGAATGAATTAGACCAGGGGTCTTCAACGTTTTTTGGGTCGGGGACCCCTTAGATAAGAGAGGCATGGAGCAGGGACTCCCTGATACTAAATGTGTAAAACTGATATGTAAGTAATCAGTAAGGTACGAGAGGCTGCCTTTTCGTATAGGCACAGCGCAAAGTGGAGTAAAGTACAACTATTGACCAATCAGAATCAAGGACTGGAACTGTTTTATAAATAGAAACAAACCATATTATCACACAGCTATACTATATTAAGGCAGTACATTAGCACTATTATGCTGTTGTTGTACATGCATAATTTTTTTTGTTAAAGTAGATTTAGTTTTTATATGAATATAATAATAATAATAATAATAATAATAATAAAAATAATAATATAATATAATATTATTTTAAGGTATTTGCAGTGTAATAGATTTTCATTTTACTGTGAATTTACCTGAACCTGGGCTTTCAGTTTATAAAGATGACTGATCATGGTGAATGGCACAAAGAGACTCTCTAGAGAGGTTGTGCTACTTTATAATTCAGAGGTTTGTTGCCTTTCTCGTGTATCGTCATTGTCACGAGTTAGAGTAATGCAGGTTTATTTTCTGCATAGCTTCATATCAGACTCAGGAGAAATCATGCATTGAGTCCGCGCGCATCTCTTTGGGGCAACTTTTTGAGATGCGGATTTCAACCTGACTATGAATCTTGCACAAAGCAACATCACGGTGCGAGTTTCCTACATTCTTAAATGCGAGGGATAGTATTGTCAAAGTTTATAATGCAGACGCGGTGTGGTGTCATTTGCCTGTTGAGTTAGCTCTCTAAATCTGAACCACGTGAACCAGCCGTCCAAGTTCAGAAATATAACTTAGATGAGACAATGTTGCACTGATTCTAAATTAACTTTCTGAAAGAAAGACACATATGCCTATAAGATTTACCTGTTTTATGATGCCTTTTCTGTCGCTACTGCTGCTTCCTGAGTGTACATTAATAATCTTCAGATATTTTATTTTGGTCCGCTTGCTAAACTGAACACGCGCCTTCGCGGCCACGCACATGCACATTTTAAAGGGGACATGTAACGTTTTTGGTACATATATTTTACGTTTTTAGCAAAAAATAGCTTGTGGTCAAACATCATTTGGCGGACCCCCTGCAGTTACGTTGCGGACCCCCGGTTGACCCCCTAATTTTGTCACTTACAACCATGTAAGGTTTTGACACCCATGGTTTACTGTAGTAAAACCATGGTTTTGCTGATATAGCAATCACTACACCAAAAAACCATGGTTACTTCAATTTTACCACAAAAACAGGGTAAATTTTTTAAGGGGTGGCAGCATGTGATAATGTGGGGTGCTTTATTAGATCAGAATTACAGACGAGAAGAGGCTCTTTCTTACTCTGCATAAGTTGCACATTACATAAACATTATTGCGTTTCACCTCAACGATGAAAAAGTAGTGCTTATTATATTGTGTTTGCGACTGCTACCTTTGAGTTTGTTGTACTTGTCATTGCGCTGTCGTTTCGGGTGTGTGAGACTCACGGACTGCAGCGCGAGGACCGGGCTGCCTGTCAGTGTCTAGCAACAGTACCCGCTGCTCGTTGAGGAGAGAGAGCGATACATGCTCTCGCGTCAGTCTCCAATCACGCCAGAAAAGATTGCTACGGTAGATTTGTCCTAGTCGCTTCTTGTAAATAAAGTCGATAAAATGGGGTTTAGAAAGTTGCTAAACACTGCTCTGCATTTTGCCTCTCTACCTGCCTCTGGTTGGCTAACGATGGAAATTAAGCCAAATTAACATCGGTTATGTGGTTGTCCCACCCCCTCTATCACACACACACACCAATCATCATCAGTTATGTGTCTCTCAGCCCCCAACACACACACACACTAGAGACAAACATTGCCTGTCTGGATGAGAGAACCTACTCTGGTGAAAATTGCTTTAGTGAGATTAATTATAGTAACACGCAGCATTTATTGTCAGTAACGGTCAGTGTTGGGGTAGTTACTCAAAAAATTTAATTAGTTACTAGTTACTTCTTTAAATTGTAATGAGATTACATTACTAGTTACTGCATTTGAAAAGTAACTTCACTACTTATGTCTTTTACTTTACTTTTTAATTTACCACATAGATGCATGTGTCACAGGTCGGAGCGGACCCGAGATAGCTAAAGGGTCACGCCCCTTCCTAGTTTCCACCTCGAGGAGGTTCCCAAAGCCACCCCAATGACCAGACAAACAGAGTATACTAAGTTTAAAACACAACTTTATTAAATATTTAAAAAGCAAGGGGGGAAAGGGAAGGGCAGTTTAAAACAAACTTCTTCTTCTCGTCTCCAGGACTATTTCGAGTGTGGAGAGGGGGCTAGGACTCCTTTCCAGGGCTTCCTTTAATCCGTGGCGCCCTCCGCTTCTCCTGGAGGCAGAACAGGGAGAACACAATTAGTGGCTTGGTCCAGTACTTTTCCACTACCTGCCTAATACTCTCGCCTCTCTCTCTCGCCCTTAGGTTCTCTCTGGTGGAGTTCACTGGACACTTCCCGGCCAGCAAGGACGAGGCAGTAAGGGGGGTCTTCCACGATCCACAGAGGTGAATTCTACTGCAAGGCGGGGACGATTTGCTTCCCCTCAGGATCGTGCTGGAAGCAGAGGTAAGTTAGCGACACAAAGGTAAGTATCACCCAGGACTGGGACTTGTCGTTTTCTCTTCAGAGTAATGCTGTAAGCAAGGGTAGGTTATACACCACAAAGTAAGTTGTTCACAAGACTGGGACTTTCCGTTCCTCTTCAGGGTAATGCTGTAAGCAAAGGTAGGTTATACACCACAAGGTAAGTTATGCACAAGACTGGGACTTTCCGTTCCTCTTCAGGGCAATTACTGGAGCAGAGGTAATGCATACACACCACAGAGGTAAGTTATTCACAAGACTGGGACTTTTCGTTCCGCTTCAGGGTAATGCTGTAAGCAAGGGTAAGTTATACACCACAAGGTAAGTTATTCACAAGACTGGGACTTTCCGTTCCTCTTCAGGGCAATTACTGGAGCAGAGGTAATGTACACACCACAGAGGTAAGTTATTCACAAGACTGGGACTTTTCGTTCCTCTTCAGGGTAATGCTGTAAGCAAAGGTAGGTTACACACCATAAAGGTAAATTACTCACAAGACTGGGGCTTTTCGTTCTCTTCAAGATCGTGCTGGAAGCAGAGGTACGTTATACACCACAAAGGTAAGTTACTCACAAGACTGGGGCTTTTCGTTCTCTTCAAGATCGTGCTGGGAACAGAAGTACGTTATACACCACAAAGGTAAATTGTTCACAAGGCTTAGCTCACCCAACGCTCCTCCGGGCAGTGGACTTTCACAGTGACGGCTGTGCACAGTGTACCTTCACCCTATCGGCCTCTAGGCGACAAGGGTACTTCACAGTCTACCTGGGCTACTTGGGTGTCGTGGGGACGTTGGGTCAGGCTGCGCGGAGCCGAACGCTTCCCTGGCTCCCCCTACTTTTCGGTTCCAGGGGTCCTGAGCTGGGGCGAACTCTCGACGAGGCTCCGCACACAGATGGTTCTTCTATGCAGATCTATTCGTAACAATGACCCTCGGTCCATACGGTGCACATCAATCACTACTCACTCTGATATACAGCTAGGCTTCACCACTGCCTGCCCTCGGGATCGGCGCGGGCTCTCGCTAGCACACAGGAAATCCTAATTGAGTTGCCTTCTCTCGTGTTGTTCAGGCCTCAACATGCTGTTACCTCCTCACGATTTGCACTGAGCCAGGGGTGGCTTCAGTCACTACAAGCACAGCATCACACAGCAAGCTTTAGTGTACACACACAATGAAAGTCACAACTCACCCACAGCACTCTGCACACACTTCACATGAATTAAGGACTTGGCCAGCTCGACCCAGACCCCTCGTGAGGCTGGTTGGGCGTTGTTCTTGTCACAGAGGGAAGTGGCACGTAGATATAGTCAACAGACCCCTATATGCTCCTAGTTACACTCTCGGCTCACCCACGTTTCTCTCATCAGTGGGGCCAGAACTCTGATGGTTAAACTCACAGCGTAGGTTAGGTGAATATACCCGCTAACAATTTCTCAGTGTGATGCATTCAGTTACTCACATGTGATGAGGATGCTTTACCGGCTGGTTTTCCCACTCGTGCTCCACTGTTAATACAGGGCTCACCCACGTTTCCTTCCACAGTGGGGCCGTATCTGTTCAACACACTCACAACACACGCCAGGTAACTCTTCTTCTGAATATTTCGTATCAATACATTAACTGCTACTCATGCTTCGTTGTTAACACACTGCCGGTCTTCTCTTCCTATCACAGCTCCTCCGTCGTCCTCGATTTTCAGAAGCGCCAGCTCTGGTGAGTAATCCTCAGAACATTTTCATATGTCAACACATCCATAAGTCAATATATATAATATCCTTGTATTCAGCCCAGTCAAAAGTAGATCGCCAAATATTCCCTTCACCCAGTCACCTTCAACCTCTTTCCCTCTATTGAGAGCGCAAACAGGCTTCCGTTGTCTTCCCCAAGGGATCGATGTGGACCAAACACACACGGGTCTGCACAGCAGAAACAAAGCACTTTTCAGTGTGGTGCTCCTTTAATTTCCACAGCTCCTTCCTTTTCGCCTCTTTCGGCTGCCGCACTCTTTCCTTTCGCTTTAAGCGGTCCGCGGATCAACGGCGCCCTTCGGCTACTCCAAGGACAGAGCGTGTGGTTTGGGCTGCCCTAGGCGTGAAGGGAGCTCACCCCCGAAAACCACTCTGCTCCTTTGTGCTTCTTTGGACCTTTTTATGTGTCTTGTCTTTACTCCCTCCTCCAATCATGGGTTGCCCCATTGATTTGCCACACCTGTTGCTCATTCACTCACAATTTACGTTGTCAGGGATACCAGGAAGTAAAATGGTGTTTTAAAATCGGGTCCGGGCGGAAACCACCTTCAGGCGGAACCTCTCTCCGCCACTTTTGGTTCCGCCCTACCATAGTCACCCGGTGACACATGGACATGGTTTAGGCGGGGTCGGCTGATGATGAGTGACTCCTTTAAATGACCGGTAAGCAGGATCTTTCGCCACAAGTTTTGTATTGCCATGTTGGCACTTGTTGTGTGGGCATAGTGTGCATTTCACACAAATATTTTTGTCCTTTCGAGCAATACGCTGAAAGTAATGTGATTATCGCCCCAGTGGCCGAAACCCTCCGTCTTCATTTCCCGCTCCCCTTTGCACCAGCAGCTACTTCAAATCAATCTCTATGGCAACGGGACACGTACAGGCACACGCATGCACGCGCCACTTAAACAGACAGAACTTTACACCCAGGCAAACACTGCTTGGGTAACGCAGGAAAGCGCGTTCCTATAGTCTAGTAAAGTAGTGTAGTTACCAATATTATTAGTGTAATGCGTTACTTTACTTCGTTACCCAAAAAAGTAATATAGTTACTGCAATCCGTTACTTTGTAACTCGTTACCCCCAACACTGGTAACGGTAACGGCGTTATAACGGGGGAAACAGTTTATTTGATTACTCATTACTGAAAAAATAATGCCGTTAGTAACGCCGTTTATTTCTAACGCCGTTATTACCATCACTGGTGTTATCACGCTATTTTTGTTATGGTCCGCAAACAGATGTTGCTGCTGGAAAGCGCGGGTGTCATTTCGTGCACGATTGCACGCGCATATGAAAGCATATTCACGTGCCGTGCGGTTATCCAGCTGCCGTTTATAAACACTGTTGCCCTTGGGTGTTTTTTCACGTGAATATTCAGATGCACTGGCAACACTACACAGCTAATTTAACAAGTCAGATAGATAGAGACAGAATCACATCAACTTAACTTTACTGTTTGCTCTTGCTGACATGACATCAAACTTGAAAAGAACACAAGTTTACCTGATTGCTGTTCTCGCTTTTAACTCTCTTTTTTTTCTTTTTTCATGGCCAGATGGATAGCTCCGCTTCATATTGTCATCTCAGTAAACAGTAACACGCGCTGTAAAATCAGGCAGGGGGAGGCGGGGCCTTACGTAATTTGCGGGGGCCCTACGCAGTCTGTGTAGTAAGCGTATAGGGTCGATCGGCTCTGAAATTAATGGATCTTGACAGAGGAAATGCAAGCCTCACTAAGCCATCAAATTTAATCAAAAATATCTTAATTTGTGTTCTGAAGATTAACGAAGGTCTTACGAGTGTGGAAAAACATGAGGGGGAGTAATAAATGACATTTGATTTTTGGGTGAACTAACCCTTTAAAATAATGTGTCATAAAGGGTATATATACAGAGGAGTGAGGAGCTGCACTAACGTTGTCTTGTTTGTGAAAACCTTTATTTTAGTTTTTTTCTGATATGCATATATAAAAACAAGTTTTTCCAAATTATGTTTCATATAAACAAGGTTTGGGAGGAGCTGATCAGTCAATGAACACGGCTGGCTCTCGATCATTAATCAATGAACACGGCTGGCTCTCAATCACTAATTAATGAACACAGCTGGCTCTCGATCATTAAGCAATGAACACAGCTGTTTATCAATCACTAATAAACACAACAAACTTAGTACCAGCTCTATAAATAATCAAGACTCCTTACCCTCATTCTCCGGAATTTTCGCAAACCCACCTCCACCCCTTCGCCTCACTACGTACATTTAGCTCAGCACCGGGGATAACCCGGGTCAGGGCACGCCCCAGGCCCGGGGCTCCTTCCCTGGTCAAGGGACGAACGTTCCAAACTCGGGGGGTATTTCCCGAGCTCGGAACCTTCGCCCCGGGACAGCACGCCACTCACGCATATAAGCAGTCCCACTTTACTGTAAGTGAGGCGAACTCGTAAAATAAAGTTTTACGCGAGCAAATTAAAGGGTTAGTGCACCAAAAAATTTAAAATCTGTAATTAATTACTTTTCGTTCCACACAAGGCAAAACCTTGGAATGACATGAGGGTAACTTTTTCCCCCTTTTCCTTTCTTTAGTTGTGTTTTATAAAGTTATAAATGTAAAGTGTAAAAGTGCTAATAGTCCTGTTCAAATTATTAATAAACTGCTTAATGAAGTAAAGCATGAACTACTGTTTTCTGTTCATTGAATAATTTTAACATTTTATTGAAGTTTATTACATATAAGTTTTGTATTTAGGGGTTTACTGTAAAATAAGGTAACCCAATCCAAGACATATTGTGACCCATAAATATACCAGTTGTAACCCATAAGTGCCCTAAATTAGTCATATCTGGGCCCCATCATTAACCCATGTGGGTAGTCTCATGTCCTAGGTGGATCTACCTGGTCTACCCATATGGGCCCAGTAAGGTGCCCATCTAGAGCCCATCTTCAACCCATCTGGGCAAAACCATGTGGGGCTTCATGGAAACTGAGGACAAAATTTGCTGGGTCCCAGTTGGGTAGCCCAGGTGGGCCCCAGAAATTAGCCCATGTGCAACCAATTTGGGCCCCACATGGGTGTGTTGGCTGGGAAGCAAGGTTTATGTTTGACTTTGATTATTAATGAAGTGCCATTTCTTGTGCATATATGCTCTTTGGAAACATGACTCACTAAGACTGCATTCACTAAGATTAAATATTTGTTCAGACATGACAGTCTGCAATGGATTGTTGTTCTGTCACGCAACTGATGAAAACAGCCAGTTAAATGGGCTCTCAAGTTTCACCAAAAGTTTGGAGTGAGATTACATCGATTAGGGGATAGGCGGAAATCCCGGGGGGGTCGGGGGGGACAGGACCCCCTCTATCTGAGGGTTGTCTCCCCTAAAATATCATTAAAATATGTGTATTGAAAATAATTTAATGATTTATAATACTTAAAATAGTTGTGTAAGAAGTAAAACAATACAAATGCAAACGGAGCAACAACAAAAAACGTTGTATATTTTGATTCCCCCATCCCTTGCCTCACAGTGGTTTGGTCCACTGCCAGCGCCACACAGTCGGGTGGTTGAGAAGTGTACGGAGCCGACGCGTTGGCATTATGGTCTTAGAAACAAGTCTTTTTGAGTTGCTGCCCATTTCTTCTCAAGTGTGTTTTTATCAATCTTATGCCTGCCTGCTGCAGCTGAGTCGTCTAACTTCCGAAATTTGGATGCACATTCTTGTATGTGCGCGCGCAACCGACCGACCGAACGAACGAACGAGAGAGAGAGAGAGAGAGAGAGAGAGAGAGATGCATCTGATAAATGTTGTCATTTTCTAGTTTATTTCATCAAAACCGCATCTCCGCTATTCCGCTATAAGGAGTACTCGGCATGTACTCAATGATTTTTTAAACTCCTCAAAAAGAATGGAGTAATGGTGACAGCCCTAAATTCAACGTAGAAATAGTCATCCTAACACACATTTAAAGTGTTATTAAAAAATGTAACAGTGTTTTGTTAAAAAATGTTTTTTAGCAGGTAGTTCTTGTCGGCTTTATCATTTTAAAAGTAGATTGCCACACAAAAAAGGCTGGACACCCCTGATTTAATGTTTATGCTTAAAAAAGTGCATATAGCTGCTAATTGTATTTGTTGTTTGCTGATTTTCAAAAATAAAACTTGTTAAAATGTTTTCAGTGTGTGTATCAGTTCTTTTTGAACATTTCCATCTCAATTTAAGAAAACCATGATAATACTGATAACCGTGATAACTTTGGTCACTATAATCATGATATGAAATTTGCTAACCGTCCCATCCATACGTACAACAAATAAATATAGAAAACAGTCATAAAATACAAAACAGTCAAATCACATTAATCAAAACATGCAGAATAAAACATTAATAATAGGCCTGCTTAAAAAGATAAGTTTTTAACCTCGATTTAAAAATGGGCAAAGTGTCACTAATTTGAATGTCCTGTGGAAGCTTGTTCCATAAAAAAGGAGCATCGTTGCTAAACGCTCGCGGACCCACAGAAGACAGGCGCACACGTGGTACTGCTAGGGACAGAGAAGATTCAGATCTTAATGAACGAGAGGGAGTATATCTTTCAAAAAGATCAGCAATGTAAGTCGGCGCCAGGTTATGAAGTGCCTTAAATGCCAGGAGTAAGATTTTAAACTCAATACGCTCCTTAACAGGAAGCCAGTGCAGATGTCGAAGAACGGGAGATATATGGTCGCTCATAGGAGTGCGAGTAATGATTCTAGCTGCTGAGTTTTGAACAAGTTGCAGCCGGTTTAGTGATTTGTGCAGAAGACCATTAAAAAGAGCATTACAATAGTCCAAGCGAGAGGTGACAAGAGCATGGACCAAAATAGCAGTACTCTTTGTAGAAAGGGCAGGATGCAGCCGATTTATATTTCGATAGTACGCAGTTCGAGTGATTTTGCTTAGATGGGCTTCAAATGATAGTGTGTTATCAAAGATGACCCCCAAGCTCGTAACATAATTTGAAGGAACAATTGTAGAATCATCAATACACATAGAAAAACCACTGGCCTTATTAAGGTAAATATTCTTGTACCAACAAGAAGAAATTCAGTTTTAGTCATGTTGAGTTTGAGAAAATTATTTGAAAACCAAGCTTTAACTTCAGATACACAATTGATTAAACTTAGTGGAGGGAGATTGGCAGCAGGTTTGGAGGATAGATAAAGCTGGGTGTCATCAGCATAAAAATGGAAGTGGATTCCGTGTTTCTGAAAAATAATTCCAAGCGGTAGCAGTTAAATAATAAAAAGTAAAGGACCCAAAACTGAGCCCTGCAGAACACCAGTAGTAATTCGAGAGGGGCTAGATTTAAATTTACCTAGCTGAACAGTGTGGGTTCAATTAGACAGATAAGAAGTAAACCAAGCCAGAGGAATATCATTGATTCCAATTGACTGTAGTCGACATAAAATAATTTCATGCGATATAGTGTCGAATGCTGATGTTAAATCTAAAAGAATTAATAAAGAAAAAAGCCCAGAGTCAGAGGCTACCAGGAGGTCATTAGAGATCCTGACAAGTGCAGTCTCCGTGCTGTGCATAGTACGAAATCACGATTGAAATTCCTCATATAAGTTGTTAACAGATAGGTAATCATGAATCTGAGCCGCAACGACACGTTCTAGAATTTTTGACAAAAATGGTAGGTTAGAAATTCGCCTGAAGTTATTGAAATTATTTATTGAAGTTATTAAAAGGTGGATGACAAATACTTTTCTGCAGCTAAATGAGGAAAAAACAGATGTTTTAATTCTTGGTTGTCCGGCAGATTCTGTTCCTGCTCTCAAAGCCCAGTTAGGTCCTCTCTCAACAAATGTATGCACCCAAGTCAAAAACCTTGGAGTAATTTTTGACTCTTCACTATTCTTTGACAGACAAATTAGTGCAGTTATTAAAGGCAGCTTTTTCCATTTAAGATCTACTGCAAAGCTGAAGAATCTTCTCTCAAGAAAAGATTTAGAAGTTGCAATTCATGCATTTGTGACATCAAGATTAGACTATTGCAACTCTCTTTATTGTGGTCTTCCGCAATCTTCACTATCTCAATTACAAACTTGTTAAAATGCAGCTGCAAGACTTTTGACTGGGTCTAGAAAGAGGAATCATGTTTTTCCAGTTTTGGCATCTCTTCACTGGCTTCCTATTAAGTTTCGAGTTGATTTTAAAATTCTTCTGTTTGTTTATAAGGCGTTGTCTGGCTCTGCACCTAGGTATATTAGTGATCTAATTGTACCTTATTGTCCTGGTAGGGCACTTAGATCTTCAAACCACTTGCTTTTAAATGTGCCACGAAGTCGTTACAAATTAAAGGGTGATCGGGCCTTTTCTGTGGCTGGGCCCATGCTTTGGAATGCTCTCCCTTATCACGTGAGGTCTGCTCCATCATTGGACAGTTTTAAATCTAATCTGAAAACATATTTTTATTCCTTAGCTTTTGGACATTTGTAGTTGTTTCCCTTATGTACAGCACTTTGGATCAATTTCTATTGTGTTAAATGTGCTTTATAAATAAAGGTTGTTGTTGTTGTTGTTGAAATCGGTAGGATCTGCACCTGGCTTCTTGAGTAAAGGAGATATTAATGCATTTTTAAGAGATTGAGGAACGACACCAAATGTAAGAGATGAATGAATAATTGCAGTGGTGTGATACGTAAGATACGTAGGTATTAATACATTGTCAGTAAATGGCATATTTCTTTTAGCTGGTTTGCCACCCGTCATACAACTCTGAAAGAAGAATGTCATCTTACTATGAGCTTGAAGGGATTTATAGCTTGTAAAGATGTTCCTACAATAAAAACAACTAGTTTGAGATTTATATTTCCTTGTCCTTTTTTAACTATACTAGAAACCTCTCCCCGCTGTAAAAAAAAGTAACTTTCACTCCGAGTAAAATTAAAATGACTTACTTTTTACTTTTACTTGAGTAGATTTTAAGACCACTAACTTTACTTTTACTTAAAGGAATAGTCTACTCATTTTCAATATTAAAATATGTTATTACCTTAACTAAGAACTGTTGATACATCCCTCTATCATCTGTGTGCGTGCACGTAAGCGCTGGAGCGCGCTGCGACGCTTCGATAGCATTTAGCTTAGCCCCATTCATTCAATTGTACCATTTAGAGATAAAGTTAGAAGTGACCAAACACATCAACGTTTTTCCTATTTAAGACGAGTAGTTATACAAGCAAGTTTGGTGGTACAAAATAAAACGTAGCATGTGTTTTTTCACGTGAATATTCAGATGCACTGGCAACACTACACAGCTAATTTAACAAGTCAGATAGATAGAGACAGAATCACATCAACTTAACTTTACTGTTTGCTCTTGCTGACATGACATCAAACTTGAAAAGAACACAAGTTTACCTGATTGCTGTTCTCGCTTTTAACTCTCTTTTTTTTCTTTTTTCATGGCCAGATGGATAGCTCCGCTTCATATTGTCATCTCAGTAAACAGTAACACGCGCTGTAAAATCAGGCAGGGGGAGGCGGGGCCTTACGTAATTTGCGGGGGCCCTACGCAGTCTGTGTAGTAAGCGTATAGGGTCGATCGGCTCTGAAATTAATGGATCTTGACGGAGGAAATGCCATTGCTGGCTATGCAAGCCTCACTAAGCCATCAAATTTAATCAAAAATATCTTAATTTGTGTTCTGAAGATTAACGAAGGTCTTACGAGTGTGGAAAAACATGAGGGGGAGTAATAAATGACATTTGATTTTTGGGTGAACTAACCCTTTAAAATAATGTGTCATAAAGGCAGGCCCGGATTAAGAATTCGGAAAAAAAATATATATTTATGATATGGTTCTTTTTGTTAGAAACACCTCTACTTTTACAGGATTTACACTGACACATTACAGCCGGTGATCACTACCTGTAGAACAATATCAATACATGTAGATATTTTTGTTGCAAGCAGGGACCTGCACAGAGACCTGCACAGGGGGCAGATGCTCAAGTGAAAAAAGGGCACTTCTCTTAGGCCTAATTCTTTTTTAAACAAAAGATTAAATATATTGACACAACTTCCTTATTTTAATTCCTTCACACACACCCAACTGTTTCATACTCTACAGATTTCTACAAAATACAAAATAATCAGTTCACACAAAGTGTTTATCACAAGAACAGAAGACAGCAAATGATACAGCCAACAATGTGCATGTTTTCTGTTCTACTAGTTTCAAATATATTTAGAATAAATGACTGCGCCAAGGAGAGGGTACCGTTTCACTAATAATGTGTTTGTTTATTTTGCACGTAGTAGTAAATCTTATTAATTCTTTTGGTGTTAAAATAACACACACTAAACTAAAAAAGGAGGGTTGCTGCTATATTGTTAATTTCACAGGAAAAAATGCTGCAAAAAAGTGGGGGAAAAACTACAGATAGATTGACAAAATAAAAAATAAAGCAACTGAAACTGTTTCAAAAAGTATTGAACTTTAAACTAAAACCTGTTACTATTGGCTTATCTACACTTTAGAAAACGTATTATGAGTCATGTTAGCAAGACAACAATTGTCTTTTGGATAATGAGCTGTAAAGCTGAGGTACTGGTAGTTATGTCATTTGATCTCCACTGACTTCCCCACAAGTCAAGAAAAACACAGCTGGAATACGACCTGTGTGAAGAGCTCCTGCCTACCTGTCTGTCTGTTGGCGATGTGTGTTTCACTGTTGCGCACAGATGCAGAGGAGGAAGGGCAATCTGGGCAAATACGACAAACTTTCCCCGTCTGTCTTTGTGGCGCGCGCGCATTCCCGCGCAGCTTCCAAACCACGGACAAACGTGGACGGCTCCGTTCAACACATACGCAGTACAAATTATTTCTTATACAAATGATTACTTTACCAGGCTGTCAGAGCAGCACTGATTCGCGTCATTTACAGGACATTCACATATTCAGGATAAATGAAGAAAAGTAATGGATTGTCTGATAAATCAACTGTGCACT
This sequence comes from Misgurnus anguillicaudatus, assembly GCF_027580225.2. Taxonomy (NCBI): domain Eukaryota; kingdom Metazoa; phylum Chordata; class Actinopteri; order Cypriniformes; family Cobitidae; genus Misgurnus; species Misgurnus anguillicaudatus. Next base: position 6,807,230 of record NW_027395279.1, read on the forward strand.
GCTGCTTTTCTCACTCATTCCGAACTTAAACTATGAAGACTACTGCCACCCACAGTCCGCTCGATTCAGCGCGGGATTATTTGCGCTTAAATAGTTAATCTAAATAATTAACAATTCGATTTTACATTTTTTTTCTTCTGTCGCTTGGGCCCTGACTGCGCGTGGGCCCCTGGGCACGTGCCCATAATGCCCATTGGATAATCCGGCCCTGCATAAAGGGTATATATACACAGGAGTGAGGAGCTGCACTAATGTTGTCTTGTTTGTGAAAACCTTTATTTTAGTTTTTTTCTGATATGCATATATAAAAACAAGTTTTTCCAAGTAAAGTTTTACGCAAGCAAATTAAAGGGTTAGTGCACCAAAAAATTTAAAATCTGTAATTAATTACTTTTCGTTCCACACAAGGCAAAACTTTGGAATGACATGAGGGTAACTTTTTTCCCCTTTTCCTTTCTTTAGTTGTGTTTTATAAAGTTATAAATGTAAAGTGTAAAAGTGCTAATAGTCCTGTTCAAATTATTAATAAACTGCTTAATGAAGTAAAGCATGAACTACTGTTTTCTGTTCATTGAATAATTTTAACATTTTATTGAAGTTTATTACATATAAGTTTTGTATTTAGGGTTTACTGTAAAATAAGGTAACCCAAACCAAGACATATTGTGGCCCATAAATATACCAGTTGTAACCCATAAGTGCCCTAAATTAGTCCTATCTGGGCCCCATCATTAACCCATGTGGGTAGTCTCATGTCCTAGGTGGATATACCTGGTCTACCCATATGGGCCCAGTAAGGTGCCCATCTAGAGCCCATCTTCAACCCATCTGGGCAAACCCATGTGGGGCTTCATGGAAACTGAGGACAAAATTTGCTGGGTCCCAGTTGGGTAGCCCAGGTGGGCCCCAGAAATTAGCCCATGTGCAACCAATTTGGGCCCCACATGGGTGTGTTGGCTGGGAAGCAAGGTTTATGTTTGACTTTGATTATTAATGAAGTGCCATTTCTTGTGCATATATGCTCTTTGGAAACATGACTCACTAAGACTGCATTCACTAAGATTAAATATTTGTTCAGACATGACAGTCTGCAATGGATTGTTGTTCTGTCACGCAACAAAGCTGTTTGCTGCTGAAAACAGCCAGTTAAATGGGCTCTCAAGTTTCACCAAAAGTTTGGAGTGAGATTAGGGGATAGGCGGAAATCCCGGGGGGGTCGGGGGGGACAGGACCCCCTCTATCTGAAGGTTGTCCCCCCTAAAATATCATTAAAATATGTGTATTGAAAATAATTTAATGATTTATAATACTTAAAATAGATGTGTAAGAAGTAAAACAATACAAATGCAAACGGAGCAACAACAAAAAACGTTGTATATTTTGATTCCCCCCTCCCTTGCCTCACAGTGGTTTGGTCCACTGCCAGCGCCACACAGTCGGGTGGTTGAGAAGTGTACGGAGCCGACGCTTTAATCAGCTATACCTACAAACCAACGTTTCCCATTACTTATCAGGTTAGGCAGAGCTGAAAGTAACAAATTACATTTACTCACGTTGCTGTAATTGAGGTTTTTTTTGTGTACGTTTACTTTTTTGAGTAGGTTTAAAATCTGTACTTTTACTTAAGTATGTTTTGTTTAAAGTATTGTAGGCTATACTTCGCTACATTTTAAATCATATCCGTTACTGAGTAAAAAAATTTAATAAAAAAGCAAGGTGATAAAGAAGTGCCACGGATGATTGATTGATGGGCGGGGGAACGCGCAAAAAGAGCCATGAAGAGGGACGAGACAGGCGCAGGCTAATGCAGACCCTCAATTCAATTCTTATGAAAGAAACCCCTGGCCATTGACGCGAAGCGATTGTTTCATTGAGCCAGGTTTTCACCACTAATTTGCACGACGCGTTTTTAATACATGCAAATTATCCTTCGAGGTCTATCAGCTTCGCGTCAAGTCAAACAACTTAAGAACGTCCTTGGGAATGCGCAAGGTCATAAGACATTGCAGAGAGGGAGAGAGCGAGAGATAGAGAGAGATTGAAAGACATCAGGTACACAGGTCTGGGAAGCTAGAATACAATAAACGTGTAAAGGATAAAAGTATATGGTACTCATCTCATTATATGCTCATTTAAACTAGGTATATAGTTTAATAAAATAATTACCAGCAATACATCAATTACAACCTTACTATAGGGAATGTGGAGTTGACGTCACGCCGTGTTGCATTATGGGTAATCCGCCATATCTCGCTGTATTTGAGTTAGTGTGTTGGAGGTTGTTTTTGTATTTTCTGTCAAGATTTTAAGAAACTTCAATATGTTTGGTCAGCACTGCTCAGGTCACACGATCGTTCAGGGAGAAAACTGAACAACGGAATATGTTTTATCAGTTTTTATTCGTGGAAAAACAACAAGGGAAGCCGTGGAAGAGCTGACGCTAAGACGCCGGATCGCGTGGTTTGCCTGCCGCAATCAGAAGAAAAAATGTTACTTTTCAGAAAAATCCCTGCAGCAGCGAGAGTGTGTTCGCTGCATTTTCAGTCATTCAGTAATTTGTGATTAATAAAAGGAGAACCACTTAAATTGTCTTGTTTTTATGCTAACACTGTCAAACTAACTTGTAAATGTAAATTATGTATTCATTCATTTCTGATCAACATAACCACATGAGTTATAAAAATAAATCTTTTGACAATTTTGACGATTATAACAAATATTTTTATTAATTGCACCTGCTTAAGCCCACTGCTTGTGACTCTTTAAAATAACATAACGTTAGCTGAATATTTAGCATTTTGTTTGTTTTAAAGCTGCGGTCGGCAACTTATTTGATTATATTTTTTGATCCTATTTACTGAAACCAACACAATTTTCCGATAGAACAACATAAATTAGACTGTTTAAGAAAAAAACCCGCGCTTCTAGCTCCACCTAGAGCCTGTTATTTGTTTTGCAAAAATCCACCGCTCCCGGTTCATTTGGTCCAATCAGCGCAGGCCGGTTCATTTGGTCCAATCAGCGCAGGGCTGTTTAAAATCTGCCTGTCAATCACAGTACCTGCACGCGCCACAGATCCCCATCCCACTCACGCGCTTTACAATATCACGTGCATCCGCCTGAAGTTCATAGGTGTTTTGGTTTGAATGCAGCGTGATGGCGGAGAGAACATTCACTAACAAACTTCCGATTCCTCGGTTAACAACCAGAGCTAGGAAAACAACAAATGACAAGAAGAAAACAAAGATAGAAAGCGACCGTGACCGTAATAAAACTAGGATCAATATCGACCAGCATTTGAAAGGTGAAGGAATCTACGAGATTTTCAAGGGTTCAAGCTAGATGCCGAGCTTGCCACATTTCTTCTCAACAGGTAATTGTGCTTTATCAACCATTGATTGTGTTTCGGAGTGTTATGTAAGTAATCTAAGTGTTCTTGCTAAGTATGCGTTCACAATAATACTGGTGCACACGCGCTGACGAGAACCAGCTCGTGGGAGGTTGCTCGGAGGTAGTGGGGGAGGGACATGAAATTGTAAACATTTGGAAACTGCTCAATCCTCCAGAGTTGCCGACGGCAGCTTTAATAACTTGGCCAAAAACAGAAGTGCCATCTTATGAACATGTGTTGATTCATTGCACAAAATACAACAGAGAATTTTTTTTATAGAATCGTTAAGATAATAATAATAATTAAAACTGCAAGCAGTGATGGAAGGGCCCTCGCACTCATGTGCACCGCCACTCTATGGCCTTAGTAAAGCAATAAACCAGGGGGATTGAAATTTCCGTGGATAAATATAGGTGGATATTCAAAGGAACTTTGAAGTGCCACTACTCCTTTATGCAGCAGGTGGCGCTATGATTGTAATTGATTGTTGTAACATTGATGTGTTGAGGCCAGGACCCTTGTCAAACGTATGATGTCTGTGACAGGTCGGACATTGCATGCCTGAGTTACAACAGCTTTCTCATGGCGAAAAATCAAACTTTGACAGGCCACAACGGACATGCCCCTTTAACGAAATGTCAAGATCTTCACAATTTATCATTGTGAAGTCCCTAAGTTCAGACTGATCAAATATGATGATGATCTGAATACATTTCAATGAGCAGTAAATCACAGTGTAAAACATGTCATTTCCTGCTTCCAGCAGGTGGCGCTATAACTTTTACTGAATATTGCCATGTTGATGTGTTCAGGACAGGACAATTATCAAACTTGTGAAGCGTGGGTCAGATTGGACATTTTAAACCTGAGTTAGAACAACTTCCTGTTTCATTGAGAAACACAGAAATTTGGCAAGCCGCCACATACACACCCTCCATTGAAATGTCAAGATCTCCGCAATTACGCATTGCAAAGCCCTTTAGATGACACTCACCAAATATGATGATTATCTGATTAAATTTATAGGAGGAGTTTGTTAAAATACGAAGGCCAGAAATGGCAAAATTTGCACTCAAATTATAGAGAAAATTCAAAATGGCTGACTTCCTGTGGGGTTTAGAGCTTTGCTCCAAGAGACTTTTTTGTAGGTCTTGGGGTGATACATGATCCTACCCCATTTCGTATCTGTGCGATTAACGTAGCGGGGGGGCTGCTCTATTGAATTTTTGTAGGTGGCGCTATAGAGCCATTTTAACACCCCAAGTTCTGAGGCCTATATCACATGAAAATATTCGCCACTTTTGGCACGTGTGCAACGTTTCATGACTTTTTGAGCTCGTTTAGGCTGTCAAAAATGGGATTCATTTAGCGATACTTTGCGAGGCCGCAACGGACACGCCCTTTAACGAAAAGTCAAGGTCGTTGCTATTTATCATCACACAAGGTCTTGAGATTTGACTGATGAAATATGATGTTGATATGGTTAAATCTCTAAGAGCAGTAAGTCACAGCATAAAAGGTGGTATTTCCTGCTGCCTCTAGGTGGCGCTATGACTGATACTGAATTATGCCATGTTGATGTGTTCAGGCCGGGACCCTTATGAAACGAGATGAGATGAGAAATATGACGATGATCGGATTAAATCTGTAGGAGGAGTTCGTTAAAGTATGAAGCCTGGAAATGACCAAATTTGCACAAAAATCAAGGCAAAAATTCAAATTGGCGGACTTCCTGTTGGGTTTAGAGCTTCGCTCCAAGAGACTTTTTTGTAGGTCTCGGGGTGATAGATGATCCTACCAAATTTCGTATCTGTACGTGTTTCGTAGCGGGGGGGCTGTTCTCTTGAAATTTTGCAGGTGGCGCTATCGAGCCATTTCTACACGCCCCCTTCTGGCGCCTATACCACATGTAAATTTTCGCCACTTCTGACATGTGTGCAAAATTTCATGAGTTTTCGAGCATGTTTCGCCCCTCAAAAATGCGATTCACTTTGGAGAAGAAGAAGAATAAATAATAATTAAAGCTGCAAGCAGCGATGGAAGGGCCCTCGCACACATGTGCACCACCACCCTATGGCATTAGTAAAGCAGGGAACCAGGGGGATATGAATTAAAGTGGGTTAATATAGGTGGATATTCAAAGGAAAATGTATGTGCCACACCGCCTGTGTGCAGCAGGTGGCGCTATGATGGTACCTGATTATTGTTATATTGACGTGTTCAGGCCGGGACCCTTATCAAACGTGTGAAGTCTGGAGCAGATCAAACAATGTATGCCTGAATTACAACAGCTTCCTGTTTCATGGTGAAACATCACGGTTTGCCAGGCTGCCACGGACACGCCCTTCAACGAAAAGTCAAGATCTTCGCAATTTATCATCGCAAAGGGCTTAACATCAGTCTGACCAAATATGATGATGATTTTATTAAATCTCTAAGAGCAGTAAATCACAGCGTAAAACATGGCATTTCCTGCTACCTCTAGGTGGCGCTATGACTGAAGCTGAATATTGGCATTGAAATGTGTTCAGGTCAAGACCCTTATCAAACATGTGAAGTGTGGGGCAGATTGGACATTGTATGCCTGAGTTAGAGCCACTTCCTGTTTCATGGAAAAACGCCGAAATTTGGCAGCCCGCCACGGACACACCCTCCAACGAAAAGTCAAGATCTCTGCAATTTAGCATCGCAAAGGCCTTTAGATAAGACCGACCAAATATGACGATGATCGGATTAAATCTGTAGGAGGAGTTTGTTGCAGTATGAAGCCTGGAAATGACCAAATTTGCACAAAAATCAAGGCAAAAATTCAAAATGGCCAACTTCCTGTGGGGTTTAGAGCTTCGCTCCAAGAGACTTTTTTGTAGGTCTTGGGGTGATAGATGATCCTACCAAATTTCGTATCTGTACATTTTTCGTAGCGGGGGGGGCTGTTCGCTTGAAATTTTGCAGGTGGCGCTATCGAGCCATTTCTACACGCCCACTTCTGGCGCCTATGCCACATGTAAATGTTCGCCACTTCTGACATGTGTGCAACGTTTTATGACTTTTTGGGCTTGTTTAGCCTGTCAAAAATGTGATTCATTTACCGATACTTTGCGAGGCCGCCACGGACACGCCCTTTAATGAAAAGTCAAGGTCGTTGCTTTTATCATCACACAAGGTCTTGAGATTACACTGGTGAAATATGATGTTGATATGGTTAAATATCTAAGAGCAGTAAATCACAGCGTAAAACATGGTATTTCCTGCTGCCTCTAGGTGGCGCTATGAGTGTTACTGAATTATGCCATGTTGATGTGTTCAGGCCTGGACCCTTATCAAACGTGTGAAGTCAGGGGCAGATCGGACATTGTATGCCTGAGTTATAACAACTTCCTGTTTCATGGCGAAACATCACACTTTGCCAGGCCGCCACAGACACGCCCTTCAACGAAAAGTCAAGATCTTCGCAATTTATTAAGGAAAAGGGCTTAACATCAGTCAGACCAAATATGATGATGATTTGATTAAATCTCTAAGAGCAGTAAATCAGAGCATAAAACATGGTATTTCCTCCTACCTCTAGGTGGCGCTATGAGTGAAGTTGAATATTGGCATTGAAATGTGTTCAGGCCAAGACCCTTATCAAACGTATGAAGCGTGGGGCAGATTGGACATTGTATGCCTGAGTCAGAGCCACTTCCTGTTTCATGGCGAAAATGCCGAAATTTGTCAGGCCGCCACGGACACACCCTCTGACGAAAAGTCAAGATCTCCGCAATTTAACATCGCAAAGGCCTTTAGATGAGATTGACCAAATATGACGATGATCGGATTAAATCTGTAGGAGGAGTTCGTTAAAGTATGAAGGCTGGAAATGACCAAATTTGCACAAAAATCAAGGCAAAAATTCAAAATGGCGGACTTCCTGTTGGGTTTAGAGCTTCGCTCCAAGAGACTTTTTTGTAGGTCTTGGGGTGATAGATGATCCTACCAAATTTCGTATCTGTAAGTTTTTCGTAGTGGGGGGGCTGTTCTCTTGAAATTTTGCAGGTGGCGCTATCGAGCCATTTCTACACGCCCACTTCTGGCGCCTATGCCACATGTAAATTTTCGCCACTCCTGACATGTGTGCAAAATTTCATGAGTTTTCGAGCATGTTTCGCCCCTCAAAAATGCGATTCACTTTGGAGAAGAAGAAGAATAAATAATAATTAAAGCTGCAAGCAGCGATGGAAGGGCCCTCGCACGCATGTGCACCGCTACCCTATGGCATTAGTAAAGCAGTAAACCAGGGGGGTATGATTTAAATTGGATAAATACAGGTGGATATTCAAAGGGAAACTGATGTGCCACACCGCCTGTGTGCAGCAGGTGGCGCTATGGCGGTACCTGATTATTGTTATATTGACGTGTTCAGGCCGGGACCCTTATCAAACTTGTGAAGTCGCGGGCAGATTGGATAATGTATGCCTGAATTACAACAGCTTCCTGTTTCATGGCGAAATATCACACTTTGCCAGGCTGCCACGGACACGCCCTTCAAGGAAAAGTCAAGATCTTCGCAATTTATCACCGCAAAGGGCTTAACATCAGTCTGACCAAATATGATGATGATTTGATTAAATCTCTAAGAGCAGTAAATCACAGAGTAAAACATGGCATTTCCTGCTACCTCTAGGTGGCGCTATGACTGATGTTGAATATTGGCATTAAAATGTGTTCAGGCCAAGACTCTTATCTAACATGTGAAGTGTGTGGCAGATTGGACATTGTATGCCTGAGTTATAACAACTTCCTGTTTCATGGCGAAAATGCCGAACTTTGGCAGGCCGCCACGGACACACCCTCCAGCGAAAAGTCAAGATCTCCGCAATTTAGCATCGCAAAGGCCTTTAGATGAGACTGACCAAATATGATAATGATCGGATTAAATCTCTAGGAGGAGTTCGTTAAAGTACGACGCTTGGAAATGTCAAAAAATGACAGAAAAAATTCAAAATGGCCGACTTCCTGTGGGGTTTAGAGCTTCGCTCCAAGAGACTTTTTTGTAGGTCTTGGGGTGCTAGATGATCCTACCAAATTTCGTATCTGTACGTTTTTCGTAGTGGGGGGGCTGTTCTCTTGAAATTTTGCAGGTGGCGCTATCGAGCCATTTCTACACGCCCACTTCTGACGCCTATACTACATGTAAATTTTCGCCACTTCTGACGCGTGTGCAAATTTTCATGAGTTTTCGGGTATGTTTAGGCCTTCAAAAATGCGATTCATTTCGGAATATAATAATAATAATAATAATAATAATAAACGAAGCAAAAACAATAGGGCTTTGCACCCACGGTGCAGGCCATTCTGGCCTGCTCCTCGGTGCTCGGGCCCTAATAATAATAATAATAAACGGAGCAAAAACAATAGGGTCCTCACACCCCGGTGTGCTCGGGCCCTAATTAAAGCTGCAAGCAGCGATGGAAGGGCCCTCGCACGCATATGCACCGCTACCCTATTGCATCAGTAAAGCAGTGAACCAGGGGGATATGAATTAAAGTGGGTAAATATAGGTGGATATTCAAAGGGAAACTGATGTGCCACACCGCCTGTGTGCAGCAGGTGGCGCTATTACTGTACCTGATTATTGTTACATTGACGTGTTCAGGCCGGAACCCTTATCAAACGTGTGAAGTCGGTGGCAGATCGAAAAATGTATGTCTGAATTACAACAGCTTCATGTTTCATGGCGAAATATCACACTTTGCCAGGCTGCCATGGACACGCCCTTCAACGAAAAGTCAAGATCTTCGCAATTTATCACCGCAAAGGGCTTAACATCAGTCTGACCAAATATGATGATGATTTGATTAAATCTCTAAGAGCAGTAAGTCACAGCGTAAAACGTGGCATTTCCTGCTGCCTCTAGGTGGCGCTATGACTGAAGCTGAATATTGGCATTGAAATGTGCTCAAGCCTGGACCCTTATCAAACACGTGAAGTGTGGGGCAGATTGGACATTGTATGCCTTAGTTATAGCAACTTCCTGTCTCATGGCGAAAATGCCGAATTTGTCAGGCCGCCACGGACACATACTCCAAACGAAAAGTCAAAAGCTCCGCAATTTAGCATCGCAAAGGCCTTTAGATGAGACTGACCAAATATGATAATGATCGGATTAAATCGCTAGGAGTAGTTCGTTAAAGTACGATGCTTGGAAATGTCAACAAATGACAGAGAAAATTCAAAATGGCCGACTTCCTGTGGGGTTTAGAGCCTAGCTCCAAGAGACTTTTTTGTAGGTCTTGGGGTGATAGATGGTCCTACCAAATTTTGTATCTGTACATTTTTCGTAGTGGGGGGGCTGTTCTCTTGAAACTTTGCAGGTGGCGCTATCGAGCCATTTTTACACGCCCACTTCTGATGCCTATACTACATGTAAATTTTCGCCACTTCTGACGCGTGTGCAAATTTTCATGAGTTTTCGGGTATGTTTAGGCCCTCAAAAATGCGATCCATTTCGGAGAAGAAGAAGAAGAAGAAGAAGAAGAAGAAGAAGAAGAAGAAGAAGAAAAATAATAATAAACGGAGCAAAAACAATAGGGCTTTGCACCCACGGTGCAGGCCATTCTGGCCTGCTCCTCGGTGCTCGGGCCCTAATTAAAACTGCAAGCAGTGATGGAAGGGCCCTCGCACGCATGTGCACCGCCACTCTATGGCCTTAGTAAAGCAATAAACCAGGGGGATTGAAATTTCAGTGGGTAAATATAGGTGGATATTTAAAGGAACTTTGAAGTGCCACAGCTCTTTTTGTGCAGCAGGTGGCGCTAAGATTGTAATTGATCGTTGTAACATTGATGTGTTGAGGCCAGGACCCTTGTCAAACGTATGATGTCTGTGACAGGTCGGACATTGCATGCCTGAGTTACAACAGCTTTCTCATGGCGAAACATCAAACTTTGACAGGCCACCACGGACACGCCCCTTTAACGAAATGTCAAGATCCTCACAATTTATCATTGTGAAGTCCCTAAGTTCAGACTGACCAAATATGATGATGATCTGAATACATTTTAATGAGCAGTAAATCACAGTGTAAAACATGTCACTTTCTGCTTCCAGCAGGTGGCGCTATAACTTTTACTGAATATTGGCATGTTGATGTGTTCAGGACAGGATACTTATCAAACTTGTGAAGCGTGGGTCAGATTGGACATTTTAAATCCGAGTTAGAACAACTTCCTGTTTCTTTGAGAAACACAGAAATTTGGCAAGCAGCCACGGACACACCCTCCATTAAAATGTCAAGATCTCCGCAATTTAGCATTGCAAAGCCCTTTAAATGACAAACACAAAATATGATGATTATCTGATTAAATTTATTGGAGGAGTTCGTTAAAATACGAAGGCCAGAAATGGCAAAATTTGCACTCAAATTACAGAGAAAATTCAAAATGGCTGACTTCCTGTGGGGTTTAGAGCTTTGCTCCAAGAGACTTTTTTGTAGGTCTTGGGGTGATACATGATCCTACCGCATTTCGTATCTGTGCGATTAATGTAGCGGGGGGGCTGCTCTATTGAATTTTTGTAGGTGGCGCTATAGAGCCATTTTAACACCCCAAGTTCTTATGCCTATATCTCATGAAAATATTTGCCACCTTTGACATGTGTGCAACGTTTCATGACTTTTTGAGCTTATTTAGGCTGTCAAAAATGTGATTCATTTAACGACACTTTGCGAGGCCGCAACGGACACGCCCTTTAATGAAAAGTAAAGGTTGTTGCTTTTTATCATCACACAAGGTCTTGAGATTAGACTGATGAAATATGATGTTGATATAGTTAAATCTCTAATAGCAGTAAGTCACAGCATTAAACATGGCATTTCCTGCTGCCTCTAGGTGGCGCTATGACTGTTACTAAATTAAGCCATGTTTATGTGTTCAGGCTGGGACCCTAATCAAACGTGTTAAGTCGGGGGCAGATCGGACAATGTATGCCTGAATTACAACAGCTTCCTGTTTCATGGTGAAACATCACACTTTGACAGGCCGCCACGGACACGCCCTTCAACGAAAAGTCAAGATCTTCCCAATTTATCATTGCAAAGGGCTTAAGAACAGTCTGACCAGATATAATGATGATTTGATTAAATCTCTAAGAGCAGTAAATCCCAGCGTAAAACATGGTATTTTCTACTACCTCTAGGTGGCGCTTTGACTGAAGCTGAATATTGGCATTGAAATGTGTTCAGGCCAAGACCCTTATCAAATGTGTGAAGCGTGGGGCTGATTGGACATTGTATGCCTGAGTTAGAACAACTTCCTGTTTCATGGCGAAAACGCTGAAATTTGTCAGGCTGCCACGGACACACCCTCCAATGAAAAGTCAAAAGCTCCGCAATTTAACATCGCAAAGGCCTTTAGATGATACTGACCAAATATGATGAGCATCGAATTAAATCTCTGGGAGGAGTTCGTTAAAGTACGACGCTTGGAAATGTCAAAAAATGACAGAGAAAATTCTAAATGGCTGACTTCCTGTGGGGTTTAGAGCTTAGTTCCAAGAGACTTTTTTGTAGGTCTTGGGGTGATAGATGATCTTACTAAATTTCGTATCTATATGTTTTTCGTAGCGGGGGGCTGTTCTCTTGAAATTTTGCAGGTGGCGCTATCGAGCCATTTCTACACGCCCACTTCTGATGCCTATACCACATGTAAATTTTCACCACTTCTGACGCGTGTGCCAAATTTCATGAGTTTTCGGGCATGTTTAGGCCTTCAAAAATGCGATTCATTTCGGAAAATAATAATAATAATAAATGAAGCAAAAACAATAGGGCTTTGCACCCACGGTGCAGGCCATTCTGGCCTGCTCCTCGGTGCTCGGGCCCTAATTAAAGCTGCAAGCAGCTATGGAAGGGCCCTCGCACGCATGTGCACCGCCACCCTATGGCATTAGTAAAGCAGTAAACCAGGGGGATATGAATTAAAATGGGTAAATATAGGTGGATATTTAAAGGAACTTTGATGTGCCACACCGCATGTGTGCAGCAGGTGGCGCTGTGACTGTAACTGATTGTTGTTATATTGATGTGTTCAGGCCGTGACCCTTATCAAAAGTGTAAAGTATAGGGCAGATCGGACAATGTATGCCTGAATTACAACAGCTTCCTGTTTCATGGCGAAATATCACACTTTGCCAGGCTGCCATGGACACGCCCTTCAACGAAAAGTCAAGATCTTCGCAATTTATCACGGCAAAGGGCTTAACATCAATCTGACCAAATATGATGATGATTTGATTAAATCTCTAAGAGCAGTAAATCACAGCGTAAAACATGGCATTTCCTGCTACCTCTAGGTGGCGCTATCACTGAAGTTGAATATTGGCATTAAAATGTGTTCAGGTCGAGACCCTTATCAAACATGTGAAGCGTGGGGCAGATTGGACATTGTATGCCTGAGTTATAACAACTTCCTGTTTCATGGCGAAAATGCTGAACTTTGTCAGGCCGCCACGGACACACCCTCCAACGAAAAGTCAAGATCTCCGCAATTTAACATCGCAAAAGCCTTTAGATGAGACTGACCAAATATGATAATGATCGGATTAAATCGCTAGGAGGAGTTCGTTAAAGTACGACGCTTGGAAATGTCAAAAAATGACACAGAAAATTCAAAATGGCCGACTTCCTGTGGGGTTTAGAGCTTAGCTCCAAGAGACTTTTTTGTAGGTCTTGGGGTGCTAGATGATCCTACCAAATTTCGTATCTGTACATTTTTCGTAGTGGGGGGGCTGTTCTCTTGAAATTTTGCAGGTGGCGCTATCGAGCCATTTCTACACGCCCACTTCTGACGCCTATACTACATGTAAATTTTCACCACTTCTGACGCGTGTGCAAATTTTCATGAGTTTTCGGGTATGTTTAGGCCCTCAAAAATGCAATCCATTTCGGAGAAGAAGAAGAAGAAGAAGAAGAAGAAGAAGAAGAAGAAGAAGAAGAAGAAGAAGAAGAAGAAGAAGAAAAATAATAATAATAATAAACGGAGCAAAAACAATAGGGTCCTCACACCCTGGTGTGTTCGGGCCCTAATTAAAGCTGCAAGCAGCGATGGAAGGGCCCTCGCACGCATATGCACCGCTACCCTATGGCATTAGTAAAGCAGTAAACCAGGGGGGTATAAATTAAAGTGGGTAAATACAGCTGGATATTCAAAGGGAAACTGGTGTGCCACACCGCCTGTGTGCAGCAGGTGGCGCTATGATGGTACCTGATTATTGTTATATTGACGTGTTCAGGCCGGGACCCTTATCAAACGTGTGAAGTCTGAAGCAGATCGGATAATGTATGCCTGAATTACAACAGCTTCCTGTTTCATGTCAAAACATCTCACTTTGCCAGGCCACCACGGACACGCACTTCAACGAAAAGTCAAGATCTTCGCAATTTATCACGGCAAAGGGCTTAACATCAGTCTGACCGAATATGATGATGATTTGATTAAATCTCTAAGAGTAGTAAATCACAGCGTAAAACATGGCATTTCCTGCTACCTCTAGGTGGCGCTAGGACTGAAGCTGAATATTGGCATTGAAATGTGTTCAGGCCGAGACTCTTATCAAACATGTGAAGTGTGGGGCAGATTGGACATTGTATGCCTGAGTTAGAACAACTTCCTGTTTCATGGCGAAAACGCTGAATTTTGTCAGGCCGCCACGGACACACCCTCCAACGAAAAGTCAAAAGCTCCGCAATTTAACATCGCAAAGGCCTTTAGATCAGATTGACCAAATATGATGACGATCTGATAAAATCTCTAGGAGGAGTTCGTTAAAGTACGAAGGCTGGAAATGACAAAATTTGCACAGAAATCACAGCGAAAAATCAAAATGGCCGACCTCCTGTGGGGTTTAGAGCTTCGCTCCAAGAGACTTTTTTGTAGGTCTTTGGGGTGATACATGATTCTACCAAATTTCGTATCTGTACGTTTTTCGTAGTGGGGGGGCTGTTCTTTTGAAATTTTGCAGGTGGCGCTATTGAGCCATTTCTACACGCCCACTTCTGGCGCCTATGCCACATGTAAATTTTCGCCACTTCTGACGTGTTTGCAAAATTTCATGAGTTTTCGAGTATGTTTAGGCCCTCAAAAATGCGATTCACTTTGGAGAAGAAACGGAATAATAATAATAATTAAAGCTGCAAGCAGCGATGGAAGGGCCCTCGCACGCATGTGCACCGCCACCCTATGGCATTAGTAAAGCAGTGAACCAGGGGGATATGAATTAAAGTGGGTAAATATAGGTGGATATTCAAAGGGAAACTGATGTGCCACACCGCATGTGTGCAGCAGGCGGCGCTATGACGGTACCTGATTATTGTTATATTGACGTGTTCAGGCCGGGACCCTTATCAAACGTGTGAAGTCTGGAGCAGATCAAACAATGTATGCCTTAATTACAACAGCTTCCTGTTTCATGTTGAAACATCACACTTTGCCAGGCTGCCACGGACACGCCCTTCAACGAAAAGTCAAGATCTTCGCAATTTATCATCGCAAAGGGCTTAAGATCAGTCTGACCAAATATGATGATGATTTTATTAAATCTCTAAGAGCAGTAAATCACAGCGTAAAACATGGCATTTCCTGCTACCTCTAGGTGGCGCTATGACTGAAGCTGAATATTGGCATTGAAATGTGTTCAGGCCAAGACTCTTATCAAACGTGTGAAGTGTGGGGCAAATTGGACATTGTATGCCTTAGTTAGAACAACTTCCTGTTTCATGGCAAAAACGCTGAACTTTGTCAGGCCGCCACGGACACACCCTCCAACAAAAAGTCAAAAGCTCCGCAATTTAACATCGCAAAGGCCTTTAGATGAGATTGACCAAATATGATGACGATCTGATAAAATCTCTAGGAGGAGTTCGTTAAAGTACGAAGGCTGGAAATGACAAAATTTGCACAGAAATCACAGTGAAAAATCAAAATGGCCGACTTCCTGTGGGGTTTAGAGCTTCGCTCCAAGAGACTTTTTTGTAGGTCTTGGGGTGATACATGATCCTACCAAATTTCGTATCGGTACGTTTTTCGTAGTGGGGGGGCTGTTCTTTTGAAATTTTGCAGGTGGCGCTATTGAGCCATTTCTACACGCCCACTTCTGGCGCCTATGCCAAATGTAAATTTTCGCCACTTCTGACGTGTGTGCAAAATTTCATGAGTTTTCGAGTGTGTTTAGCCCCTCAAAAATGCGATCCATTTCGGAGAAGAAGAATAATAATAATAATAATAATAATAATAAACGAAGCAAAAACAATAGGGTCCTCACACTAGTGTGCTCGGGCCCTAATAATAATAAACGAAGCAAAAACAATAGGGCTTTGCACCCACGGTGCAGGCCATTCTGGCCTGCTCCTCGGTGCTCGGGCCCTAATAAACGGAGCAAAAACAATAGGGTCCTCACACTGGTGTGCTCGGGCCCTAATAATAATTAAAGCTGCAAGCAGCGATGGAAGGGCCCTCGCACGCATGTGCACCGCCACCCTATGGCCTTAGTAAAGCTGTGAACCAGGGGGATATGAATTTAAGTGGGTAAATATAGGTGGATATTCAAAAGAACTTTGATTTGTAACACAGTGTAAAACCTGACATTTCCTGCTGCCAGCAGGTGGCGCTACAACTTTTATTGAATATTGCCATGTTGATTTGTTCAGGCCAGGACACTTATCAAACATGTGACCCGTTGGTCAGATTAGACATTGTAAGCCTGAGTTACAACAACTTCCTGTTTTATGGCGAAAAACCAACATTTGGCAGGCTGCCACGGACACACCTTCCAATGAAAACTCAAGATCTCCGCAATTTAGCATCGCAAAGGCCTTTAGATGACATGAACGAAATATGGTTTTAATCTAATGAAATCAGTAGGAAGAGTTTATTAAAGTCCGAAGCCCAGAAATAGCAAAATTTGCACTCAAATTAAAGAGGAAATTTAAAATGGCTGACTTCCTGTGGGGTAAAGAGCTTGGCTCCATGAGACTTTTTTGTATGTCTTGGGGTGATACATGATCCTACCACATGTCGTATCTGTACGTTTAATGTAGCGGGGGGGCTGCTCTCTTGAGTTTTTGTAGGTGGCGCTATAGAGCCATTTTTACCTCCCCCCAGTTCTGAACCCTATATCACATGAACATTTTCACCACCTTTGACATGTGTGCAACGTTTCATGACTTTTAGAGCTCGTTTAGGCTGTCAAAAATGCGATGAATTTAACAATGTTTTGCGAGGCCGCCACGGACACGCCCTTTAACGAAAAGTCAAGGCCTTCGCTATTTATCATCACACAAGGTCTTGAGATTAGACTGATGAAATATGATGTTGATATAATCAAATCTCCAAGAGCAGTAAGTCACAGCATAAAAGGTTGTATTTCCTGCTGCCTCTAGGTGGCGCTATGACTGTTACTGAATTATTCCATGTTGATGTGTTTAGGCCGGGAACTTTATCAAACGTGTGAAGTTGGGGGCAGATCGGACCATGTATGTCTGAATTACAACAGCTTCCTGTTTCATGGTGAAACATCACACTTTGGCAGGACGCTACGGACACGCCCTCCAACGAAAAGTCAAGATCTTTGCAATTTATAACCGCAAAGGGCTTAACATCAGTCTGACCAAATATGATGATGATTTGATTAAATGTCTAAGAGTAGTAAATCACAGCGTAAAACATGGTATTTCCTCCTACCTCTAGGTGGCGCTATGAGTGAAGCTGAATATTGGCATTGAAATGTGTTCAGGCCAAGACCCTTATCAAACGTGTGAAGCGTGGGGCAGATTGGACATTGTATGCCTGAGTTACAGCCACTTCCTGCTTCATGGCAAAAATGCCGAAGTTTGTCAGGCCGCCACGAACACACCCTCCAACGAAAAGTCAAGATTTCCGCAATTTAACATTGCAAAGGCCTTTAGATGAGACTGACCAAATATGACGATGATCAGATTAAATCTGTAGGAGAAGTTCGTTAAAGTACAAAGCCTGGAAATGCCAAAATTTGGTCAGAAATCACAGTGAAAATTCAAAATGGCCGACTTCCTGTGGGGTTTACAGCTTCGCTCCAAGAGACTTTTTTGTAGGTCTTGGGGTGATAGATGATCCTACCAAATTTCGTATCTGTACGTTTTTCGTAGCGGAGGGGCTGTTCTCTTGAAATTTTGCAGGTGGCGCTATCGAGCCATTTCTACACGCCCACTTCTGGCCCCTATGCCACATGTAAATTTTCGCCACTTCTGACATGTGTGCAAAATTTCATGAGTTTTCGAGCATGTTTCGCCCCTCAAAAATGCGATTCACTTTGGAGAAGAAGAAGAATAAATAATAATAATAAACGGAGCAAAAACAATAGGGTCCTCACACCCCGGTGTGCTCGGGCCCTAATAATAATAATAATAATAAACCGAGCAAAAACAATAGGGCTTTGCACCCACGGTGCAGGCCATTCTGGCCTGCTCCTCGGTGCTCGGGCCCTAATTAAAGCTGCAAGCAGCGATGGAAGGGCCCTCGCACGCATATGCACCGCTACCCTATGGCATTAGTAAAGCAGTAAACCAGGGGGGTATAAATTAAAGTGGGTAAATACAGCTGGATATTCAAAGGGAAACTGGTGTGCCACACCGCCTGTGTGCAGCAGGTGGCGCTATGATGGTACCTGATTATTGTTATATTGACGTGTTCAGGCCGGGACCCTTATCAAACGTGTGAAGTCTGAAGCAGATCGGATAATGTATGCCTGAATTACAACAGCTTCCTGTTTCATGTCAAAACATCTCACTTTGCCAGGCCGCCACGGACACGCACTTCAACGAAAAGTCAAGATCTTCGCAATTTATCACGGCAAAGGGCTTAACATCAGTCTGACCAAATATGATGATGATTTTATTAAATCTCTAAGAGCAGTAAATCACAGCGTAAAACAAGGCATTTCCTGCTACCTCTAGGTGGCGCTAGGACTGAAGCTGAATATTGGCATTAAAATGTGTTCAGCTCAAGACTCTTATCAAACATGTGAAGTGTGGGGCAGATTGGACATTGTATGCCTGAGTTAAAACAACTTCCTGTTTCATGGCGAAAATGCTGAACTTTGTCAGGCCGCCACGGACACACCCTCCAACGAAAAGTCAAAAGCTCCGCAATTTAACATCGCAAAGGCCTTAAGATGAGATTGACCAAATATGATGACGATCTGATAAAATCTGTAGGAGGAGTTCGTTAAAGTACGAAGCCTGAAAATGACAAAATTTGCACAGAAATCACAGCAAAAATTCAAAATGGCCGACTTCCTGTGGGGTTTAGAGTTTAGCTTCAAGAGACTTTTTTGTACGTTTTGGGGTGATAGATGATCCTACCAAATTTCGTATCTGTATGTTTTTCGTAGTGGGGGGGCTGTTCTCTTGAAATTTTGCAGGTGGCGCTATCGAGCCATTTTTAGACGCCCACTTCTGACGCCTATACTACATGTAAATTTTCGCCACTTCTGACGCGTGTGCAAATTTTCATGAGTTTTCGAGTATGTTTAGCCCCTCAAAAATGCAATCCATTTCGGAGAATAATAATAATAATAATAATAATAATAATAATAATAATAAACGGAGCAAAAACAATAGGGTCCTCACACCCTGGTGTGCTCGGGCCCTAATTAAAGCTGCAAGCAGCGATGGAAGGGCCCTCGCACGCATGTGCACCGCTACCCTATGGATTAGTAAAGCAGTGAACCAGGGGGATAAGAATTAAAGTGGGTGAATATAGGTGGATATTCAAAGGAAATTTGATGTGCCACAACGCCTGTGTGCAGTAGGTGGCGCTGTGACTGTACCTGATTATTGTTATATTGACATGTTCAGGCCGGGACCCTTATGAAACGTGTGAAGTCAGGGGCAGATCGGACCATGTATGTATGAATTACAACAGCTTCCTGTTTCATGGCGAAACATCACACTTTGCCAGGCTGCCACGGACACGCCCTTCAACGAAAAGTCAAGATCTTCGCTAATTATCATCGAAAAGGGCTTAAGATCAGTCTGACCAGATATGATGATGATTTTATTAAATCTCTAAGAGCAGTAAATCTCAGCGTAAAACAAGGCATTTCCTGCTACCTCTAGGTAACGCTAGGACTGAAGCTGAATATTGGCATTGAAATGTGTTCAGGTCAAGACTCTTATCAAACGTGTGAAGTGTGGGGCAGATTGGACATTGTATGCCTTAGTTATAACAACTTCCTGTTTCATGGCGAAAATGCTGAACTTTGTCAGGCCGCCACGGACACACCCTCCAACGAAAAGTCAAAAGCTCCGCAATTTAACATCGCAAAGGCCTTTAGATGAGATTGACCAAATATGATGACGATCTGATAAAATCTGTAGGAGGAGTTCGTTAAAGTACGAAGCCTGAAAATGACAAAATTTGCACAGAAATCACAGCAAAAATTCAAAATGGCCGACTTCCTGTGGGGTTTAGAGTTTAGCTTCAAGAGACTTTTTTGTACGTTTTGGGGTGATAGATGATCCTACCAAATTTCGTATATGTATGTTTTTCGTAGTGGGGGGGCTGTTCTCTTGAAATTTTGCAGGTGGCGCTATCGAGCCATTTTTAGACGCCCACTTCTGACGCCTATACTACATGTACATTTTCGCCACTTCTGACGCGTGCGCAAATTTTCATGAGTTTTCGAGTATGTTTAGGCCCTCAAAAATGCGATCCATTTCGGAGAAGAAGAATAAGAATAATAATAATTAAAGCTGCAAGCAGCAATGGAAGGGCCCTCGCACGGATGTGCACCGCCACCCTATGGCATTAGTTAAGCAGTGAACCAGGGGGATATGAATTAAAGTGGGTAAATATAGGTTGATATTCAAAGGACAAAAAATGTGCCACACCGCCTGTGTGCAGCAGGTGGCGCTATAACTGTACCTGATTATTGTTATATTGACGTGTTCAGGCCGGGACCCTTATCAAACGTGTGAAGTCTGGAGCAGATCGGATAATGTATGCCTGAATTACAATAGCTTCCTGTTTCATGTCAAAACATCACACTTTGCCAGGCCGCCACGGACACGCCCTTCAACGAAAAGTCAAGATCTTCGCAATTTATCATGACAAAGGGCTTAACATCAGTCTGACCAAATATGATGATGATTTGATTAAATCTCTAAGAGCAGTAAATCACAGCGTAAAACATGGCATTTCCTGCTACCTCTAGGTGGCGCTATGACTGAAGCTGAATATTGGCATTAAAATGTGTTCAGGTCGAGACTCTTATCAAACATGTGAAGCGTGGGGCAGATTGGACATTGTATGCCTGAGTTATAACAACTTCCTGTTTCATCGCGAAAATGCCTAACTTTGTCAGGCCGCCACGGACACACCCTCCAACGAAAAGTCAAGATCTCCGCAATTTAACATCGCAAAGGCCTTTAGATGAGATTGACCAAATATGATGATGATCGGATTAAATCTCTAGGAGGAGTTCGTTAAAGTACGACGCTTGGAAATGTAAAAAAATGACAGAGAAAATTCAAAATGGCTGACTTCCTGTGGGGTTTAGAGCTTAGTTCCAAGAGACTTTTTTGTAGGTCTTGGGGTGATAGATGATCCTACCAAAATTCGTATCTGTACGTTTTTCATAGCGGGGGGGCTGTTCTCTTGAAATTTTGCAGGTGGCGCTATCGAGCCATTTCTACACGCCCACTTCTGACGCCTATACCACATGTAAATTTTCACCACTTCTGACGCGTGTGCAAAATTTCATGAGTTTTTGAGCATGTTTAGGCCTTCAAAAATGCGATTCATTTCGGAAAATAATAATAATTAAAGCTGCAAGCAGCGATGGAAGGGCCCTCGCACGCATGTGCACCGCCACCCTATGGCATTAGTTAAGCAGTGAACCAGGGGGATATGAATTAAAGTGGGTAAATATAGGTGGATATTCAAAGGACAAAAAATGTGCCACACCGCCTGTGTGCAGAAGGTGGCGCTATGACTGTACCTGATTATTGTTATATAGACGTGTTCAGGCAGGGACCCTTATCAAACTTGTGAAGTCGGGGGCAGATCGGATAATGTATGTCTGAATTACAACAGCTTCCTGTTTCATGGCGAAATATCACAACTTGCCAGGCTGCCACGGACACGCCCTTCAACGAAAAGTCAAGATCTTCGCAATTTATCATCAAAAAGGGCTTAACATCAGTCTGACCAAATATGATGATGATTTGATTAAATCTCAAAGAGCAGTAAATCACAGCGTAAAACATGGCATTTCCTGCTACCGCTAGGTGGCGCTATGACTGAAGCTGAATATTGGCATTGAAATGTGTTCAGGCCAAGACCCTTATCAAACATGTGAAGTGTGGGGCAGATTGGACATTGTATGCCTTAGTTAGAACAACTTCCTGTTTATGGCGAAAACGCTGAACTTTGTCAGGCCGCCACAGACACACCCTCCAACGAAAAGTCAAAAGCTCCGCAATTTAACATTGCAAAGGCCTTTAGATGAGATTGACCAAATATGATGACGATCTGATAAAATCTCTAGGAGGAGTTCGTTAAAGTACAACGCTTGGAAATGACAAAAAAATGACAGAGAAAATTAAAAATGGCTGACTTCCTGTGGGGTTTAGAGCTTAGCTCCAAGAGACTTTTTTGAAGGTCTTGGGGTCATAGATGACCCTACCAAATTTCGTATCTGTACGTTTTTCGTAGTGGGGGGGCTGTTCTCTTGAAATTTTGCAGGTGGCGCTATCGAGCCATTTCTACACGCCCACTTATGTCGCCTATACCACATGTAAATTTTCGCCACTTCTGACGTGTGTGCAAATTTTCATGAGTTTTCGGGTAGATTTAGGCCCTCAAAAATGCAATCCATTTCGGAGAAGAAGAAGAAGAAGAAGAAGAAGAAGAAGAAGAAGAAGAAGAAAAATAATAATAATAATAAACGGAGCAAAAACAATAGGGTCCTCACACCCTGGTGTGCTCGGGCCCTAATAATAATAATAATAATAATAAACGAAGCAAAAACAATAGGGCTTTGCACCCACGGTGCAGGCCATTCTGGCCTGCTCCTTGGTGCTCGGGCCCTAATAAATGGAGCAAAAACAATAGGGTCCTCACACCCCGGTGTGCTCGGGCCCTAATTAAAGCTGCAAGCAGCGATGGAAGGGCCCTCGCACGCATGTGCACCGCCACCCTATGGCATTAGTAAAGCAGTAAACCAGGGGGGGATGAATTAAAGTGGGTAAATACAGGTGGATATGCAAAGGGAAACTGATGTTCCACACCGCATGTGTACGAAAAAGTACGAAGCCTGGAAATGACAAAATTTGCACAAAAATCACAGCAAAAATTCAAAATGGCCGACTTCCTGTGGGGTTTAGAGCTTAGCTTCAAGAGACTTTTTTGTAGGTCTTGGGGTGCTAGATGATCCTACCAAATTTCGTATCTGTACGTTTTTCGTAGTGGGGGGGCTGTTCTCTTGAAATTTTGCAGGTGGCGCTATCGAGCCATTTCTACACGCCCACTTCTGACGGCTATACTACATGTAAATTTTCGCCACTTCTGACGATTGTGCAAATTTTCATGAGTTTTCGGGTATGTTTAGGCCCTCAAAAATGCGATCCATTTCGGAGAAGAAGAAGAAGAAGAAGAAGAAGAAGAAGAAGAAAAATAATAATAATTAAAGCTGCAAGCAGCGATGGAAGGGCCCTCGCACGCATGTGCACCGCTACCCTATGGCATTAGTTAAGCAGTGAACCAGGGGGATATGAATTAAAGTGGGTAAATATAGGTGGACATTCAAAGGGAAACTGATGCGCCACAATGGCTGTGTGCAGCAGGAGGCGCTATGACTGTACCTGATTATTTTTATATTGACGTGTTCAGGCCGGGACCCTTATCAAACTTGTGAAGTCGGGGGCAGATCGGATAATGTATGCCTGAATTACAACAGCTTCCTGTTTCATGGCAAAATATCACACTTTGCCAGGCTGCCACGGACACGCCCTTCAACGAAAAGTCAAGATCTTCACAGTTTATCACGGCAAAGGGCTTAACATCAGTCTGACCAAATATGATGATGATTTGATTAAATCTCTAAGAGCAGTAAATCACAGCGTAAAACATGGCATTTCCTGCTACCTCTAGGTGGCGCTATGACTGAAGTTGAATATTGGCATTAAAATGTGTTCAGGTCGAGACTCTTATCAAACATGTGAAGCATGGGGCAGATTGGACATTGTATGCCTTAGTTATAACAACTTCCTGTTTCATGGCGAAAATGCCGAACTTTGTCAGGCCGCCACGGACACACCCTCCAACGAAAAGTCAGGATCATTAGTAAAGCAGTAAACCAGGGGGGGATGAATTAAAGTGGGTAAATACAGGTGGATATGCAAAGGGAAACTGATGTTCCACACCGCATGTGTACGAAAAAGTACGAAGCCTGGAAATGACAAAATTTGCACAAAAATCACAGCAAAAATTCAAAATGGCCGACTTCCTGTGGGGTTTAGAGCTTAGCTTCAAGAGACTTTTTTGTAGGTCTTGGGGTGCTAGATGATCCTACCAAATTTCGTATCTGTACGTTTTTCGTAGTGGGGGGGCTGTTCTCTTGAAATTTTGCAGGTGGCGCTATCGAGCCATTTCTACACGCCCACTTCTGACGGCTATACTACATGTAAATTTTCGCCACTTCTGACGATTGTGCAAATTTTCATGAGTTTTCGGGTATGTTTAGGCCCTCAAAAATGCGATCCATTTCGGAGAAGAAGAAGAAGAAGAAGAAGAAGAAGAAGAAGAAAAATAATAATAATTAAAGCTGCAAGCAGCGATGGAAGGGCCCTCGCACGCATGTGCACCGCTACCCTATGGCATTAGTTAAGCAGTGAACCAGGGGGATATGAATTAAAGTGGGTAAATATAGGTGGACATTCAAAGGGAAACTGATGCGCCACAATGGCTGTGTGCAGCAGGAGGCGCTATGACTGTACCTGATTATTTTTATATTGACGTGTTCAGGCCGGGACCCTTATCAAACTTGTGAAGTCGGGGGCAGATCGGATAATGTATGCCTGAATTACAACAGCTTCCTGTTTCATGGCAAAATATCACACTTTGCCAGGCTGCCACGGACACGCCCTTCAACGAAAAGTCAAGATCTTCACAGTTTATCACGGCAAAGGGCTTAACATCAGTCTGACCAAATATGATGATGATTTGATTAAATCTCTAAGAGCAGTAAATCACAGCGTAAAACATGGCATTTCCTGCTACCTCTAGGTGGCGCTATGACTGAAGTTGAATATTGGCATTAAAATGTGTTCAGGTCGAGACTCTTATCAAACATGTGAAGCATGGGGCAGATTGGACATTGTATGCCTTAGTTATAACAACTTCCTGTTTCATGGCGAAAATGCCGAACTTTGTCAGGCCGCCACGGACACACCCTCCAACGAAAAGTCAAGATCTCCGCAATTTAGCATCGCAAAGGCCTTTAGATGAGACTGACCAAATATGATAATGATCGGATTAAATCGCTAGGAGGAGTTCGTTAAAGTACGACGCTTGGAAATGTCAAAAAATGACAGAAAAAATTCAAAATGGCCGACTTCCTGTGGGGTTTAGAGCTTCGCTCCAAGAGACTTTTTTGTAGGTCTTGGGGTGCTAGATGATCCTACCAAATTTCGTATCTGTACGTTTTTCGTAGTGGGGGGGCTGTTCTCTTGAAATTTTGCAGGTGGCGCTATCGAGCCATTTCTACACGCCCACTTCTGACGCCTATACTACATGTACATTTTCGCCACTTCTGACGCGTGTGCAAATTTTCATGAGTTTTTGGGTATGTTTAGGCGCTCAAAATGGCGATCCATTTCGGAGAAGAAGAAGAAGAAGAAGAAGAAGAAGAAAAATAATAATAATAATAAACGGAGCAAAAACAATAGGGTCCTCACACCCTGGTGTGCTCGGGCCCTAATAATAATAAACGGAGCAAAAACAATAGGGTCCTCACACCCTGGTGTGCTCGGGCCCTAATAATTAAAGCTGCAAGCAGCGATGGAAGGGCCCTCGCACACATGTGCACCGCCACCCTATGGCATTAGTAAAGCAGTGAACCAGGGGGATATGAATTAAAGTGGGTAAATATAGGTGGACATTCAAAGGGAAACTGATGTGCCACACCGCTTTTGTGCAGCAGGTGGCGCTACGACTGTACCTGATTATTGTTATATTGACGTGTTCAGGCCGGGACCCTTATCAAACTTGTGAAGTCGGGGGCAGATCGGAAAATGTATGCCTGAATTACAACAGCTTCATGTTTCATGGCGAAATGTCACACTTTGCCAGGCTGCCACGGACACGCCCTTCAACGAAAAGTCAAGATCTTCGCAATTTATCACGGCAAAGGGCTTAACATCAGTCTGACCAAATATGATGATTATTTGATTAAATCTCTAAGAGCAGTAAATCACAGCGTAAAACATGGCAATTCCTGCTACCTCTAGGTGGCGCTATGACTGAAGCTGAATATTGGCATCAAAATGTGTTCAGGTCAAGACCCTTATCAAACATGTGAAGTGTGGGGCAGATTGGACATTGTATGCCTGAGATAGAACAACTTCCTGTTTCATGGCGAAAATGCCGAACTTTGTCAGGCCGCCACGGACACACCCTCCAACGAAAAGTCAAGATCTCTGCAATTTAGCATCGCAAAGGCCTTTAGATGAGACTGACCAAATATGATAATGATCGGATTAAATCGCTAGGAGGAGTTCGTTAAAGTACGACGCTTAGAAATGTCAAAAAATGACAGAAAAAATTAAAAATGGCCGACTTCCTGTGGGGTTTAGAGCTTAGCTCCAAGAGAATTTTTTGTAGGTCTTGGGGTGCTTGATGATCCTACCAAATTTCGTATCTGTACGTTTTTCGTAGTGGGGGGGGCTGTTATCTTGAAATTTTGCAGGTGGCGCTATCGAGCCATTTCTACACACCCACTTCTGACGCCTATACTACATGTAAATTTTCGCCACTTCTGATGCGTGTGCAAATTTTCATGAGTTTTCGGGTATGTTTAGGCCTTCAAAAATGTGATTCATTTCGGAAAATAATAATAAATATAGCTGCAAGCAGCGATGGCGGGCCCTCGCACGTTATTTTTCCGCTACACGGTGCGTTCGAGAAAACGATGCACGGTGGGCAAGGGCCTCAAGTGGGTAAATATCAGTGGGCTATTTAATGTTGTTACTGACCCATTTGGGGACTGTAGGTAAAAGAAACCCCACATTTTAGACAAACGGGGGGGGGTGGCTAGTCAGCCACTAAATAGACACGCCTTTATCTGACCTTTTTGTCAACACTTAACTGCCAACAACTCTGATGTGTGTGCCAAATTTAAAGTTAATCCAAACACGCCAAGAGCCTTAAAAAAGCCTTAAATAAAAGTAAAGTTTGACGCGTTGCCATGGGAACAGCGTTCGAGATGTCAAAAATTCCTTCGCAATTTATCATCTACAATGTCTCAGCACCATGTTGACCACGTTTGGTGTCAATCGCATGAATATTCTAGAAGGAGTATTTAAAAGTTCACTGCATGGAACTGAAAGGCTTCAATATGCCTTTAAAATGAAAGTAAAGTTTGACACGTTGCCATGGGAACAGCATTCGAGATATCAAAAATCCCTTCGCAATTTATCATCTACAATGTCTCAGCATCATGTTGACCACTTTTGGTGTCAATCGAATGAATATCCTAGAAGGAGTATTTAAAAGAACATCGGATGGAACTGTCAAAAAAATCCACCTTTGTGACTGACACACTTCCTGGCGCCTGGTGGTGGCGCTATACCCGAGACTCACAATAGGCACATCGATGCGATCGGAATCTTCAGACGAACAAACACCCCGCGTGTCATCACAATAAGACATTTTTTGCCTTAGATATTAGACACTTCCTGTTTCTCTGATTTCGCCATGACTTTGTCGCTTCGCCATGGCAGAACCGTTCGAGATATCAAAAATCCCTTCGCAATTTAGCAAGTACAATGTCTCGACATCATGATCACCACGTTTGGTGTCAATCCCATGAATCCCCTAGAAGGAGTATTCAAAAGTTCACCGCATGCATTTTTTAAACAATCCGAAATAGCCGACTTCCTGTTGGGCGGAGCTTAAATGTTAGAGGGCGAAAGTTGTTCGGGTCGATGAGATCTATTTGTGTACCAACTCTCATACATGTGCGTACATTTTTGCCCGATCTGTGCCCCAATGTTTGTTTTTGAATTACAGGGGGCGCTACAGAGCTCCCTTGCCACGCCCGTATTCCAGCCTTTGCATGAGCCTAGTGGCACGCGACTCTGACGTGTGTGCCAAATTTCAAGACTTTTCGAGTATGTTAAGGCTCCCAAATTAGCACAAGTGTTGAAAAAAATAAAAATAAAAAAAATAATAAATTCGAGCAAAAACAATAGGGCTTCGCACCTTTCGGTGCAGGCCATTCTGGCCTGCTCCTCGGTGCTCGGGCCCTAATAATAATAATTAAAGCTGCAAGCAGCGATGGAAGGGCCCTCGCACGCATGTGCACCGCTACCCTATGGCATTAGTAAAACAGTAAACCAGGGGGGTATAAATTAAAGTGGGTAAATACAGGTGGATATTCAAAGGGAAACTGATGTGCCACACCGCCTGTGTGCAGCAGGTGGCGCTATGATGGTACCTGATTATTGTTATATTGACGTGTTCAGGCCGGGACCCTTATGAAACGTGTGAAGTCTGGAGCAGATCGGATAATGTATGCCTGAATTACAACAGCTTCCTGTTTCATGTCAAAACATCACACTTTGCCAGGCCGCCACGGACACGCCCTTCAACGAAAAGTCAAGATCTTCGCAATTTATCACGGCAAAGGGCTTAACATCAGTCTGACCAAATATGATGATGATTTGATTAAATCTCTAAGAGCAGTAAATCACAGCGTAAAACATGGCATTTCCTGCTACCTCTAGGTGGCGCTATGACTGAAGCTGAATATTGGCATTAAAATGTGTTCAGGTCGAGACTCTTATCAAACATGTGAAGCGTGGGGCAGATTGGACATTGTATGCCTTAGTTATAACAACTTCCTGTTTCATGGCGAAAATGCTGAACTTTGTCAGGCCACCCCGGACACACCCTCCAACGAAAAGTCAAGATCTCCGCAATTTAACATCGCAAAGGCCTTTAGATGAGATTGACCAAATATGATGATGATCGGATAAAATCTCTAGGAGGAGTTCGTTAAAGTATGACGCTTGGCAATGTGAAAAAATGACAGAGAAAATTCAAAATGGCTGACTTCCTGTGGGGTTAAGAGCTTAGTTCCAAGAGACTTTTTTGTAGGTCTTGGGGTGATAGACGATCCTACCAAAATTCGTATCTGTACGTTTTTCGTAGCGGGGGGGGGCTGTTCTCTTGAAATTTTGCAGGTGGCACTATCGAGCCATTTCAACACGCCCACTTCTGACACCTATACCACATGTAAATTTTCACCACTTCTGACGCGTGTGCAAAATTTAATGAGTTTTTGAGCATGTTTAGGCCTTCAAAAATGCGATTCATTTCGGAAAATAATAATAATAATAATAATAATAATAATAATAAAGCTGCAAGCAGCGATGGAAGGGCCCTCGCACGCATGTGCACCGCCACCCTATGGCATTAGTAAAGCAGTGAACCAGGGGGATATGAATTAAAATGGGTAAATATAGGTGGATATTTAAAGGAACTTTGATGTGCCACACCGCATGTGTGCAGCAGGTGGCGCTGTGACTGTAACTGATTGTTGTTATATTGATGTGTTCAGGCCGTGACCCTTATCAAAAGTGTAAAGTATAGGGCAGATCGGACAATGTATGCCTGAATTACAACAGCTTCCTGGTTCATGGCGAAATATCACACTTTGCCAGGCTGCCACGGACACGCCCTTCAACGAAAAGTCAAGATCTTTGCAATTTATCACGGCAAAGGGCTTAACATCAATCTGACCAAATATGATGATGATTTGATTAAATCTCTAAGAGCAGTAAATCACAGCGTAAAACATGGCATTTCCTGCTACCTCTAGGTGGCGCTATGACTGAAGTTGAATATTGGCATTAAAATGTGTTCAGGTCAAGACCCTTATCAAACATGTGAAGCGTGGGGCAGATTGGACATTGTATGCCTGAGTTATAACAACTTCCTGTTTCATGGCGAAAATGCTGAAATTTGTCAGGCCGCCACGGACACACCCTCCAACGAAAAGTCAAGATCTCCGCAATTTAACCCCCTGGGGTCCAAAAACGCGGGGCCGCGTTTTGACGCATTTTTTCCTGTTTCCTGTGACATCCACTTAAAATACTCCGTCATTCATAATCATACACATACATGTAATACATCATTCGAAACTGTGAAGTCTCTACTTTAATGTGAGTGCCTTCATAATAACAACAAAACTGTGTGCTTTTGGCAAATAAAGAAAATAAACAGGGAGTGCATTTCGACATCTCTGTCTCCTTGACCATTTTCCTCAAACACGTTTCAAACATGAACTGATAACTCCGCCAATACTTGTCACACGAACATGATACATTTGTCTAAAGAAAGCCTGAAATGTCTACTTTTACATGATGTAATTAAAATCTGAAGAACTCATTGTCTGTTTGTGTAATCGACATGTAAGTAAAGAGAGGTACAGTTTTTCTGGCTCGACCTCATTAGCGCTAATGTAATCCCACCTTCCCTTGTGCGCGCCATTCATATGGAAATTACCTGATGCGGGCTATGCAAACAAGATCAACGCCCACAAACAATGCTTTAAGAAGCAGCGAGTTTTGACAGTTTCATCCACTTATCAACGCGCTGGGAAGATGACACGCTTTACAGGTGAGGAAGCTCTATGCTCCTGGACAGCGAGGAAGAAGAGTTCACTGTTTCTTCAGACGAAGAGCAGGACTCCGACGATGAACGTTTGTATTTTGAAGAGCGACTTGATCCAGCTGAGGATATAATTTCTGAAGAGTAAGTTTTACCTACAAAATGATAGTTCTTACATTAAACCGTATGCTGATTAGTGTAATGTGAATGTTATAAAGCAATATCACTACTATAACTATAGTGTCCATGCCGACTTATCAATAAGGCTTCTTTATTTGCTCGGGTGTAACATTGTGCTGTAAATGAGCCCGGAGATATGTCATGCGTTAAACAGTATGATTGTATGGTGTAAATATTCAATATGTCATAAAACAATATCACTATTTAGAATATATTTTGACTAGTGTTTATGCCTCAACAAGTCTTGTTTACGCGACTATCTGTTCGGGTGTAAATGTATCGATGTAGTATCGATGTGCTGTAAATGTGTCCGGAGATATGTAATGTGTTAATGTTTAGCCATAAATATGTCCGGTAATGGCCCGTTAACAAAGATATACCGCATCTATGTACCCAATTATCTTATCTCAACTATGCTTTACCGCCTTAGTATTGCTTTATAAGTTTGTTACTGTGGAGAATACATTATATTAATTATTAAAAACTTTTGTTGGAATGTGGCAGCATCACTCTCCTCTTCAGAGGGCATTTGCAGAAATGCGACGGACATTCATACAGGGTAAGTCACATTTGCGGGCTTTTCTGTTTTATTAGTAGACTTTTACTGATGTTTTGCGTAGTAATTTGGAAAATACAAGATGTATATATATATAAACATATCTGTATTTTCCGAAAATACATGATACAAATAATGTTTTTAATTTTTTTTTAGTAACGTGGCTTCATCATCATTTACTCGCACGGGGGCATGCAGAAACGAACCCGAAATAAATAAAGTGATACAATTTATATATATATTTTTTAAGGTAAAATGTAAGGCAAAATTTGTTTAATTATTCCTCATAACATTTTAATGCCACGATCTACAGAACATCACACAAAAAAACATTTTGAGAACTAAACCTAAAAAATAACAAAGGTGATCCTGCCTTGGAAACCCCGGCTAAAATTTAGTATTTTTATTTAATTCGGAGATTAAGCGCGTCAAAGCCATGACCAAAAAAAGACAAATGACAAATAATTTGTGATTGTAACTGTAAATGATAAAAACTAAGCTTTGTATACAATTCATTAAACGTTAATTTATAACAAGAAAAACACTGAAATTAATGATTTTATAGACACTCCGCGTTATTGTTTAGCACAGAAATGCTTGCTTGCTTTGACTTTGATCATCTCTGTATTCACTTTAGATACAGAAAGACCTGATGATATTATTTATTTCAGGAATCTCTTTGCTATCATTTGAAAGTGAACACCGACCATAATAGATAACCACTCAGTTTTAAATACATTTTAAAACGTATACCCGTCGAAAAACATCCGTTTTGTAATGTTTAGTTCGATGAACTTCTAAATATGAGACGTAGAGCACCTAGCACTTTCGGCTAAATTGCATGCGCAAACAAGGCCAGAACGCAATAGCGCAACGTCGATAGAACGAAAAACAATCCAAAATGTACAGACTTAAATTATATCAGAATTTACGTTTATAATAAATACATTTTTTAAATAAAATAAGGTCAGAAGTAACAACGTGCAGAACAAATGTGCAAAATGCCTCAAGTGCACGGAAACAAAACACAAGCCAAATAGATAAATCAGATAACCCAGAGTGATTTATAAATAAAATAAAGAAATTAATGAAAAACGAAAGTATTGCCAGAATTGCCAGCTTTGTCTTTTAAATGTAGAAACAAAGATGCAATGGTTTATTAACATAGTAACCTCTTATGGACGTGGAGCCCCATCACAGGCTTTGTTAGTTGGATTTAACGCATTTTAAAAATATTTATTGAAAGCTGCTACATCACATATTATTTGCAGCATTATAATAATATACTGTATATTAATATATTGGGAGAAAGCTGTTATATGTGAAATCAGATAATGTGTGCACCCATATACGGCCAAAATTGAATGATCCTCATTTCATAGCACATCTGCAACGATTCGACTGTGAAATTGGTAGTCGAATCCGGCTTCTCCGATGCATCGAATCTTCAACTATTCGGGGTCACCCCTTTTAATTATTAAAAAAAGTTCTCAATATTAGTAATACTGATGTGTTGCTTTGTACTTTGAAAATACATGATATTAATTAAGATATGTTTTCAGGAATGTGTCTGCTACACCAACTTCGTCTGGTACCCGCACGTTTTGAACAATGGCACGACAACATTTAACTCCATTCCCAAAGAGTTACAGTGTGTGATGGTTTACAAATGTATACCTTATTTTTTATATTTGGAAGTATTTTTAGATGCACACCAAACTTTCACAGCTGACCATTTAGAATCCTTTTCTTTTAATTAGAGCCATATTGTACTGGTCATATAGAATATTGTTACATGTATACATATTGTTACTTTATTATTTATAATTACAATGAAGCTTCTTCATTTATATCTATAATAAAGCTTCTTAAATCTATTGTATTGTTCATGTTTTTAGCATTTTTTTGCAAGCCTATAAGACTTTTATTTTACTAAAAAAGTATTTTGTACTTTATTTTAACCTTTTTTTTTTTACTACAAGCAAAAGATTTTTTCTAAGTCTCCCCACAGTCACAGTTCTTTTGTCCCAACATTCCTCACTGAGCCATTAGGGGGTTGGGTCTCCTCAGGTGTGAAACACATCAATATTCATGACCATTGACCCTCCCTTGCATATTGCCTTTACACAGCAAAAAGTGTCTTACAAAAGTTAAATCAATGTATTTTTTCATGTGAATGAGTGGGTTAAATGGTTTTTACATCTTTTTGTAGCAAATTCTCTACTCTACAAGAGTAGATAACTTTTTTGCTTGTTAACAAATGTTTAGGATGTGTTTCTTGGCCTTATTTCAGCAACTTTTTGTTTTCTTGTTTTTACTAACCACGCATAAACATCATTTACTTAAAAATACAAACATGTACATACATTTATCTTACATATTATTATAGCACAGTTTGTGCTGAATACAGTGTTATGTGATATTGGCCATTAATGTGTTTTAAAGCAACTGAAAAAAGACCAAATGTGAGAGCATGTCAGAACCTCTGACTGTGTCCAAAAAGGGTCCGACCCCAGAGGGTTAACATCGCAAAGGCCTTTAGATGAGATTGACCAAATATGATGATGATCTAATAAAATCTCTAGGAGGAGTTCGTTAAAGTACGACGCTTGGAAATGTCAAAAAATGACAGAGAAAATTCTAAATGGCTGACTTCCTGTGGGGTTTAGAGCTTAGCTCCAAGAGACTTTTTTGAAGGTCTTGGGGTCATAGATAACCCTACCAAATTTCGTATCTGTATGTTTTTCGTAGTGGGGGGGCTGTTCTCTTGAAATTTTGCAGGTGGCGCTATCGAGCCATTTTTATACGCCCACTTCTGACACCTATACTACATGTAAATTTTCGCCACTTCTGACGCGTGTGTAAATTTTCATGAGTTTTCGGGTATGTTTAGGCTCTCAAAAATGCGATCCATTTCGGAGAAGAAGAAGAAGAAGAAGAAGAAGAAGAAGAAGAAGAAGAAGAAGAAGAAGAAGAAGAAGAAAAATAATAATAAACGGAGCAAAAACAATAGGGCTTTGCACCCACGGTGCAGGCCATTCTGGCCTGCTCCTCGGTGCTCGGGCCCTAATAATAATAATAAACGAAGCAAAAACAATAGGGCTTTGCACCCACGGTGCAGGCCATTCTGGCCTGCTCCTCGGTGCTCGGGCCCTAATAAACGAAGCAAAAACAATAGGGTCCTCACACCCTGGTGTGCTCGGGCCCTAATTAAAGCTGCAAGCAGCGATGGAAGGGCCCTCGCACGCATGTGCACCGCTACCCTATGCTATTAGTAAAGCAGTTAACCAGGGGGATCTTAATTATAGTGGGCAAATATAGGTGGATATTCAAAGGGAAACTGATGTGCCACACTGCCTGTGTGCAGCAGGTGGCGCTGTGACTGTAACTGATGGTTGTTATATTAATGTGTTCAGGCCGGGACCCTTATCAAAAGTGTGAAGTATAGGGCAGATCGGATAATGTATGCCTGAATTGCAACAGATTCCTGTTTCATGGCGAAACATCACTCTTTGCCAGGCCGCCACGGACACGCCCTTCAACGAAAAGTCAAGATCTTCGTAATTTTTCATCGCAAAGGGCTTAAGATCAGTCTCACCTGATATGATAATGATTTGATTAAATCTCTGAGAACAGTAAATCACAGTGTAAAACAAGGCATTTCCTGCTACCTTTAGGTGGCGCTAGGACTGAAGCTGAATATTGGCATTGAAATGTGTTCAGGTCAAGACCCTTATCAAACATGTGAAGCGTGGGGCACATTGGACATTGTATGCCTTAGTTATAAAAACGTCCTGTTTCA
The DNA here is from genome assembly GCF_027580225.2 of Misgurnus anguillicaudatus. Lineage (NCBI taxonomy): Eukaryota > Metazoa > Chordata > Actinopteri > Cypriniformes > Cobitidae > Misgurnus > Misgurnus anguillicaudatus. The sequence goes on from NW_027395279.1 coordinate 6,842,065, forward strand.
TGGCGAAAACGCTGATATTTGGCAGGTCGCCACGGACACACCCTCCAACGAAAAGTCAAAAGCTCCGCAATTTAATATCGCAAAGGCCTTTAGATGAGATTGACCAAATATGATGACGATCTATTAAAATCTCTAGGAGGAGTTCGTTAAAGTACGAAGCCTGGAAATGACAAAATTTGCACATAAATTACAGCAAAAATTCAAAATGGACGACTTCCTGTGGGGTTTAGAGCTTCGCTCCAAGAGACTTTTTGGTAGGTCTTGGGGTGATAGATGATCCTACCAAATTTCGTATCTGTAGGTTTTTCGTAGTGGGGGGGCTGTTCTCTTGAAATTTTGCAGGTGGCGCTATTGAGCCATTTCTACACGCCCACTTCTGGCGCCTATGCCATGTGTAAATTTTTGCCACTTCTGACGTGTGTGCAACGTTTTATGACTTTTTGAGCTTGTTTAGCCTGTCAAAAATGCAATTCATTTAGCGATACTTTGCGAGGCTGCCACGGACACGCCCTTTAATGAAAAGTCAAGGCCGTTGCTCTTTATCATCACACAAGGTCTTGAGATTACACTGGTGAAATATGATGTTGATATGTTTAAATCTCTAAGAGCAGTAAGACACAGCGTAAAACATGGTATTTCCTGCTGCCTCTAGGTGGCGCTATGAGTGTTACTGAATTATGCCATGTTGATGTGTTCAGGCCTGGACCCTTATCAAACGTGTGAAGTCAGGGGCAGATCGGACAACGTATGCCTGAATTACATCAGCTTCCTGTTTCATGGCGAAACATCAAACTTTCCCAGGCCGCCAAGGACACGCCCTCCAACAAAAAGTCAAAAGCTCCGCAATTTAGCATCGCAAAGGCCTTTAGATGATACTGACCAAATATGATGATGATCAGAGTAAATCTCTAGGAGGAGTTTGTTAAAGTACGACGCTTGGAAATGTCCAAAAATGACAGAGAAAATTCAAAATGGCCGACTTCCTGTGGGGTTTAGAGGTTCGCTCCAAGAGACTTTTTTGTAGGTCTTGGAGTGATAGATGATCCTACCAATTTTCGTATCTGTACGTTTTTCGTAGTGGGGGGGGCTGTTCTCTTAAAAATTTTGCAGGTGGCGCTATCGAGCCATTTTTACACGCCCACTTCTGACGCCTATACTACATGTAAATTTTCGCCACTTCTGACGCGTGTGCAAATTTTCATGAGTTTTCGGGTATGTTTAGGCCCTCAAAAATGCGATCCATTTCGAAGAAGAAGAAGAAGAAGAAGAAGAAGAAGAAGAAGAAGAAGAAGAAGAAGAAGAAGAAAAATAATAATAATAATAAACGGAGCAAAAACAATAGGGTCCTCACACCCTGGTGTGCTCGGGCCCTAATAATAAACGGAGCAAAAACAATAGGGTCCTCACACCCTGGTGTGCTCGGGCCCTAATAATAAACCGAGCAAAAACAATAGGGTCCTCGCACCCCGGTGTGCTCGGGCCCTAATAATAATACATTTTATTTATAGGCACCTTTCATGACACTCAAGGACACCGTACAACAAATAAATATAGAAAACAGTCATAAAATACAAAACAGTCAAATCACATTAATCAAAACATGCAGAATAAAACATTAATAATAGGCCTGCTTAAAAAGATAAGTTTTTAACCTCGATTGAAAACTGGGCAAAGTGTCACTAATTTGAATGTCCTGTGGAAGCTTGTTCCATAAAAAAGGAGCATCGTTGCTAAACGCTCGCGGACCCACAGAAGACAGGCGCACACGTGGTACTGCTAGGGACAGAGAAGATTCAGATCTTAATGAACGAGAGGGAGTATATCTTTCAAAAAGATCAGCAATGTAAGTCGGCGCCAGGTTATGAAGTGCCTTAAATGCCAGGAGTAAGATTTTAAACTCAATACGCTCCATAACAGGAAGCCAGTGCAGATGTCGAAGAACGGGAGATATATGGTCGCTCATAGGAGTGCGAGTAATGATTCTAGCTGCTGAGTTTTGAACAAGTTGCAGCCGGTTTAGTGATTTGTGCAGAAGACCATTAAAAAGAGCATTACAATAGTCCAAGCGAGAGGTGACAAGAGCATGGACCAAAATAGCAGTACTCTTTGTAGAAAGGGCAGGATGCAGCCGATTTATATTTCGAATATGATAGTACGCAGTTCGAGTGATTTTGCTTAGATGGGCTTCAAATGATAGTGTGTTATCAAAGATGACCCCCAAGCTCGTAACATAATTTGAAGGAACAATTGTAGAATCATCAATACACATAGAAAAACCACTGGCCTTATTAAGGTATATATTCTTGTACCAACAAGAAGAAATTCAGTTTTAGTCATGTTGAGTTTGAGAAAATTATTTGAAAACCAAGCTTTAACTTCAGATACACAATTGATTAAACTTAGTGGAGGGAGATTGGCAGCAGGTTTGGAGGATAGATAAAGCTGGGTGTCATCAGCATAAAAATGGAAGTGGATTCCGTGTTTCTGAAAAATAATTCCAAGCGGTAGCAGTTAAATAATAAAAAGTAAAGGACCCAAAACTGAGCCCTGCGGAACACCAGTAGTAATTCGAGAGGGGCTAGATTTAAATTTACCTAGCTGAACAGTGTGGGTTCAATTAGACAGATAAGAAGTAAACCAAGCCAGAGGAATATCATTGATTCCAATTGACTGTAGTCGACATAAAATAATTTCATGCGATATAGTGTCGAATGCTGATGTTAAATCTAAAAGAATTAATAAAGAAAAAAGCCCAGAGTCAGAGGCTACCAGGAGGTCATTAGAGATCCTGACAAGTGCAGTCTCCGTGCTGTGCATAGTACGAAATCACGATTGAAATTCCTCATATAAGTTGTTAACAGATAGGTAATCATGAATTTGAGCCGCAACGACACGTTCTAGAATTTTTGACAAAAATGGTAGGTTAGAAATTGGCCTGAAGTTATTGAAATTATTCATTGAAGTTATTAAAAGGTGGATGACAAATAATTTTCTGCAGCTAAATGAGGAAAAAAACAGATGTTTTAATTCTTGGTTGTCCGGCAGATTCTGTTCCTGCTCTCAAAGCCCAGTTAGGTCCTCTCTCAACAAATGTATGCACCCAAGTCAAAAACCTTGGAGTAATTTTTGACTCTTCACTATTCTTTGACAGACAAATTAGTGCAGTTATTAAAGGCAGCTTTTTACATTTAAGATCTATTGCAAAGCTGAAGAATCTTCTCTCAAGAAAAGATTTAGAAGTTGCAATTCATGCATTTGTGACATCAAGATTAGACTATTGCAACTCTCTTTATTGTGGTCTTCCGCAATCTTCACTATCTCGATTACAAACTTGTTAAAATGCAGCTGCAAGACTTTTGACTGGGTCTAAAGAGGAATCATGTTTTTCCAGTTTTGGCATCTCTTCACTGGCTTCCTATTTAGTTTCGAGTTGATTTTAAAATTCTTATGTTTGTTTATAAGGCGTTGTCTGGCTCTGCACCTAGGTATATTAGTGATCTAATTGTACCTTATTGTCCTGGTAGGGCACTTAGATCTTCAAACCACTTGCTTTTAAATGTGCCACGAAGTCGTTACAAATTAAAGGGTGATCGGGCCTTTTCTGTGGCTGGGCCCATGCTTTGGAATGCTCTCCCTTATCACGTGAGGTCTGCTCCATCATTGGACAGTTTTAAATCTAATCTGAAAACATATTTTTATTCCTTAGCTTTTGGACATTTGTAGTTGTTTCCCTTATGTACAGCACTTTGGATCAATTTCTATTTTTTTAAATGTGCTTTATAAATAAAGGTTGTTGTTGTTGTTGTTGTTGAAATCGGTAGGATCTGCACCTGGCTTCTTGAGTAAAGGAGATATTAATGCATTTTTAAGAGATTGAGGAACGACACCAAATGTAAGAGATGAATGAATAATTGCAGTGGTGTGATACGTAAGATACGTAGGTATTAATACATTGTCAGTAAATGGCATATTTCTTTTAGCTGGTTTGCCACCCGTCATACAACTCCGAAAGAAGAATGTCATCTTACTATGAGCTTGAAGGGATTTATAGCTTGTAAAGATGTTCCTACAATAAAAACAACTAGTTTGAGATTTATATTTCCTTGTCCTTTTTTAACTATACTAGAAACCTCTCCCCGCTGTAAAAAAAAAAGTAACTTTCACTCCGAGTAAAATAAAAATGACTTACTTTTTACTTTTACTTGAGTAGATTTTAAGACCACTAACTTTACTTTTACTTAAAGGAATAGTCTACTCATTTTCAATATTAAAATATGTTATTACCTTAACTAAGAACTGTTGATACATCCCTCTATCATCTGTGTGCGTGCACGTAAGCGCTGGAGCACGCTGCGACGCTTCGATAGCATTTAGCTTAGCCCCATTCATTCAATTGTACCATTTAGAGATAAAGTTAGAAGTGACCAAACACATCAACGTTTTTCCTATTTAAGACGAGTAGTTATACAAGCAAGTTTGGTGATACAAAATAAAACGTAGCGCTTCTCTAAGCGGATTTAAAAGAGGAACTATATTTTATGGCGTAATAGCACTTTTGGGAGTACTTCGACTCGGCGCAGTAACACCCTCTCTCTCCCATTATGAGAGTGAGAAGGGGAGCGGACCTTTCAGGCGAGTCGAAGTACTCCCAAAAGTGCTATTACGCCATAAAATATAGTTCCTCTTTTAAATCCGCTTAGAAAAGCGCTACGTTTGAATGAATGGGGCTAAGCTAAATGCTATCGAAGCATCACAGCGCGCTCCAGCGCTTACGTGCATGCACACAGATGATAGAGGGATGTATCAACAGTTCTTAGTTAAGGTAATAACATATTTTAATATTGAAAATTAGTAGACTTTTCCTCTTTCTCTTTCCACCTCTGCATTCATGTGTATTAAAGGTGCCATTTGTAATAATTGAGGTAAAAGATTTTAAAAAATTAGCTACACGCATCAAAAGAATGAGAAGAAATAAGGGCAAAAATGTCATTAAAAAAATGACAAGGTATAGTGCTGCAGAAATATCAATCTGAATTAGTATGCTAAATTACTAGCTACAGCCCGACTGGTGTTGTAATACCAGTTTCGACCATGGGAGGCGGTATGCGGGCCACGCACATAACTGCCAGCCAAACTGCAATACACGAATAAGTCGCATGTGTGGGAGTACAGCCCTCTACTACTACCGCTGCATCCGAAAACTAAGGCAGCTGACTTGTTGACTTAAGAGGCATGAAGGCAGCTCAGAGAAATGCAATTCGGACAGCCATGGATTTGGACATGCCTTGATGCCTTCCTGCCTTGCAATAGGGTTTTCGGACGTATTTCAGTTCAGGGAAGAGAGCGGAAGAATGGCTAAAGCAAGAGACATTTACCACTACCACAACCATTCGCTGCAGGGAACAACGCGCTCGGAATCACAAATAAAATATAAATAAAGGAACCGAACCAGAGTAAATACTGGCAATGCTTTTCATCGCTGGAGACAACTAATGGACATGAAAGAAATGAGGTTCGACTCCGAAATGACAACATTTCTTTTCGATTGGTAAGTAAGATGCTGTTAGTATTTCGCTAGAAGTTCACTTATAATAGGCATTGCGATAACCTATGCTCAGCTTGTACATGAACTACGGCTTTGTGCAGTAAATGTGGCTCCATCTGAAAGCAGCTGATGGCGATTCACTTTTAATCAAGAAACCGGCTTCACTGACGAGAAGCGCAATGACTATCGCATGCAAATTATCGCGCATCCTTAGCTGTTAGCGTTTAATAGTTAGCTCTACCCACGGATCCGATCCGGTTTTCACCCGTTATCTACCAAGCTGATGCTAAAATGTAACATTAGCTAAGAAGCTTGAAATGTCTTCGATGATAATGAACACCAAATGGACGCACGAAACGTAGCGGAAAACATTGCAATTTTAATGAGACCGAACGTTTTTTTTTTTGTGACTAATGATAACTTAGTTGCTAATGTAAATCAAACTTGATATATGCTGCTAAATTTGCAGCTGCTAAATTAAAATAGACCAACTCACTTTCTGGAGGTATACTGCCCCCGTCTGTTTGGAGTGTGGAGTATGAATTGATTTTTTTTGGCAGATATTTTAAATGGTCCCTTTAAAATTAAATTTGCGTCCGTTCATAAAGAGAAAAATGTTATGTTTATTGTCCCCCCCAACATTTAGATGAAATTTTCGCCCCTTGGAGGGGCCACTCAGGGCTTTGCAGCGGCGGCCCCGGCCCCATCTGATTCTCTCAAGCAGTTTAATTTTACCTATAAACTTGAAACTTAAGAGCCCTGGACTGTTAAACGTTCTTGCTCATATAGGGCTGGGCGGTATGAGCAAAAATTCATATCCCAGTATTTTTTTTTTTTTAGGAATGCCGGTATCCGATATATATCCGGTATTTCTTACAAAAAGGATAAAAATTTTACTTGAAAGTCAAAGCCTTTATAATCTTTGTGGCTGAAGTTGTTGTACCATAAAGTTGTAAACACTCCCTAATAAACTATCTATTCCACTTCAAATCAAAACAAAAATTAATGCTATACCATACAGTACCATATAAAAAAATCATCTTTGTTAGAGCCTTTATCTTACCCGAAATGACTGTATGCTCATGCTTGATGGGTGGTGAATGTTTGTCATACCAAAGTTGTTTAGCTGGGTTTAGTTAACTTTATATACAAACCAGTGGAGTTCTTAATCATTTCTTTTTTTTACTTTGTTTTGTGCACATGGGCATTATCATGTAATATGATCTTTAATCTATAATATAATTATAATTATAATTATAGAAAAGTGTCCTGCCCATACTATTGAAATTATTATCCATAAAATTAGAAACACACAATTCTCATTAATATACTGAACTGTCTGTAGCATTAAGATTTGTGTTCACAGAATTTACTTAAGTACTCAAACCTCTTCATTAGAAGGAGGTGTCACAGTCCTTTTGTCCTTACAGTGTATTCCAGTCACAAAAATGGACACACAAAACTTAAAAAACATGATCCAAAATAATTAAGTTTATAGAACAGATGTGGTTCTGGAATGATTGGCTACGTGCAAACTGAAACTATAACGCGCACACATTCAGCACATTTAAAGTGTCTTTGTTTCATTCACACACATCCTCCCTTATTATTTCTTAATAATAATCTCATTAATTCACACTAATAGCTTCACTGAAGCAGCACAGTCATTCATTACTAATTCTAAAGTGACGTTTTAAAATTAAATAACGGAGACTTGTTTGTGGCTGTTATACTGGGCTTTGAATCTGAGGAAAAAAGTTGCCCACAAATTAAACTCCTCCGGAGTTTCTGTTTTATCTACGCACTTGTCCCGTCGAACTGATGTATAAACACAGTATCACTCACCTGATATTGCTATAATTGTGATGATGAGAAATAACTGCAATAGCGTATTAGATAAATAGGTGTTGTGATGGAGCGTCAGACATGTTGTTGGGATGAAAGCACACATATGCAGACCTGCCAACCTTGGAAAAAAATTTTGAGTACAGTAGCATCGGCCGAAAGGAAAGAACACAGGTTTTTAACATATAATTTAACACATGCATGCGCACACGCACAGACCTCTTGGTAACTTTCAAGGTAACATGCTGCACATTGCTCTCACTTTTATCCCATCCTGCCATAATCTGCTTTAAAAATAATTATAAATGTGAATAAAATCATGTTTAACAAAATTAATAACATTATTAATGTTAAATACTGTATTCTCCAAAGTTTAGCATGTCTGCACAAAAACTGTTAAATAGTGATATTACTGTTATCATTTACTTACCCTCAAATTATTCCTAACCCTTAATAATTTCTTTCTTGAGTGAAACACAAAAAATATCTATATATACTTTGAGAAAAATTTTGATTTTCTTTGTTTTTCCCTGACTAGCAAAAAATACAATGGAGAGCAATGGGGACCAGACACTGTTTGGTTACAAACACTCTTCAAAATAACTTGTGTATCACACAATGAAGAAACTCAAAGGTTTGGACGGTCTGTTCTGTAATGTAAACTATGACTGAATTACATTTTTTAAGTTAACTACCCCTTTAAGACAGTATTTTAGAGTCAACACTGCTTTAAATTCAACCATAACTGTGACAGTACTGCTGTTTACTGTATGTCTGTCTTTAATTTATTGTAGCTTTGTTTACAGTACAGTACATACATACATAGGCACCTATCACGTGAGTGCTCGAGACACGAGATATTCTCCATGTATAAAACTTTAATTGATGTGGTTTGTATATGACGTTTTATTTTATTGACAATTATCAAGAGCGCGTTGTTGCAGAGCGCATTTAATCCGCTTCATTCGGATGTCAGGTGGATTCTCTTCACTGAGAGTGAACTTTCAGTTTTTATTTGATTAAAACTGGATGCTCTGCCCCATGGTAAAATCATGGTACTTTTTCGTAAGCGCTCAATTATAAAATATGCTAATTTACAAATCAGAAATATTAGCACAAGTGCACGTTATGAAACGGAGCCCGCGAGACCGTTGACTTCATAGGATTAAGCTAAATCATTATTTCAACTTTGCACATCCACGCTGACCAATTTACCTTAGAGGGTCAGACGTCTTGACTCTCCGTTGAAAAAGACTGTCAGAAGCTGCGGGTGGAGGACGGAGATCATGCGGGATTTTGTGGTTCCGTCGTTCGCAGACTCTTGTTACTGATTAGCCATACGACTTGTCAATCATCCCCACTTTCTATGTGGTGGATGAGCCCAGTGCTATGATTGGACATATTTTAATTTTTTCCTGTTGCTTGTTTTGAGTATTTCGCGCGCCAGAGGCGTCATCAGGTTTTTGCGTAGTTTAGAGTGACAAATCGTACCACCGTACTTTGAGGTCAAAATGAGTACCTGCTACGCAAAATGCGTACAGGTTGGCAGGTCTGCATATGCAGCGGTAACTTAATTCCAATGAACTCTCTGTAAAAGCAGGTTGAGGAGACATTTTATTTTAGTCTTGAACTTAATTATTACAATCCTCCGAGTGCATGCAGCCGCAGTTTTTGAATGTCCACATTCATGAGGCGCATCCAAGCTTCACAGAGTTTCTGCATGCTTCCCCATGTTGCGTACTTGCTGTGACGGGCGGGCTCGCGCAGAGCGCGTGTATGCGCGCTTGAGTTGCATTAAACCATATCGATATGAACGGTATTGGCTAATTCCGCATCGCGTCGTGAACCCATATCGATATATCCTATAAATACGATATACCGCCCAGCCCTACTGTATATCTTATATAAGACATATATAAAAATGACCCCGAACATTTCATAATACATAAAGATGGCACAGAAATGAAATGAATGAATAACTTTTACCTGATGAATCAGAATCATCTTCTGAAAGTAGAGGAACTACGGAAAACCAAATATTTATGTGATTATTTAAATATATTGATTAAATTAAATTAATTTTAAATGAAAGCCTACTGATTACTTGTAGATTATGTACCATGCTGTATGCATGTAACAAGTAAATGCTCTCACCTCTGTCATCCATTGTCTCTCTGATATTACGGTAATGTCCTGCAATGAATTTTCAGTAATGATGATTGATTAATAACTTTTCAGAAAACCTAAAATATTCCACCTATTTGCTTTAAGCTAAAGTGAAACCTTCATACGAGCTGCTACTACAAACTAAAGTGAAACCTTAATACGACGAGCTCAAAAGTCTATCTCAGATCACATGTAGGCGGCTTAACCAATCAAAAAACAAAGCAGATTCAAATCTTTGCACTGATAGTTGTAGATGTTTAGATGTTTTTGGATCATTTTACATTTACAGTTAACTCAAATTTGCAGTGCTGTTGTTATTCTCTTATTCTATACTGGCAGGCACGTGCACACATAGACATCAAAGGGGGCTTGAGCACCTGCCCTTTTTATTCCTGGAGAAAAAGTGCCCTTTTTTTCTGGGGTGCTTTTTTATAATATGATCTTTATTCATATAACAACTGATGTCTGTCTGTTTCTTGTGTTTTTTACTTGTTACTTATTTAATTTAACATGAATTTATTCAGGAATCATTTAAATGAGATTTAAACTCTTATAAAAAGCAAAATAGCGCTATTTGTGGTACACAAACGGTTAACGATGAGTCCCGCCTCCAAAACTCACATCGCTAATATGATTGGCTTTACCTTTCCTAAGTCCCGCCTCTCTAACCTACTTCGCTTTATGATTGGACTTTTCTTTACTCGTGTATGCTGCATTCACGCTTGTAAGAAGCGCCAAATCTCAGCCTGAACGAGACGCGATGTGCATGATTGCAGGCAGCTACCGGTAGGTGTGTGAGGAAGAATAAAAGCATTCTTATATTAACAGTTTTATGCACAAAATATGGGACACGTTATTACACATAACGATTCAGGGACATTGTTTTCCACGACAATCCCATATTAACCTGAAGAGTTGCAAACTTGTAACCGTATACAGTGTATGTAGTTTAAACAGACTGCTCAGAAAATAAGAAAGCACAAACTTTTTTTGTTTGCGTTTTTTGTGATGGCTGTTAAATAAGTAGGCTATAATGTGTTAAACTGGAGTGATGTAGAGAAATTTGATGGTTCAGTATTTTACTTGCCCAGTCTGAATTTTTACTGTAAAATATAAAATAGGCCTAATCTAATAAATATGAAACCTAAGATTAAAGGTGCCATAGGAGGTGTTGCCATAATATGTTAAATTGTTCTTTGACAAAGAAGGCACTTCATTAAGTGCAAAGATTATCCAGAAACGTTTTTACATGTCCATTTACAAGCCTAGAATTTGTCATTTGAATGAAATTGTCTATTTTTGCCCTATTTGAAAGGGTCATGAATAATAATGTTGAGCTCTGCTCTGAGGCTCATGTCAGAAGCTCACATTAGTAAACAGACCTTATATTTTGAGCCCTTATCAGACAAAAATACAGATTTTGATTAACAACTAATTGCAAACTAATAGAACTTCAGCTAAACGCTAGCATATAGCATTTATTGGCATGTAGCACTACTAAGCAGTCACAATTTTGTTTTTAATTTGTGAAATTTGTAATTAATGTGTAATTTAATGTTTGAAAAACATGCACATTGTGTAATGGTTTCCTTTGCTGCTCTATAAACCTAGAATACTAAGGAGAACATGGTTTCTGTGTGAACTGATTTTTTTGTAGACATCTTTTGGAAATGAAACAATTGGGTGAGTTTGAGGAAGATAAAATTAATTAACTTTTTTTAATAAATTTTAAGGAAGTCAGAATTGCGTTTATATATATATATATATATAAGAAAAAAAAAACATAATTATGAGAAGTGCCCTTTATTTCACTTGAGCCCCTGCCCCTCAAAATGTCTGTGCACGTCCCTGTATACTGGTATTACTGGGCAGTAAATGATGCTTAATTCATGGACAGTGGTTCCACAAGACTGAAACAATTTGTCTTTAAATGAAATTAACATGCAAACTACTTAACATGCGCCCAAGTAGCCTATATCTGTCATAATTTTTTTTTGTTCTTCTGTGATAATGCCACTCTTTAATAATGACATTTTGCTTGCGAGCACGTTGTGTCTCTCCCGATGAGTTTCTCAATAAACTGGCGACACGAAGCAAGCTATCACAAGATTGTATCCATACATGTTTCTGAACTTCAGCAGAGTTTTACCACTAAAGGTCTTCATGAAGGATGCGGGACCGCTACGATTCCGGGTTTATATTTTAAATGGGCAGTCGGGTCCGGGTCGGACCAGAGTTATATTCATTTAAACTTTTAGACAGTTAAGGGAAGAATATATCTGTCCTGGCCCGCCCAAGTAAAGTCATTGTGTAGGAAACACTGATATGTCATTTCACATTCAGAATCAGGACAAACAAAAAAGCTGAGAGCAGGCTGATCAGGTAAGTTATGGAAATAGGCTCAAGCTCAACCATGTCAGGTTATTATACACAATACTGTAATCTAAGGTTCCAAATAGATCACCTGTCTCAATTAACTCACTTTCATATAGTGTTATAAAAACAGTGAACGTTTAAAGCATAAGATAGGTACAGGGTACTAAATCAGTACTTAAATACCAATGACCAGTGAACCTTAAAGATAACCGTACATGGTTTATAATAACCATACAGTAAAGAACAGCAGCAGTCAGAACCAGGTTCTGTGGTTTTCATGAAAGCTAGGTGTATGTTTAGGTCATTTATTTTTCATTTTGCAACACAGGGTTGCAAAACGAAAAGAAAGAAATAACCTAACAATGTCATACTACATACAAATAGCTGCTAACGTTACCAGTCGATTTTAGCAATTGTTCTAATATATGCAACCTGTCCTATCCCCTGTATTGTTTATTTTATATACAAATGACTGTAGGAGTAGTTTTAAAAATAGACACAATTTAAAACTTGCTGACAACTCTGTATACTGAATGAGGAGGACACAATGCAGGGTCCTTTGGTTGATGATTTTTTAACTGGTGTTAAAATGTTTTTTTTTTAACTAAATGCTTTCAAAACCAAGAAAATTATTATTGATTTTAGTACTAAGAGGAAACCAACTCAACTCCATTGTATTGTATTGTTTGCGGAAACTAAGGTAATTTAATGTGGACAAAACATTGATGTTCTACAGATCCTATGTTGAGTCCTTGCTGTGTTTTTCACTTGTGTGTTGGTTTAATTCTCTGAATGTGAAAAATAAGAGAAGTTTAGAGAGAATTGTAAATCAGTGAAGTAAAATAACAGGGAGGAAGCAGATGTCTATGCTGCCCTAGGCTACAAAGGCTAAGTGCAGTAACTAAGCAAACACTGAAACTGAGACAAATGCCCTTTACGTTTTTTACACCAGCAAGTCAAACATGTTACTGCAATTTTGGCACACACGTTTCTCTGAAATGGGACAAAATTGAACCAGGAGACTTTGTCACAAGACACAAAAGATCTCACAAAGCCCATTTCAACCCTTAACTCAATTTTGACCAAATGCATAGTTACTGCGCTCTGGCTTTGTAGGGCAGTATGGCCAAGTTATACTGCAGAGGTTTTGGGGAAAGCCCAGAGTATTTTATAAGATGATTCCGACCCTATGTGTAATGAGTTTGACCTTCTCCCATCAAGCATTGGGTACAGGACATTATTAGCAAAACAAATTGGTTTAAACATTCAGTTGTCCCATTAGCTGTGAAACTTTAAATATAAGTGTCACAGGTCGGAGCAGACCACAGGTGTCGTGTGCCACGCCCCTTCCCAGTTTCCACCTCGAGGAGGTCCCAAATACTACCTCAATGACCAGACACACAAAGAGCGTAAGTATACTTAAAACAAACTTTTTTATATTACATTTATATTACTTAAAAATACAGGGAAGGGGAAAGCTAATATCCACAGGGCTTAAAGTACTCCGGCCGGGGGCCGGATTTCCGGCTTGGGGGCAGGTCCGGACTCCGGCGCAGGCAAAACATGCGAGTCACTTTCGGCACGGACGCGCTTGGAAAAAACGAGCGCGTCACTTCCATTATGTGCACGCATACCGCACGGCTACATTTGAATGAACGAACTGGTATTAATAACCGGTCCCCTTCAACCTACTGCCTTGATTCACGAGTCAGCGGTCACAGCCAATGGGAGCATGATATTAGGTTGTCTTAGCCAATTGCTAGAGAGGAGGGTGGGTCTTGTGCAGAAAGTGAACCAGTTCGCAGTTAGCTTGTAGGCTACACACGCTATGGAGAATGAAGTTTTAAACTTCAAGTTTATCAAACCAGAAGAAAATACATCTGCTTCGGAGGAGAAAGTAAAAAACAAGTGACGCTTGGCATGGCTTGAAGAAAGAGGACAAGACACGGTAAGGCTTTAGGCCAGTGGTCTCAAACTCCCAGCCGTCCTTGTCTGCTTTCAAAAATATAATATAACCTGCCCCGCAGAAAGATTTTAATTTACTTAGTTTTATATTTTTTAAATTATTGATGTAAATTTTAAGGGGCCATTCACATGTTAAACGCGAGTCAATGCAATTTTTTTTTCATTCCTAAGCGCGTGAGTGGTTGGGCGTCCTCCGTTGCTACGCAACCATGAGCGGGTCTCACTCTGACCAGCGAGAATAACGGAATACGTGATCAGATTTTATTGCTCGTCTTGCACCTCACTTCAATCATATCATTGTCACCATGTGATCGGTTAATCTGGTCAGGACTTTGGAGTGTTCGTCCAGAGTAGAGCTGTAACTCGGGGTTGCCCAACTGTTACTCAGAGAAAAGCTGTGCGGGGTTTGTTAGTTCAAGTCCCAGCTTTCATTGGCGACACCTCATAAGCAGTGCGAGCGGGAGATGTAATGCAACGCATATTAAACTACGGATGAGGAAAAAGCCAAGTGCCCAGGTTATGAAAAGAGGAAAGATGAGGAGAAACGTGCAAAAGATAAAAGTAGACTACAATAGTCTATGTATGCAGCTCACTCAACTTAATATAAGTGAATAATAAAGTATATCTAATCTAATATATCATTATGTTGCTTGCTATGCTGTTACACATGAAGCAGTGATATTTTTACAGAGATCGAACATATTCAAGTCCTAAATAAATGTATAGGCTATAATAGTTCATAAATGTATTCAGGAATTTAATTTGTTAGGTTAGTGCAATAATAGAAAAAGTTTGTATTTATTAGGGCCCGAGCACACCGGAGTGTGAGGACCCTATTGTTCTTCAAGGAGTTATTAGGGCCCGAGCACCGAGGAGCAGGCCAGAATGGCCTGCACCGAAAGGTGCGAAGCCCTATTGGTTTTGCTCGAATTTATTAGGGCCCGAGCACCGAGGAGCAGGCCAGAATGGCCTGCACCGAAAGGTGCGAAGCCCTATTGTTTTTGCTCGGATTTATTCTTTTTTTTTTTTTTTTTTTTTTTTTTTTTTTTTTAACACTTTTGGGCATTTTGGGTGCCTTAACATACTCGAAAACTCTTGAAATTTGGCACAGACGTCAGAGTCGTGCGTCATTGCGAACGGGCAAAGGCTGGAACACGGGCGTGGCACGGGGGCTCTGTAGCGCCCCCTGTAATGCAAAAACAAACAGGAGTGCGCAGATCGGGCAAACATGTACGCACATTTACGAAAGATGGTACACATATAGATCTCATCGACCCGAACAACTTTCGCCCTCTAACATTTTAGCTCCGCCCAACAGGAAGTCCGCCATTTTGGATTGTTTAAAAAATGCATGCGGTGAACTTTTGAATACTCCTCCTAGGGGATTCATGCAAATGGCACCAAACGTGGTGATCATGATGTCAAGACATTGGACTTGCTAAATTGCGAAGGGATTTTTGATATCTCGAACGGTGTTGCAATGGCGAAGCGGGAAAGTCATGGTGAAATCAGAGAAACAGGAAGTGTCTAATATCTAAGGCAAAAAATGTCTTATAGTGATGACACGTGGGGTGTTTGTTCGTCTGAAGATTCCGATCGCATCAATGGGCCTATTGTGACTCCCGGGTATAGCGCCACCACCAGGCGGCAGGAAGTGTGTCATTTACAAAGCTGGATTTTTTTGACAGTTCCAGGCAATGTTCTTTTAAATACTCCTTCTAGAAAAATCATGCAATTGACACCAAAAGTGGTCAACATGATGCTGAGGCATAGTAGATGATAAATTGCGAAGGGATTTTTGATATCTCGAACGCTGTTCCCATGGCAACGTGTCAAACTTTACTTTCATTTTAAAGGCATATTTAAGCCTTACAGTTTCATGCAGTGAACTTTTAAATACTCCTTCTAGGATATTCATGCGATTGACACCAAAAGTGGTCAACATGATGCTGAGACATTGTAGATGATAAAATTGCGAAGGGATTTTTGATATCTCGAATGTTGTTCCTATGGCAACGCGACAAATTTTACTTTCATTTTAAAGGCTTATTTAAGCATTACAGTTGCATGCGATGTTCTTTTAAATACTCTTTCTAGGTAAATAATGTTATTGACACCAGAAGTGGTCAACATGATGCTGAGACATTGTAGATGCTAAATTGCGAAGGAATTTTTGACATCTCGAACGCTGTTCCCATGGCAACACGTCAAACTTTACTTTTATTTCAGGCATATTTAAGGCTCTTGGCATCAGAGTTGTCGGCTGTTAAGTGTTGACAAAAAGGTCGGATAAAGGTGTGTCTATTTAGTGTCTCACTAGCGCCCCCGTTTGTCTAAAATGTGGGGTTTCTTTTACCTACAGTACCTAAATGGATCAGTAGCAACATGAAATAGTCCACTGATATTTACCCACTTGATGCACATGCCCACCCTGCATCGTTTTCTCGGAGGCACCGTGTAGCGGTAAAAAAACGTGCGAGGGCCCGCCATCGCTGCTTGCAGCTATATTTAGGGCCCGAGCACCGAGGAGCAGGCCAGAATGGCCTGCACCGAAAGGTGCGAAGCCCTATTGTTTTTGCTCGAATTTATTATTAGGGCCCGAGCACCGAGGAGCAGGCCAGAATGGCCTGCACCGAAAGGTGCGAAGCCCTATTGTTTTTGCTCGGATTATTATTTTTATTATTTTTTTTATTTTTTTTAACACTTTTGGACATTTTGGGGGCCTTAACATACTCAAAAACTCTTGAAATTTGGCACAGACGTCAGAGTCGTCCGTCATCGCCGAAAGCCAAAGGCTGGAACACGGGCGTTCGCGGGGGGCTCTGTAGCGCCCCCTGTAATGGAAAAACAAACAGTAGTGCACAGATCGGGCAAAAATGTACGCACATGTACGAAAGTTGGTACACATATAGATCTCATCAACCCGAACAACTTTTGCAATCTAACCTATTAGCTCCGCCCAACAGGAAGTCGGCCATTTTGGATTGTTTAAAAAATGCATGCGGTGAACTTTTGAATACTCCTCCGAGGGGATACATGGGATTGACACCAAACATGGAGATCATGATGCCGAGACATTGTAATTGCTAAATTGCGAAGGGATTTTTGATATCTCGAACGGTTCTGTCATGGCGAGGCGACAAACTTATGGCGAAATCAGAGAAACAGGAAGTGTTTAATATCTAAGGCAAAAAATGTCTTATTGTGATGACACATTGGGTGTTTGTTCGTCTGAAGATTCCGATCGCATCGATGTGCCTATTGTGAGGCTCGGGTATAGCGCCACCACCAGGCGCCAGGAAGTGTGTCAGTCACAAAGGTGGATTTTTTTGAAAGTTCCATGCAATGTTCTTTTAAATACTCCTTCTAGGATTTTCATGCGATTGACACCAAAAGTGGTCACCATGATGCCGAGACATTGTAGATGATAAATTGTGAAGGGATTTTTGATATCTCGAACGCTGTTCCCATGGCAATGCCTCAAACTTTACTTTCATTTTTACACATATTTAAGGCTGACAGTTACATGCTGTGAACCTTTAAATACTCCTCGTATGGGATTCATGCGATTGACACCAGAAGTGGTCAACATGATGCCGAGACATTGTAGATGATAAATTGCGAAGGAATTTTTGACTTCTCGAACGCTGTTCCCATGGCAACGCGTCAAACTTTACTTTAATTTCAGGCATATTTAAGACTCTTGGCGTGCTTAGTTGAACTTTAAATTTGGCACACACATCAGAGTTTTCGGCTGTTAAGTGTTGACAAAAAGGTCAGACATAGGCGTGTCTCTTAAGTGGCTCACTAGTGCCCCTGTTTGTCTAAAATGTGGGGTTTCTTTTACCTACAGTCCCCAAATGGCTCAGAAACAACATTAAATAGCCCACTGATATTTTACCCACTTGATGCACTTGCCCACCGTGCATCGTTTTCTCGGACGCACCGTGTAGCGGTAAAAAAACGTGCGAGGGCCCGCCATTGCTGCTTGCAGCTATATTTTTTTATTAGGGCCCGAGCACCGAGGAGCAGGCCAGAATGGCCTGCACCGAAAGGTGCGAAGCCCTATTGGTTTTGCTCGAATTTATTATTTTTTTATTTTTTTTTTTTATTATTTTTTTTAACACTTTTGGGCATTTTGGGTGCCTTAACATACTCGAAAACTCTTGAAATTTGGCACAGACGTCAGAGTCGTCCGTCATTGCGAACGGGCAAAGGCTGGAACACGGGCGTGGCACGGGGGCTCTGTAGCGCCCCCTGTAATGCAAAAAAAAACATTGATGCACAGATCGTGCAAACATGTACGCACATGTACGAGAGTTGGTACGCATATAGATCTCATCGACCCGAACAACTTTCGCCCTCTAACATTTAAGCTCCGCCCAACAGGAAGTCAGCTATTTTGGATCGTTTAAAAAATGCATGCGTTGAACTTTTGAATACTCCTCCTAGAGGAATCATGCGATTGACACCAAAAGTGGTGAACATGATGTCGAGACATTGGACTTGCTAAATTGCGAAGGGATTTTTGATATCTCGAACGGTTCTGCCATGGCGAGCCGACAAAGTCGTGGCGAAATCAGAGAAACAGGAAGTGTCTAATATCTAAGGCAAAAAATGTCTTATTGTAATGCCATGCGGGATGTTTGTTCGTCTAAAGATTCCGATCGCATCGATGTGCCTATTGTGACTCCCGGATATAGCGCCACCAGCAGGCGCCAGGAAGTGTGTCAGTCACAAAGCTGGATTTTTTTGAAAGTTCCATGCAATGTTCTTTTAAATACTCCTTCTAGGATTTTCATACGATTGACACCAAAAGTGGTCACCATGATGCCGAGACATTGTAGATGATAAATTGCGAAGGGATTTTTGATATCTCAAACGGTATTCCCATGGCAACGCGTCAAACTTTACTTTCATTTTAAAGGCATATTTAAGCCTTTCAGTTTTATACAGTTAACTTTTAAATACTCCTTCTAGGATTTTCATGCGATTGACACGAGAAGTGGTCAACATGATGCCGAGACATTGTAGATGATAAATTGCGAAGGGATTTTTGATATCTCAAACACTGTTCCCATGGCAACCTGTCAAACTTTACTTTCATTTTAAAGGCATATTTAAGCCTTTCAGTTTTATACAGTTAACTTTTAAATACTCCTTCTAGGATTTTCATGCGATTTACACGAGAAGGGGTCAACATGATGCCGAGACACTGTAGATGATAAATTGCGAAGGGATTTTTGATATCTCAAACGCTGTTCCCATGGCAACCTGTCAAACTTTACTTTCATTTTAAAGGCATATTTAAGCCTTTCAGTTTTATACAGTTAACTTTTAAATACTCCTTCTAGGATTTTCATGCGATTGACACGAGAAGTGGTCAACATGATGCCGAGACATTGTAGATGATAAATTGCGAAGGGATTTTTGATATCTCAAACGCTGTTCCCATGTCAATGCATCAAACTTTACTTTCATTTTTACACATATTTAAGGCTGACAGTTACATGCTGTGAACCTTTAAATACTCCTCGTATGGGATTCATGCGATTGACACCAGAAGTGGTCAACATGATGCCGAGACATTGTAGATGATAAATTGCGAAGGAATTTTAGACATCTCGAACGCTGTTCCCATGGCAACGCGTCAAACTTTACTTTAATTTCAGGCATGTTTAAGGCTCTTGGCGTGCTGAGTTGAACTTTAAATTTGGCACACACATTCAGAGATGTATAAAGTACTAGGGACCCAGACTTGAGTAAAAGTACAAGTGCTCTATCAAAAAAGTGAGCACACCACTTAAGTGGAAGTACTGAAGTATTAAACATGTTTTGTACTTAAGTATTGCAAGTAGTTTATTTTAAAATATACTACTCAAGTACTGAAAGTAAAAGTACAAGTATTGTGTAATGTAGTTATTAAAGAAAACAGTCAAAAGTTTGAATATAATATTGTTTATATTATTTCAAATGTTTAAGCTAACGGACACTCACAATTGCTTTGGCTGTAGCAGGAGTACAAGGACAGGAATGTTCAGATTAATTTAACTAATATGGCAATAGAAAATTCAGAATTAATAAAATATTAGTCGATGTAATGGTAATAGGTAAAGGTACAAGATGTTTCAATGTATTTAGGTTTCCTTCTTTCGCGCACACTCGCCCTTTCTCGCGAATTCTCTCTCTCTATCGGTCTCTCTCGTGCACTTTGGTTCTCTCTCGACTTCACATTTGTCCACAACCGCGGCTCATATTTGTGAGTGAGAGGGAGGGAGGGGTCCGCTCTTCACTATCTCCTATTGGTTTAGACCACAATCTGTGTGTGTTTCTAATGTGTATCACCGCTCCGGCAGTGATAATGTAGGTTTGGAATGATTCGTAACATTTGAGTGTAACGAGTAACTATGCAGCACATAAAAAATGTATTGGAGTAAAAGTATTAAACTCATCGAAAATATGTACTGAAGTAAAAGTGGAAGTAGGAGAAAAAAATAATACTTCAGTAGAGTACAGATACTGCCTTTTAGTACTTAAGTACAGTAGTGAAGTAGTTCTACTTCGTTACTATACATCTCTGCACACATCAGAGTTTTCGGCTGTTAAGTGTTGACAAAAAGGTCAGACATAGGCGTGTCTCTTAAGTGGCTCACCAGTGCACCTGTTTGTCTAAAATGTGGGGTTTCTTTTACCTACAGTCCCCAAATGGCTCAGAAACAACATTAAATAGCCCACTGATATTTTACCCACTTGATGCCCTTGCCCGCCGTGCATCGTTTTCTCGGACGCACTGTGTAGCGGTAAAAAAACGTGCGAGGGCCCGCCATTGCTGCTTGCAGCTATATTTTTATTTTTATTATTATTATTATTATTTTTATTTTTTTTAACACTTTTGGGCATTTTGGGTGCCTAAACATACTCGAAAACTCTTGAAATTTGGCACAGACGTCAAAGTCGTCCGTCATTGCGAACGGGCAAAGGCTGGAACACGGGCGTGGCAAAGGAGCTCTGTAGCGCCCCCTGTAATGCAAAATAAAACATTGGTGCACAGATCGGGCAAACATGTACGCACATGTACAAAAGTTGGTACGCATATAGATCTCATCGACCCGAACAACTTTCGCACTCAAACCTATTAGCTCCGCCCAACAGGAAGTCGGCCATTTTGGATTGTTTCAAAAACGCATGCGGTGAACTTTTAAATACTCCTCCTAGGGGATTCATGGGATTGACACCAAACGTGGTGATCATGATGTCAAGACATTGGACTTGCTAAATTGCGAAGGGATTTTTGATATCTCGAACGGTCCTGCCATGGCGAGGCGACAAAATTGTGGCGAAATCAGAGAAACAGGAAGTGTCTAATATCTAAGGCAAAAAATGTCTTATTGTGATGGCAAGTGGGGCATTTGTTCGTCTGAAGATTCCGATCGCATCGATGTGCCTATTGTGAGTCTCAGGTATAGCGCCACCAATAGGCGCCAGGAAGTGTGTCAGTCATGAACTTTTAAATACTTCTCCTAGGGAATTCATACGATTGACACCAAACGTGGTGAACATGATGCTGAGACATTGGACTTGCTAAATTGCGAAGGGATTTTTGATATCTCGAACGGTGTTGCCATGGCGAGGCGACAAATTCATGGCAAATTCAGAGAAACAGGAAGTGTCTAATATCTAAAGCATAAAATGTCTTATTGGGATGAAACGCAGTGTGTATGTTCGGCCAAGGATTCCGATGGCATCGATGTGCCTATTGTGAGTCTCGGGTATAGCGCCACCAACAGGCACCAGGAAGTGTGGCAGTCACAAAAGGGGGATTTTTTGACAGTTGCATGCGGTGTACTTTTAAATACTCTTCCTAGGATTTTCATGCGATTGACACCAAAAGTGGTCAACATGATGCTGAGACATTGTAGATGATAAATTGCGAAGGGATTTTTGATATCTTGAACGCTGTTCCCATGGCAACGTGTCAAACTTTACTCTCATTTAAAAGGCATATTTAAGCCTTACAGTTGCATGCAGTGAACTTTTAAATACTCCTCCAATGATTTTCATGCAATTGACACCAAAAGTGCTCAACATGATGCGGTTCCCATGGCAACGCCCCAAACTTTACTTTTATTTCAGGCATATTTAGGGCTCTTGGCATGCTTAGATTAACCTAAAAGTTGGCACACACATGAGAGTTGTCGGCTGTTAAGTGTGGACAAAAAGGTCAGACATAGGCGTGTCTCTTAAGTGGCTCACTAGCGCCACCGTTTGTCTAAAATGTGGATTTTTTTACCTACAGTCCCCAAATGGGTCAGTAACAACATAAAATAGTCCACTGATATTTACCCACTTGATGCACATGCCCACCGTGCATCGTTTTCTCGGAGGCACCGTATAGCGGTAAAAAAACGTGCGAGGGCCCGCCATCGCTGCTTGCAGCTATATTTATTATTATTTTTATTTATTTATTTTTTTTTTTAACACTTTTGGGCATTTTGGGTGCCTTAACATACTCGAAAACTCTTGAAATTTGGCACAGACGTCAGAGTCGTCCGTCATTGCGAACGGGCAAAGGCTGGAACACGGGCGTGCCACGGGGGCTCTGTAGCGCCCCCTGTAATGCAAAAAAAAACATTGATGCACAGATCGTGCAAACATGTACGCACATGTACGAGAGTTGGTACGCATATAGATCTCATCGACCCGAACAACTTTCGCCCTCTAACATTTAAGCTCCGCCCAACAGGAAGTCAGCTATTTTGGATCGTTTAAAAAATGCATGCGTTGAACTTTTGAATACTCCTCCTAGAGGAATCATGCGATTGACACCAAAAGTGGTGAACATGATGTCCAGACATTGGACATGCTAAATTGCGAAGGGATTTTTGATATCTCGAACGGTTCTGCCATGGCGAGCCGACAAAGGTGTGGCGAAATCAGAGAAACAGGAAGTGTCTAATATCTAAGGCAAAAAATGTCTTATTGTAATGACACGCGGGGTGTTTGTTCATCTGAAGATTCCGATCGCATCGATGTGCCTATTGTGACTCCCGGGTATAGCGCCACCAGCAGGCGCCAGGAAGTGTGTCAGTCACAAAGCTGGATTTTTTTGAAAGTTCCATGCAATGTTCTTTTAAATACTCCTTCTAGGATTTTCATGCGATTGACATCAAAAGTGGTCACCATGATGCCGAGACATTGTAGATGATAAATTGCGAAGGGATTTTTGATATCTCAAACGCTGTTCCCATGGCAACCTGTCAAACTTTACTTTCATTTTAAAGGCATATTTAAGCCTTTCAGTTGCATACAGTTAACTTTTAAATACTCCTTCTAGGATTTTCATGCGATTGACACCAAACGTGGTCACCATGATGCCGAGACATTGTGGATGATAAATTGCGAAGGGATTTTTGATATCTCAAACGGTATTCCCATGGCAACACGTCAAACTTTACTTTCATTTTAAAGGCATATTTAAGCCTTTCAGTTTTATACAGTTAACTTTTAAATACTCCTTCTAGGATTTTCATGCGATTTACACGAGAAGTGGTCAATATGATGCCGAGACATTGTAGATGATAAATTGGGAAGGGATTTTTGATATCTCGAACCCTGTTGCCATGGCAATGCATCAAAATTTACTTTCATTTTTACACATATTTAAGGCTGACAGTTACATGCTGTGAACCTTTAAATACCCCTCGTATGGGATTCATGCGATTTGACACCAGAAGTGGTCAACATGATGCCGTGACATTGTAGATGATAAATTGCGAAGGAATTTTTGACATCTCGAACGCCGTTCCCATGGCAACGCATCAAACTTTACTTTAATTTCAGGCATGTTTAAGGCTCTTGGCGTGCTTAGTTGAACTTTAAATTTGGCACACACATCAGAGTTTTCAGCTGTTAAGTGTTGACAAAAAGGTCAGACATAGGTGGTCTCTTAAGTGGCTCACTAGTGCCCCTGTTTGTCTAAAATGTGGGGTTTCTTTTGCCTACAGTCCCCAAATGGCTCAGAAACAACATAAAATAGCCCACTGATATTTTACCCACTTGATGCCCTTGCCCACCGTGCATTGTTTCTCGGACGCACCGTGTAGCGGTAAAAAAACGTGCGAGGGCCCGCCATCGCTGCTTGCAGCTATATTTATTTTTTATTTTTTATTTTTTTACGTTTCGGGGCAATTTGGGGGCCTTAACATACTCAAAAACTCTTGAAATTTTGCACAGACATCAGAGTCGTCGGCCATCAGGTCCGGGCAAAGGCCGGACCACGGGCGTGGCAAGGGAGCTCTGTAGCGCCCCCTGTAATTCAAAAACAAACATTGGGGCACAGATTGGGCAAAAATGTACGCACATGTACGAGAGTTGGTACACATATAGAACTCATCGACCCGAACAACTTTCGCCCTTAAACCTATTAGCTCCGCCCAACAGGAAGTCGCCCATTTTTGATTGTTTCAAAAACGCATGTGATGAACTTTTAAATACTCCTCCTAGGGGATTTATGCGATTGACACCAAACGCGGTGAACATGATGTCGAGACATTGTAGTTGCTAAATTGCGAAGGGATTTTTGATATCTCGAACGGTTCTGCCATGGCGAAGCGACAAAATCATGGCGAAATCAGAGAAACAGGAAGTGTCTAATATCTAAGGCAAAAAATGTCTTATTGTAATGATATGCAGGAAGTTTGTTCGTCTGAAGATTCCGAACGCATCGATGTGCCTATTGTGAGTCTCGGGTATAGCGCCACCACCAGGTGCCAGGAAGTGTGTCAGTCACAAAGGTGGATTTTTTTGACAGTTCCATCCAATGTTCTTTTAAATACTCCTTCTAGGATTTTCATGCGATTGACACCAAAAGTGGTCAACATGATGCCGAGGCATAGTAGATGATAAATTGCGAAGGGATTTTTGATATCTCCAACGCTGTTCCCATGGCAACGCGTCAAATTTTACTTTAATTTTAGGCATGTTAAAGGCTCTTGGCGTGCTTAGATTAACCTAAAACTTGGCACACACATCAGAGTTGTCGACTGTTAAGTGTGCACAAAAAGGTCAGACATAGGCGTGTCTCTTAAGTGGCTCACCAGCGCCCCCGTTTGTCTAAAATGTGGGGTTTCTTTAACCTACAGTCCCCAAATGGGTCAATAACAACATGAAAAAGCCCACTGATATTTACCCACTTGATGCACTTGCTCACCGTGCATCGTTTTTCGGAGGCATCGTATAGCGGTAAAATAACGTGCGAGGGCCCGCCATCGCTGCTTGCAGCTATATTTATTATTTTTTTTATTTTTCTCCGACTTCAGCGGGACTTTAGAGGGCCTAAACATACTCGAAAACTCATGAAATTTTGCACAGATGTCAAGAGTGATGAAAATTTACATGTGGTGTAGGCTTTAGAATTAGGCGTGAGAAAATGGCTCTATAGCGCCACCTACAAATTTTCAACGAAGCAGCCCTCGGACTGTGTTTGACGTACAATTACGAAATTCGGTACGTGTCTGTAGCATGACAAGACCTACAAAAAAGTCTCTTGGAGCGAAGCCGTAAACCAAACAGGAAGTCAGCTATTCGGAGTTATTTTTGTGATTTGGGCGCAGTTTTTGTCATTTCCAGACGTCATACTTTAACTAACTCCTCCTACAGTTTTCGTCGGATCATCTTCATATTTGGTGAGTGTCATCTTAAGGCCTTTTTGATGCTAAATTGCGAAGGATTTGACTCTACGTAAAAATTTGTGTCGGTTCTGGCCCGACAAAGTTTGATGTTTTCCAATGAAACAGGAAGTTGCTGGAACTCATGCATACAATGTCCGATCTGTCCCAAATTTCACATGATTGCTAAGAGTCCTGACCTGAACACATCTACATAACAATTTTCATTTATAGCCATAGCGCCACCAGCTGGCAACCTGAAGGAACATGTTTTAGCGCCACTTTCAAATATTGAATGAAGCAGCCCTTGGACTGTGTTTAACTTACATGTACGAATTTCGGTATGCTCATGTATTATTACAAGCCCTACAAAAAAGTCTCTTGGAGCAATGCCCTAAACCAAACAGGAAGTCAGCTATTTTGAATTATTTCTCAGATTTTGGCTCAGTTTTTCTCATTTCCAGCAGTCATACTTTAACTAACTCCTCCTACAGTTTTCGTCGGATCATCATCATATTTGGCGAGTCTCATCTTAAGGCCTTTGTGATGCTAAATTGCGAAGGATTTGATTCTATATTAAAATTTGTGTCTATTTTGGCCAGCCAAAGTTTGATGTTTCGCTATGAAACAGGTTGCTGGAACTCAGGCATACAGTGTCCGATCTGTCCCAAACTTCACATGATTGCTAAGATTCATGACCTGAACACATCTACATGTCAATAGTCACTTATGGTTATAGCGCCACCAGCTGGCAACAGGAAGTGACATGTTTACAATGATTATCCAATGTCTGATCTGTCCCAAACTTCACATGATTAATAAGAGTCCTGGACTGAACACATCTACATGTCAATAGTCACTTATGGTTATAGCGCCACCAGCTGGCAACAGGAAGTGACATGTTTACAATGATTATCCAATGTCTGATCTGTCCCAAACTTCACATGATTAATAAGAGTCCTGGACTGAACACATCTACATGTCAATAGTCACTTATGGTTATAGCGCCACCAGCTGGCAACAGGAAGTGACATGTTTACAATGATTATCCAATGTCTGATCTGTCCCAAACTTCACATGATTAATAAGAGTCCTGGACTGAACACATCTACATGTCAATAGTCACTTATGGTTATAGCGCCACCAGCTGGCAACAGGAAGTGACATGTTTACAATAATTATCCAATGTCTGATCTGTCCCAAACTTCACATGATTAATAAGAGTCCTGGACTGAACACATCTACATGTCAATAGTCACTTATGGTTATAGCGCCACCAGCTGGCAACAGGAAGTGACATGTTTACACTGATTATGCAATGTCTGATCTTTCCCTTACTTCACATTATTAATAAGAGTCCTGGACTGAACACATCTACATGTCAATAGTCACTTATGGTTATAGCTCCACCAGCTGACAACAGGAAGTGACATGTTTACACTGATTATGCAATGTCTGATCTGTCCCAAACTTCACATGATTAATAAGAGTCCTGGACTGAATACATCTACATGTCAATAGTCACTTATGGTTATAGCGCCACCAGCTGACAACAGGAAGTGACATGTTTACACTGATTATGCAATGACCGATCTTTCCCTAACTTTACATGATTAATAAGAGTCCTGGACTGAACACATCTACATGTCAATAGTCACCAGTGTTGGGCAAGTTACTAAAAAATTAGTAATTCGTTACAGTTACTAATTACTTCTTTTAAAAGTAACTGAATTACTCTACCGGTTACTGTATATCAAAAGTAATTAGTTACTTAGAAAAGTAACTTTTAAGTTACTTTTATGTCTGCTTTTTAAATGTAAATATGAACAGTACTGAACAGTCAAACAGTAAAATGATATGGATGGGCTATTTTACACGTAAGACTCTAATATATCACATACTGTAGGAGCCTATTTTGCTTTAGATTCAACCTTTGAATATTTTTGTTAGAAATTATCTTAATATGTAAACTTAGTTTATTTATGTATATCATTTAGACCATTTAGACAAATATTCTGCATGTTTACAAAAATATAAAATGTGTTAAAATTGTGTAGTGTCTCTTTAAAAATTTGGAGACAATTGTGTCAACATGTCAAATTTTGTAAAATAAATTATAATTTTTCTGATTTCATATTTATTTTATTAAGTTAGAAACGTCTCCGCTGTGTCCTGCTGACAGGCACGATGCGCGTGCAGCAGATGAGGCAAATTATGGGTCCTCCGAAGGTTAGACCGTCTCATTTCAGTTCTCTTCGCGAACTTCTGAGCGCCTTGAATGGCCGAGTGCTCACCTTTTATTGCATGCTTAGTAGGGTGCAGCCCTTGAATTGGAACACAGCTTGTGAAGCTTGCCGCAGGGACTGCGCTCTTTGGTCATATATTGTTTGTTTTCTGTTGGATTTAAATGATACACAGGATTAAAGGAAGATATTTATTCAGAAAACGGAGTAGGCTACGTGGATTGTTTTGTCGGAAGGACACAGAGCGAGTGGATTGTTTTGTCAGACGGACACAGAGCGAGTGGATTTTTTGTTCGGATACGGAGAGACTGAAACTAAAACTAAAAGCGAGCTCACACATACTATGGAGTTTTAACACGGGTGTACACCGCAGTGTGAATATTTTAGTGGAAACAACAATCGCGGATCGTTCTCTTCCATGAAGCCGATGTAAACATCTAAGAATATATGAACATTTCTTAGATTTATTACCTTTGTGGACTACAAATGCAAGTTGATGTCATACTGCGATTGCTTGGTGAAGATAATTTACAAACATGAGACCGGATGGATTATGACTTGCGCACAATTTTTAAACAAAGGTATGTTGTCCCGTTTAGATTTTTCATGTTCATTCTATATGCACTGTCAGCTATGATGAAGTGTAATGAATCATTGCGCCGCCAACTACGGTCCTGCGACGTCAGATATGTCTTGTCTATTTTTTACAAAATAGAGTAACGCGAGTAACGAACTCATTTAAATTTCATTAATTGTAATTGCGTTACTTGATTTAAAAAAATAGTGGAGTTACAGTAACGCGTTACTCCCATCACTGATAGTCACTTATGATGCCAATAGTCAGTTACGGTCATAGCGCCACCAGCTGGTAACAGGAAGTAACATGTTTACAATGATAATGCAATGTCGGATTTGTCCCAAACTTCACATGATTGATAAGAGTCCTGGACAGAACACATCTACGTGCCAATATTTACATGTAGTCACTCATACTCACACACACTCGCTCACTCACTCTCTCTCTCTCTCTCTCTCTCTCTCTCATGCTATCTTACACGATGCTACCTCGCTGTCATTTGTAATTAGCAACAGGAAATGTGGCATATTATACTACACTTTCAAATGGTTCACCTATGTTTACATGCTTAAATGCCTATTTACTACTGTTCCCTTTAATTCTTATGCCACGGCGTGGCGGTGTCAGGTGTGCGAGGGCCCTTCCATCACTGCTTGCAGTTTTAATTACTATTATTATTATTATTATTATTATTATTTTAAGTTAAGGTTTAGAAAAGTTTTACTCATGGGCGGAGTTTGGGGGGGCAGGGGGGGCAATGCCCCCCCATACGGGGCCAATTAATGCCTGCCTTTGCTTTGAAAAAATAAATAAAAAAATACAGAATTCATATTTTCTCATTTTATTTGTCTTATCTTCTATATTTTTTGAAGGAATAATGAGTAAGTTAATGCTAAATTATTTTTAATTACTGTATAGAAAAAGCTAATTTTCACGTGATTGGCGGATCTCAAAGTATCACGTTAACTTACGTCAGTAGACTCTCTTCCCATTCTGTTCCCGCTTTAGTCTACATGCTAAATAAACAAAATGGACATTCGTCGTTTTTTTAATAAACCCACTAGTTAAAGTGTGGAGTTTTCTAACTCTGAAGCTTCAACTAATTCCACTGCTGCTACAGACACAGCAATCGAGGCCACATCTGAGAACAACGAAGCTGGCCTGAGATCCAGCAGCACTGCCACCGTGTCACCGGAGTTACCCACTCAAGTTCAACCTGCCGCATCTGGATCTGGATAGGCTGACCTCGGGGAGAAAGCTATTGGGCCGAAACAGCCCATACTTTCTTCTTTCCCTAAGCGCCTCATTGGAAATGTTAATTGTGCCTTCTCTACATTTTACTTTTTAAGTTCCCATGGATGGAGTACTCAATTTCACGCGATTTGGTTTTTTGTTTTTGCTGTCACCACTTCCCTTCAAATATTGCAAGATCAGACGCAGACAAACTATTTACAAAAGTGGGAGCTCGGAACTGGAAAAAACTGTCAGAGAAGCTGACGAAACACGCTTCGTCACAGGTACATTTATTGTGGTAAAAGTGTAGTAACCATGTTTTTTGTGTATTGTTTACTATCAGCAAAACCATGGTTTTACTACACTAACCATGGTTTAACTATGGTTTTTGAAAACCATTTTTATTTTGTGGTTACCATGGTTTTACTACAGTAACCATGTTTTTTTTTTTTTTGGTTTTAACTGTAGTAAAACCATGGTTAATTTTCGTAAGGGATGAAGATGTGGGAGAGCTAAAAACAGGCTGGTGCATCAGGATCTGTTGCTGCACAGCTGTCACACAGCCATCAAAGCAGAAACTGGCTCCGATCTGCAATGGCTCAGGACAGATTCTCGAATCTTTCCCTACTGCATAAAGAACGACTTGACTGCAAATTTATCAGAACAGAAGATTGTGGACATGCAACTCGGAAAAAGAGGCGGCTTCTTGTCACGACCAGGAACATGAAATCAGGAAGCAGGACACAAGAGCAGAGTTCGGGAAAAATAAATAACATTTAATATAAAACAGGAAACTAAAACACGAGTATCAAACAATGGACAGGTAAGCACAACAGGAACAGACGGGAGTAATGACAATGACACAGCAACAGGTAATACAAAAGACTGGGTATATATACACACACAAGTGAAGATGAGGCACAGCTGGTGATAATGAGGCAGGTAATCAACAAATGAGAGTCCAGGTGACAACAATCAGTTAACTTGCAAACACACACAGAACACGGTTTGACAACCGTGACATAACCCCCTTCTCAAAGAGTGGCTTCCAGACACCAACCAAACATAAACAAAAGTGAGGGTGAGTCTGGGGAGAGGGACGGAGGACTTGGAGACCACAGCAGAGCCGGCGGAAGCCGGCAGGGCAGGAAGCCGGAATGAAGCCGGCAGGGCAGGAAGCCGGAATGAAGCCGGCAGTGCAGGAAGCCGGAATGAAGCCGGCAGTGCAGGGACACGGAATGAAGCTGGCAGTGCAGGGAGCCGGAATAATGCCGGCAGGGCAGGAAGCCGGGGCGAACCCGGCTGTGCAGGAAGCCGGGGTGAAACCAGCAGGACAGGAAGCCAGGGCGAAGCCGGAAAAACTGTAGCAGCCATCTCGTGGACCGACCGAGATGACTCGACCCTCCTGGGAACCGACGAGGATCCAATCAACCCAGGGGTTGACTCCCACCATCTCGGGGAAACGGGCTCACCCACGGTAGCAACCACCCCGGGGAAATAATCGGGCGTGGCGTCCGTTGAGAGCCCTGAATCGAGCACGGCGGTGGACCTCCCAGGAACCGGACCAGACGACTCCATCAGCAGGGGAGCTAACTGGACCGATTCATCCCTCGCAGGAACAGGCTCTTGTGTCGCGGCAACCACCCCGGGGAATGAATCGGGCGTGGTGACCGCTAGCTTGAGCCCGTCCTGGAGTTCTGAGCGATCCGTCTCGGTCAGCTCCAAGGAACAGAGACTTCGAAGATTGCGGGGCCCGATGTCCAGTACTCCCCCTCAAAAAAATATATGGGGAAGCACTCCTCTGTGAACTCGCTGTGTCCTTTGATGGCTGGATCATTCTGTCACGACCAGGAACATGAAATCAGGAAGCAGGACACAAGAGCAGAGTTCGGGAAAAATAAATAACATTTAATATAAAACAGGAAAATAAAACACGAGTATCAAACAATGGACAGGTAAGCACAACAGAAACAGACGGGAGTAATGACAATGACACAGCAACAGGTAATACAAAAGACTGGGTATATATACACACACAAGTGAAGATGAGGCACAGCTGGTGATAATGAGGCAGGTAATCAACAAATGAGAGTCCAGGTGACAACAATCAGTTAACTTGCAAACACACACAGAACACGGTTTGACAACCGTGACACTTCTTCTGCATTAAGTAAGATATGTTTTTAATGCTATTGATTGTACAGCAGTCCTCGTTTGTTGTAAATGTATTTAAATTGTACAGTAGATGGTATGTATATATATGAAATAGGCCTATTAATAGCCCCTATAAAAAATCTAAACTCGTGGTCTGCCGGTAGGTGCCCCCAGGCACAAAAATGAAACTCCACCTATGGTTTTACTTACTCTTATAAATAAATTATAAAATAGATTGAAAGCACTGTTTATATTTTTATGTATCATTATATGTTTAATAATAGAATTTAAATGCAGTACATATACAGAAATATTGTGTTTTTATGTTAAAATAGCTCTACGGCCCTCCGACAAGATGTCCATCTCAGAAATGGCCCAAAGCTATGGAGATAATTTTATCTCATTAATAATTCACGCAAAAAACATGATTCACACATGCGTAGACTATTTCACATTCATGAAATCTAATTTACATACACAAAAACAAATATATATTCGCAAAAAACGATGTACATACACAAAATAAAAATACATATTCATAAAATACGTTTCACAAACGAAAAAAAAGTTTTAAATTTCGAGTTTATTATGACTGTGAATGTACGAATCGTCTTTTTCGTGTGTGAATTGCTTTGAATTCGTGTGTGTGCTTTTGAGACTTTGTTGGCAGCGTGCTCTCCAACGTGGGTCACTCGTACTCTTTAGCCAATCAGATGCGAGCTCATCATTCAACCAACCAATCATAACCGGCCAAGAGCGCAGCACTCAAGGAGATCAGCATTGCACACCTTTTGCGCAATCTAGCTCTCCTGACGTATTTCCGGAAAAATCTGAGCGTATTTACTTAGCGCATTTCGTATCTGAGTGTACTAGCAGCAAAATGCTTTCATAAAATTTATTTGAGAGCGATTTATAACTAAAGTATATTTATAGCATTATATAGTTAACCATTATAGTAATGGCTTCCAGAAAGTTCAAATATCAACAGCGGAAATAAAGTAGTTAAGCTGAACATTGCTGTGTCCAGTTATGTGAGGACTCCTCAAAGTTCAACTCTGTATGAGTTTCCAAATGTTTTTTGTGGACGAAAAACACGCAGAAAATGGATTCACAACATTCGGCGCGAGCGATTTAACATCACTTCTCATACACGGATCTGCAGTCATTTTAAAAGTGATGATTTGATCGTGCTATTGACCCTTAACGTGCGTCGCTGGCTTTGAAAGGACGCTGCCTTATCCAGTGAACCAAGTATTGCATTTAGTTTTGTTCAGGTATAAATAATATTGACATGTATATAATCAACTTTTATTCAGTGTTGCCTGCACTGCAGGAATGTAAATAATGACATACACATTTGCAATGCAGTAATGTATTTAAATATACTGTAAATAACTTTTATTTAGTGTTGCATGCACTGCAGGAATGTAAACATGTAAATATAAGTGACTTTGAACATTTGCAATGCAGTAATGAATGTAAATATACTGTAATTAACCTTTATTCAGTGTTGCATGCACTGCAGGAATGTAAACATGTGGCTTTGAACATTTACAATGCAGTAATGTATTTAAATATACTGTAAATAACTTTCATACAGTGTTGCATGCACTGCATGAATGTAAAACTAAATGACTTTGAACATTAACATTGCAGTAATGTATGTATGTAATATACTGTAAATAACTACCTTAACTTCAGAAATGTAAACATGTAAATATAAATAACTATCAAGCAAACAGATGTGTCAAGGCTGTAGCCAAATAGTTGCAGAGGTTGTAGTTATGGGGCATCTTGATAGCGATTAAGGTTGCGTGTTGTTGCTGCTGGTATGACAGCACACTTCCATACTAAACTCTGCCAAAGCCAAAATCCACCAAAGAATTGACATGTGACATCCTGATAGTGGTGACCGAAGGGGCTACAGCACTGGCAAGGTCCTTTAATGCCTCTGCTACTTGGAGGGCTGTGAGGTCAGGCAGCTTACTGTGACACTCTTTTAAAAGGTACTCCTGAAATGAAAAAAGGTAAATTCCAATCATTTGAGTCTGTAAAATCTTTCGCAGTTTTTTATCAAATACTGCTTCTTATTACATGGCATTTGCAATACTTCTAATTGTCTGATGTCCTGAATGTCACACCGCAGCCTCAATCTGGACAGGACTATTGTTTTGTACATTGTAATGGATTGTTCTGTAATAACCACTCGTATGGACTTTATCTGTTACATAAACATTTTCAGTGAAATGAGCCTGATCTCATACAGTATGTCTTTTGTGAAGTATATATGTCCCATACGGAAATGTAATATATGACATATATGTCCCTATATCAAAACCGATCTTGGCATATATGTTACATATATATGCAATATATTAATATCACATATATAGATCCTCTGGATATATGAATATACACTGTAAAAAAAAATCTGTAAAATTTACGGTGAAATACTGGCAGCTGTGGTTGCCAGAACTTCACTGTGAAAAATACGGTGACAATGTAAAGGACATTACGGTAAGCTTTATTCCCAGCTGTAAATTTCACAGTTCAAAACAGCTGCTTTTAAGGTAAATTACTATTAAAAACAAATATACTGTAAACTTGTTTAAGGTTAATTCCTGCTAAAAAAACATCAATAATGTGAAGCTGTTAACGAGAAACTACTGTGAAAAACAAAATATATTCTGTAAACCCCATTACATTCTTTCACTATGAAAAAAACACATCACAACCGTATCATCTATCACATTATTTTACTGCTAATCAACATCAATAATGTGAAGCTGTTTACAGTAAACTAATGTGAAATACCACATATTCTGTTAACCCCATTACATTCTTTCACTATGAAAAACACATCACAACTGTATCATATATCACAGTATTTTATTGCAGTTTTCTTAAAGTTGTTGGTTACAGTCTGGAGAATGTTCAGAAAATCTAATTCCAGCATAGTAATTGAAAAGACTGACTTTAGAACACTAATATAACATTTGCACAGTAGATCTATCCAATAAACACAAACTGGTGGCAAACACTAAACAAACTGTTTGTGTTTGTCAATTAACAAAAATAACAAACTTAAAGTGCAAGTCTGGAGTAATTTAAACCCAGGGTCTTTTTCGGCATAAAACAGGTCGACCAGCCCTTTGAGAACACTAATCTAACATTTGCATAGTTATTATTTGAGGATTTACAGTCGTTCCATCCAATAAACACAAACTGGTGGTACACACTTAACAAACTGTTTGTGTTGTACAATTACAAAAATAACGAACTTAAAGTATAAGTCCAGAGTAATTTTAACCTAGCCCTTTGAGAGACAGATTTCATTGATCAGTTTAATGATGCGATTTTGATTAGTTTGGCGCACCGCCCTTAGCACTGCAATGTTAGCGCTGTTTGAGCTGTTAGCACCGAAGACAGTCAAACTCTGATCAACGAAATATGTCTCTTGAAGGGCTGGTCGACCTTTTGTCATGCTGAAAAAAGACCCTGGGTTAAAATTACTCCGCACTTACACTTGAAACTGTATTATGAAAAATCACGATCACAAACACATCTTAAATGTACAGTATGCCAATTTACTTTAAATCCCGTAACACTTCACTAATGTAAAACTTACATTAAAATCTTAATTTGCAACTAGAATTTTCCATTTTCAAAATAATAAAGGTAGGCAATCAAAATGTACATCACAGTTTAATTTGTCTGTCTCCACTCATGATCAGCGAGATCAGCGATGAGGGTGAGGACTCTCGGGTTTACTGTCAGCTGCTTCTTGTTCTTCTTTGTTTCAACTTTTGTGCCCCTCTCAGGGTTGATGTTGAAGAAACACCTTTGTGAACACAAACATTTAAATTAATATAGTGATTTGTTTTAAATGTGTAAATAAAAAGAAACAATGTGCATACACACACTTTACCTCTGAAGGAACTCAAGCGTGGAACCCAGATCTACTGGATAGTGGATGTTCAGGCAGTAGTAGCTACCAAACATCAAGCAGATTGCAGTGGTGAAGTTGGAAATTTGGTCGTTCACAATCTTGCCGTCTATGCTGAGCATGAACTGCCTTGCACCATAGCAGCAGGTTCCTGCAAAGAACAGCACATCAGCTATTACCATTCAATAGTGCAAATATAAAATGTTTTAAATGATCCACAATAACAGAACAGAGCAGACTGTTTTGTAGTGAATCACATTACATGATCTTTTACTTTCTCAGTACAAGCATTTTTAAAGCGTAACTCTTGCCAAGATGGGTGTTTTTGTGATTGTACACGAGTCAAACGTTCGGTTAAAAGCATAAATACGTCCGAAGCGTAAATACTTTTAAGCTTTTCCATGTTGTCGTTTTCTAGTCAAATGTCCTTTTGAATGGGAATAGTACGGCCACTACTATTTTGATACATGATTGCTTCAAAATTGCTATTTTTAAAACACTAAGATGGCTCGACACAACATGAAACTTTGATTGAAGTATCATCAGTGTCTGTACACATGAACTCGAGCATTGAAAACATTGTTGGTGTACAAAGAGTTTACTAAAAAGAAAGGTTTTGAACAACTCACTTTTTGACTGGCAAGTTGGCGGCCAGGAGAAAAACCAAGTTAGTTGTTCAAAACCTTTCTTTTTAGTAAAGTATGTGTACACTAACAATGTTCTCAATGCTCAAGTTCGTGTGTAGAGACACTGATGATACTTCAAAGTTTCATGTTGTGTTGAGCCTTCTTAGTGTTTTTAAAATAGGGATTTTGATGCGATCATGTATCAAAATAGTAGTGTCCCCAAGATTCCCCATTCAAAAAGCCATTTGACCTGAAAACGACAACATGGACAAGCTTAAAAGTGGCACTTTGGACATAGTTATGCTTTTAAACAAAAGGTTGACTGGAGTACATTCAGAACAGCACCCCAGGATGCATTTTGGTGTGAGTTACACTTTAAACTTGACCGTGTATTTTATGCAACATGTCAATACAGACCCCTTCAGTAAACTGGAATAAGCTTACCACATACAATGATGCAAGGGGTCACAGGCAAGCCTTCCACTTGGACTTCATTTGCCAGGCATGTCTCCTCTACGTAGTGGAAGAGGTGCTCCTCTTTTTCATTGAAGTAGGAGAGAATAAGCAGCACCATATCCTTGATGTCACCTGAGCTGCCCTCCAACGGCCCTCTCAGAAATTTCAGCTTTATTGCAGTCTCCAAGACCCGTTTGGTCTTGTCTGCACAGACAGTTGTCATAAAGTTCAAAAGCCGTTTTCCCTTTTTTTCTACACTATTGAGAAAAGTATCCTTAAGTGGTAGTCCTGTGAGCTCTAGGAAATAGACGGTCATCCCAATTTCTTCAAATAAAAAAGGCCATTCTTCTATTAGGTGTTGGAGATCTGTTCCTGTGTTTATTGCTTGACGTTGGGAGTAGTAAGTGCACTTCATAAGGGCTTTTACCTCTTCTGGACTGAAAGTATGCTGTTCACAAAGCATCTTCATTTTATCCTTCTTCTCCTGTTGGCTTTCCAATGTCTCACTGACTGGCATGAACTTCAAATTCCACTTTATGCAGCCATATGTGTCCTAAACAACTGCCCTTTGCTCAGCTGGGATTTCATCTGTGTCTGAGTCACCCGTTTCCGGTTTACGCCTCTTAATCCTTGATGCTGAAGGCCGCTTCACGTTGTCAATGCGGGCTTGTAGCTGTTTGACTAGTGAGTGATATCCTGCTCCCACTACCTCACCTTCTATGACATCTTTTAGGGACTGTGGATACCTGGCAACAATTTTTTTGGCAACTTCTGTAGACTCTAGTTTACTTGGAGATGCACAAGTGTTCATCATTGCAGAGACAACAATCCGGATCATTTCACGCCGTAAACGTGGGCTTGGCCTTTTCCCTCTCTCCAAGCACTGCATCAAGTCTTCAGGAAATGTTCCCCATGGAATCTGAAAGCTGTCAACCCAATCTGCAGTTCTAATCAGATTGCTGGTTGAGGTGCAAGGTGAGAGTGAGGAGTGAGTGGAGTTAGAAGAGGTGAGAGGTGAGACTGAAGGACTGACAGCTGACTGGCTGTGGGTTTCAGGGCTCTGAACTGTAAAACAAAAATAATAAAATTAAAGATGTATTAAACTGATTGGTGGTCTGTGTACCATTAGTTCATTTGATATTCAGAATCGCAAATGAAATATCAAACAGATGAAAATCTTCTGCCTGGAGAAGATCTAAAATTTATATCATAGAATCTGCTCACTGTTCTGACGAGAATATGATGGAAGATGATTGAAACGTAATGTGTATAAGCCGCAGAGATATAGATTTTTTTGCAAATTTTGTGTAGAAATTGTGGCTTATAGTCGGGAAATTACGATATGTGAAGTATACATGGTGGTCTATCCAAAGTCACCAGCGTCGTTGGCATAAGGCAGCAGTTTTCAAAATCAAATTTGCACCTGTGCTCGTTTTTCAACATGTTTTTTTTCTGTGAGCATAAAAACTAATGTTTGGTATTTCTATTGAATATCAAATGAACAAATGGTGATTGAACCATTAAAATATGTTCAAGTAAATTCTGTTGATTTGTACTTACTGGTTTGTTTCCATGCAGCAACCAATCTTCTCGCTTGTATTGGTCGTAAAACTGATGCAAGATCAGCCTCCTGTAAAAAGTGAAAATCCTCAGTGGTCTCAACCCCCAATGATTGTAGTGTCTCCTCCACAAGGTTTAGAATTGGGTCTGGGAGGTCTGGCAACACCTTAGTAATGGAACTTCTGATGTTGTTTTGCTGTGAAAT
The DNA here is from genome assembly GCF_027580225.2 of Misgurnus anguillicaudatus. NCBI lineage: Eukaryota > Metazoa > Chordata > Actinopteri > Cypriniformes > Cobitidae > Misgurnus > Misgurnus anguillicaudatus. The sequence continues at coordinate 6,880,628 of NW_027395279.1, forward strand.
ATCCATTTCTAAGAATGAAAAAGTGAATTAAGTTCAGTTTACATAAGAATGAAAGACCATAGAAAGGCATTCATTATTGTGACAGCACACTGTGTTTCAATGGAACCAATTGATATCCATCCTTCTGGTAAGATGGCAATGGATAGAAATCAGTTAAGTCAATGATGTTCAGACAGTGCATCCTTTCATTGTCCTTTTTAATGGAGTACATATGGAAATGAGCTAAGAACTCAGCACTGTACACTGACACAATAAAATGAATAGTGTCATTTTTCATCAAAATAAGCACTAGTTCACCAAACTCCACGTTAGCCATATTACCAGTCACAAGGAATTGTCCTTTTTTGTACAATGTTCCCTTATAAGACATTTCTACTGTGACCTGTGTGTCAATATCAGTGAAGCCAAACTGTCTGACTGCATCTTGAATGGCTTGACTGTAGAGTTCCAGGTAAAATGGGGAACTGTCTTTGACTTGCAGGACAACTTGGCAAAGTGATCCTGCTAAGAGGTAAGCCTGCAGCATTGGATGTCTTTCGGAGAGAGTAAAGCAGAGGTTTTTGAAATTCTTTAAATTCCTTGCACATGTCTTGAAATAACTGTGCTTGCTCTCGAATCTCATCGTCCAGAGTCTGATCAAAGGGCCAAATTTCAAAATGAGTGCCGGATAATGACGTAAATAATGATGCTTGGGTTTCAGCTTAGTGTTTGGGAACAGAGCTTTTCTTGACTCTGAATATTCTTGAATTAGAACATCAAGAAATGCAACCTGAGGCACAGAGATTTTCTGAGCGCATACCATGTCCACAATGTCTTTTAGCTGCAGAATCAACTGCCAAACATCATCAGCTGTGTCTTTCACTAGGTCACCAATTAAAAGGGGCAGCAGCCTCAGAAAATTCCAGTTCTGTATGGCCTGTCCTGACAGTTTCTTTGCTAGAGGCTTGACTGTACACGGCTTTGTAGAAGCATCAGATGCACAGTATTTGAACTGATTAATGCGCCGATTCAGAGTGGAGTAAGTGAACCATTTCTTTGTCTTTACGAAATACTTAAGACACAGTGCAACATCATAGGACAAAATGCCCTCAAAGATGTCATGGCCTAGACAAGGTGGCAGACCTGGCTGACAAACATGAAAGTAATTTAAAGAGTTGAAAACTGACCTGAACTTCACTCCTTCTGATGTATCTTCAGTCTGGAGGCGCTCAATGGCAGAATCGTACTTCTCAATGGTGCGCTCTGGTCCACACAGATTTGGATCATCACCCTGAAATTCAGATCGAGTTATGAGACAGTACCGACAAAAATATTGAGAACAACTGAAATTTTCAGAAAAACCACCAATGCAATGCGAGCCCAAATTATCGCCAGCAATGCAATACAAGGTCCCTCTGAGTACCGTTTTATGAGATGTCACTATCCCATTCTCCTCCAATTCCTTCAAGTCGCCTAGAAATTCAGAGAACACCATAGCATGGTCAAATTCTTTGAAATCTTTCTCTCTGCACAATAAAACAAGTGACATGTGGTCTGTGTCAGACCGTACATGAAGTGGCAGATTAGCAACAGACACATAAACAGCTAATACTTTATGTTTGGTCTTTGCAGAGCCTAGAGGATTTACAACTTCAAAGGCATCCTGGTATAGCACTAACTTTAAACAGGATGGGTTTTGCACAAAAAAATCTTTGTTCTTAAATATTTGACCATCACTAATGTCGCTTAGAACATCCACAGAAGTCTCAGTCGAGTGCGCTCCTGATACACAACTCAACCATAGATCAGACTCTAACAAACATTTTAAAGTCTCCCTCACTGGAACATAATAGGCAAACCTGTTCCTAAAAACAATTTCTTAGGCTCAATAAAGTTGAACATTTTTTTGAAAGACTGCGTTCTTGAGTATGCTGTCCTCATCGGCCCTGTATGACATGCAGAAAACAGATCGAAACCTTTAACAGACTCACAAACTTTGGTGATGTCCTCATCTGACAATGGTGTCTCATTTTTTAACAATGAACTAAGTTTACTCAAAGTATATGTCTGACCCAAGTCGTGAATGTTTTGCATCTCCTCAACAATATTCTGAATGGTCGAAGCAGGTAGCATAAACTGCCCCTGTAATTTTAAGTAAAACAAACTGACATTTCTGAGAAAAAGATCACTAAAATTTTCTGCTATATCCATATCACCTTCATCTGTCTCTACCTCATTCACTTGAGGGCCAAAGCTATCTGATTCAGTTACAACAGTTGCAACCGATGACTGAGATGCAGATTCTCTGTACAAGTCACTGATACTGCCATCTGAAAAATCTCTGTGTTTCCGCGACATGTGAGATGTAAATGAAGATTTGATATTGAAAACACCTTTGCATCCAGTCACTGGACAACCTACTGCACATCCTTCAGCAATATGTTCCTTCAAGTGTGTTAACAGATCCTTGATCTCTTGACATTGGTGTTCACACAATGCAACTGGGCATCTATAAGTATTAACAACATCCCTAACACTAACAGGGGCAGCAGGTACGTTATGCTTGCGGTAGAAATGTGCCTTAAATGCTCCATATCTGACAAATGCCCTACCGCAACCGGCACCACAACACTTAAATAAACAATGTGGTTCATTTCGATGCAATTTGCAATGAAGAACATAACCTTTGATTGTCTTCACTGACTTTCCACAGAAATTGCAATTCAACATTTCAAGCTATATTTAACTTCACTGTGAGGGCAATACAAAACTTGAGATGCACCTTGATAAGATATTCTTGATGTAGCAAACTTCAACAACAACAAAAAAACAGTAACTTTAGCAAGAATTTAAGGTTATCTCTCGAATAAAAATTTTTTCCTCACCAAAGCAGGACATTCAATACAACCATCCGGACCGAGCAGCACTAGCTAAACAAAGTGAGCCCTGCCACTGAACAGAAAAAGGCGCAATTCTTCTAGTTAAAAGAGTCAACCGTTACCTGGCTATTTTCAAAAAACAATGCTGGCATTGTCAGGATATGGGGAACACAAAACACGAACCCAAATGCGGACGTATACAAAAAGGGATTTATTATAAAACAGGGGAAAAAAACAGGAAAACAAAACCCACGAGGGGGCAAAACAAGACTGGGAAAACACGACACTAAACTAACACTAAACTTTAACAACACTAACAATAAACTCTTCAACAGATTTAAACAGATCAAGACAAAGAACATCAAAAACTTACAGGAACCGACAAGGCATGAAACAGGGCATGAAACAAGACGAACGTGCACAGAACAGCAAACACAAGGACAATAAATAGGGACAAAGTAAATTACATACACCTGGAAAATAATCACAAGTAAGGGATCGGGTAAAAAGAGACGAGACCCGGGAAATGCGTGGTCAGAATAAACCAATACTACAACCACACATTTCCCACATAGAACATATGTACTGTCAGAACCCTGCCATGCTAAACTAGATCTAAATACCAACAGGATCCGGCAGGATTCTGACAGTACGCCCCCCTCCAAAAGGCGGCTACTAGACGCCCTCAAGGGGAAACACTAAACATGGGACAAGACAGACTGCATACAAGACATGATCCACGAGAACATAACAAACACTAACAGGGGCAAACAGGCAATAATAACAGTAGGATTGGGGTGAGACAATAAAAATAACAAACAAGGGAGGGGGGGTGGGGGAACACAAAAGTTCATAGGGGGTGATCCAGGGTGGGAGGGTGGAGAAGGAGTCCGGGTGGATCTAGGGTAAGTCCTGGGAGGGGCATGGCAAGGAGGTGCAAAACCTCTCCGGGGTTGCGCTGGCTGCGCACACGGCTGGGGTTGCGCTGGCTGCGCACACGGCTGGGGTTGCGCTGGCTGCGCACACGGCTGGGGTTGCGCTGGCTGCGCACACGGCTGGGGCTGCGCCGATGGCTCTGCGCGTTGCGTCGACGGCTCTGGGCGCTGCTGCGGCTGCGTCGGCGGATCTGGACGCGCTGGCGGCTGCGTCGGCGGCTCTGGACGCGCTGGCGGCTGCGTCGGCGGCTCTGGACGCGCTGGCGGCTGCGTCGGCGGCTCTGGACGCGCTGGCGGCTGCGTCGGCGGCTGCGTCGGCGGCTCTGGACGCGCTGGCGGCTGCGTCGGCGGCTCTGGACGCGCTGGCGGCTGCGTCGGCGGCTCTGGACGCGCTGGCGGCTGCGTCGGCGGCTCTGGACGCGCTGGCGGCTGCGTCGGCGGCTCTGGACGCGCTGGCGGCTGCGTCGGCGGCTGGGCTGGCAGAACAGGAAGCTGAGGCTGGACAGACGAAGGATGTGGCGGAGACGCCACCACTTCTTTCCTCCTCTTCTTCTTCCCGTTCCTGGGTGCAGAAGGTGCAGGGGAAAAAACAGGAGTAGGCGTGGATGAGGTAGATGTAAGAGAGGCCCCCAGGGTCGGAGAGGCGGGAATCGAACTCAGTCTTATTGACCCCGTGATGAGACCCCTAGGGACCGATGGCTGCGGTCCAACTGCCGACTCCTCCTCCCGGGGTCGTTGCTGTAGGTCGAGATGGTCCACCATCTCCCAAAACGGCATTGAAATGAGGCTCGCACGTTCCGAGACAGGAGGAGGGTTATCGAGGCCGGCCAGGAGGTATCGGTTAACCATCCGATCCGAAAAGCAAGCCTTTCTGTCCAGGACCTTCCGGGCATAGATCCGCAGATCAAGTCCCTTTTGCGGCGGAAAGAACCCCAATCCGGAACGTGACTCTGCGGTTAGGGCATTCCACCAAATAGGATCCTCGGCCATAGTCCACTGGGTTCTGTTTTGGCACGTTCGTTCTGTCAGGATATGGGGAACACAAAACACGAACCCAAATGCGGACGTATACAAAAAGGGATTTATTATAAAACAGGGGAAAAAAACAGGAAAACAAAACCCACGAGGGGGCAAAACAAGACTGGGAAAACACGACACTAAACTAACACTAAACTTTAACAACACTAACAATAAACTCTTCAACAGATTTAAACAGATCAAGACAAAGAACATCAAAAACTTACAGGAACCGACAAGGCATGAAACAGGGCATGAAACAAGACGAACGTGCACAGAACAGCAAACACAAGGACAATAAATAGGGACAAAGTAAATTACATACACCTGGAAAATAATCACAAGTAAGGGATCGGGTAAAAAGAGACGAGACCCGGGAAATGCGTGGTCAGAATAAACCAATACTACAACCACACATTTCCCACATAGAACATATGTACTGTCAGAACCCTGCCATGCTAAACTAGATCTAAATACCAACAGGATCCGGCAGGATTCTGACAGGCATATGATAGGTTCAAATATAGGTTATACAAGATATCCAGTATTCACAGAAGCGAGGGAAAATTATCAATGTGGTTCGTTCATCGTGACGAAGTTTGCAATAAAGAATAAGCTTCTAAATGTATACACCGACTTTGCACAGAAATAACAATTCAACATTTAAAGCTACATTTAACTTTGAGGGCAACACAAATTGTTGAGATGCACCGTGTTAAGACATGGCAAACTTCAACTCACCTAAAACAAAAAGAAAACAACAACCAAGTTTCGAGTAACTTTTAATAAAACTGTGTTCCTCTAAAAGACTTTGTACTGTCGATGGTCGATACAACCACCCGGATAGAGTACCACAACTAACGTTAAGCACTGCCACTGAATGAGAAAAAAGGCGCAAACGTCTAATGTCACGCCTTACATTTGAAAACACTGCTGAGGGTTCAAATCCCTGGGTACAAGACGTATTCCCAGAAGCATGGGAAACAACTCGAATAAACAATTACAATGTCTGAACTGCACGACCCAAAGAACACGTTAAGCATGGTACATCGCAATGTTAGCCTAATGTATATGAGCCTACGTATCACACCAGCAAGTTGGGTTAGCTAATAATATAATCACTAACTTACATGAAGAAAAGCAGCGCAGTGAGGTAGAATTATAAGGACAAAAAATACATATATTACCTTTGTCTGGTCTTCTTGTCCGAGTCGAGATGCTTTTCTTTTCTCAGCGTCTTTTCAGTCTGCACACGGAGCCTCGCGCCACGCTGGTCTAAGCGTGTGTAGCCTCAAACTTTCTTTCGAGGCGTCTTTCGAGGCGCCTGCTTCAAACAACGTATTTACGGTCTCTCCTAATAATATGGCTTTAATAAATGAGATTTGTAATAATAAATTCCAGTGTCACACTATTTTGATGCCAAAGTGAAACGTTTCTCACTTCGAAGGCTGTATCCTCCGGATATCGCATATGCAGGCTGCATACGCCATCAAACCTGGTTTATTTAAATGAACTAAGCATTACATTCGCAAGTCATAAGCATATTACAACAATTTACGATTAACTACGAATATTTTTCAACTTTGTAATTGTTAATATACACTGAAATAAGGCAGTTTAGATAACGTATGCAGCCTGCCAATGCGTTTCTCGTATTGAGAAACGGCCATTAAGTCATCATGCTTACTGCTTCAAACTGATTTTCTCAATTGCTAAAACACTAAACCCATATTGTCTGAACCAAATGCTCAGTTGTTTGAACCCACTGATTGAATCAGTCACTCTTTTGGCAAAACCATAAGCACAAATCCCTGCTGAAAAAAACAGCATCAAACCAGCATGGGAATTATGCTGGTCTATGCTGGTTTAGCTAGTGGTCACAGCATACCAGCACCAAAACACAACATATGCTGGTATGACCAGCATGGGATGCTGATGCTAATGCTGGTTTAGCTGGTCGTAATGCTGGTTTGTTGCTGGTTTAGCTGGTGCTAATGCTGGTGCTAATGCTGGTTTGATGGTTTAGCTGGTGTTCACTAGCAAACCAGCACCAAAACACAACATATGCTGGTCTTGCTGGTATGCTGGTTATTTCAGCAGGATTTTAGACACAAATTGCCAACACATTTTCATTGTGATGCACCCGTGCTGCATAATGGTGAACACAGGTGACAAAAGTCAAGCACAATTAAAGCACAAGTGTCACCACTTGAACACAACAACTCAAAATTGATCACACTTGTGGCTAATGATGTGAGGGAACATATACAATACAAAGAGCACTGGTTTGTAATGGATAGAAATCTGGGAGGAAGAGTTTGTGTGAGAGGACATCAAGGTGTTCAGCGAAGACAAAGGAAAGTAATATGTGATGAAATCAGAGCTACTATGATTGACCATGTTTGGCACAAGATTTCTGTTTTGTCTTTTTGTACTAAATGCACAGGTTTTTTTTTGTTTGTTTTGCAACATGCATTTAGCATACAGTGAACAATAAACATTTATTTCTCGAGCTTTATGTCCTGAGCATTGTGTTTTTCTATTTTTCTACGTATTGTTTAGTGACTGTTCCGTAGTGTTTTTAATTTTGCTCGGGGCACGATTTGACAACATAGTTCAGTTTTGAGCACAGATTAAACTGTTTTGAGGTGAAAGTTTGGTTTTGCAAGAAGAGTCTGAGGTTTTGTGAATGTAGCTTGAAAATTGGGTTTTGTGTTCACAGTTTAGAGAAAAGGAGATCAGCATTCAAGAAATGTGTCTTAGCAATCGAGGAAAAACTAGTATACTTTTTTCCTACTATGGAAGTGAATGGGGTCCACGAATGGTTTGGTTAAACATTTCTCAATATATTTTCCTTTGTGTTCATCAGAACAAAGACATTTACAGGTTTGTAACAACATGAAAGTGAGTAAATGATGACAGAATTTTCATTTTTGGGTGAACTATCCCTTTCATGTCCTGAGCATTGTGTTTTCTATTTTTCTACGTAGTGTTTAGTGACTGTTTCGTAGTGTTTTTAATTTTGATTGACTCGGGGCACGATTTGACAACACAGATTGAACTGTTTTGAGGTGAAAGTTTGATTTTGCAAGAACAGTCTGAGGTTTTGTGAATGTAGCTTGAAAATTGGGTTTTGTGTTCACAGTTTAGAGTATCCTACAGGTGTAAAATATGTATTTTGCATATTTATTTATTTTAGGATGTTTGTCTTAAAGGTTTTGGATTTTTGACTTTGAAACTAAGCAATCAACAAAATTTATTTTTCATAATCCTTTCCCCCCAACTTTACTAGGGGTGCAGCCAACTGTTTTGAAGGAAATGGTTTTTTACAGCCATTTACTGTTGAAATTTCACAGTTCTTCACTGTTATTTCCTATATTTAATGATAGTAAAAATACAGTGGTGTGTTGTTTCTTGATTCAGGGTAAATCAATGTATCTACTACAGTAATAAACTGTTTTGTGTTTTATGGTCTGTTATTGTAGCCAATTTACAGTTCTTCACTGTAATATTCCACACATTTTGACAGTAAAATTTAAGTTTTGTGCTGTTTCTTGACTTAAGGTAATTAGATGTTTTTTCTACAGTGATATACTGCTTTAGGTTTTATGGTCAATTACTGTAGCCAATTCATAGTTCTTCACCGTAAATTACACACATTTTGATAGTAAAATTAAAGTTTTGTGCCGTTTCTTGATTTAGGGAAATTTGATTTTTATTTAACAGTGATACACTGTTTTCAATTTTACGGTCTATTGCTGTTGCCATTTCACAGTTTCCCCCTGTAATTTTTACAGACTTTTTTTACAGTGTATAGGTTTAAAACATATATGAAATACTCATATTAAAATGTATACAAATACATATATTAATATCACATATATAGATACTCTTGATATATGAAGATATATGTTTTAAACCTATATGAAATACTCATATTAAAATGTATATAAATTAGGGCTGTCAAAATTAACGCGTTAATAACGCGTTAATGCAAATTCATTTTAACGCCACTAATTTTATTAACGGAGATTAACGCAACGCGCAATTTCTGTTTGACCCTTGGTCCAGCCCATAGTTGAATGAACAGAGACGCAGACAAATGTGACTCTCTCTAAATGAGTAAAAGGTTTTCATAGAAATAAGAACATTAAGCAAATCGTCTACCAAATCCAATGCTCTAAATGCTCGTTGGAGATCTGATATGATCTTTATTTATACGTCTGAGAGGTGTAACGTTACCGTCCTCCTAATGCTTAATCTAATACAAAAATGCGTCTCAATTCATTTTGGTTTCGCTTTTATGCATGACTTATAAAATAGACTGCATGACTTGCTTGATGTTAAAATAGTCATTAAGAGAGATAAAGTTCGGTACCTGATTAATGTTAAAGAGTTATTAAGAGCGACAAGACTCAAAAGCGATCCCCTCACGCTGACTGACTGATATCTGAAGCGCGTGCACACAGACGCGCGAGTGCGCGACCCGGATATATAGACATCTACACAAAATTACAGTTTTACAAATATCTGTTTTGATGATAAGAATTCACGCAGGTAGGCTCTATAATCTGTTATGTTTTAAGTAAATGTTTGGTTAACTGTTGGGTAAAAATATCTGATGTATAACATTATATTAGATCACTTAGATTTTAAGCAGTCTGTCTCAATGTCAATCAAACAAAAGGAAAAAAAGTTGAACATACATTGATGATGTTTTTGCTTTGTGTGTGCTAAATCTATTAGTTTAACCAGTGATTTTAAGGTATTGATGTGGTAATATAATGTATGGATGTGGAAATGTTTGTGGTAATTTGACTCTTTCAACTTCAAACAAGTGTAGTTCTGTCATATTTTGTTATATTTCAACAAATCATGCATTGTTCTATGTTTTAATAGAGAATGTCAAAATATGAACAACTTTTTTTTTTAAATTTGCTAATTCCGACTCAACTTGCCAGCACAGGTCACAAATGATGCAGCAGCAAACAAAAATGGAGAAAGAAAAATCTTCTGAAAGGAAAATTCATATACAAAACAATGGCTGGTGAATCTGTTAAAATGTAAACAGGCTGTTGTTAACATACATTTCCATAAAGCATCTATATATGTATATATGATTAGAATATTAAAAACCTGAAAAGTGTTAAATTAGGGTAAATTTAGAATGGATAAAAATGTGCGATTAATTTGCGATTAATCGCAGTTAACTCATGAAATCATGCGATTAATCTAGATTAATTTTTTTAATCTATTGACAGCCCTAATATAAATACATATACGAATATCACATATATAAATAATCTTGATATATGAGATATATGTTTTAAACCTATATGAAATACTCATATTAAAATGTATATAAATACATATATTAATATCACATATAAAGATACTCTTGATATATGAAGATATATGTTTTAAACCTATATGGAATACTCATATTAAAATGTATTTAAATACATATATTTAAAATATGAATATGTATGAATTCTTATATGGGTTTGTATTTTACAACCATATAAGATGGATTTTTACATGATACTGTATGCTCCAACCATATGATATCAATATGTTTTATGTGTAGATTTCTAAAACAACATAGCCTATATAGGTCTGTAAATATATTGTTTAAAAATGATTAGGGTCATAACATTATAACCCTGCCTAGTTTCAAACTGCATGCATTTGGCACAATACTATACTTTTATTATGGAGTTATACTCCATGGGGGCGGTTTCCTGGACAGGTATTAGACTAGTCCTAGACTAAAACATTTTTTAAGAGCTGTCCAAACTGAAAACAACTTGCACTGACATATTTTAAAATACATCAGGGCCCATTGTTTTGCCTCAAAATGCATACAGGTAATGTTTTTAGTAAGGCATGTTTGTTAAAACTAGTTATATTTCCTAATTAAACTAAGGCCTAGTCCTGGATTAAGATAATCCCTGTCCGGGAAACCGCCCCCATATTACTCAATGTACAAGCTAGAAATTAAGCTCTGCACAGCACAGGTCTACTAAAGGGTTAATGGTGCCACATGGTGATCAACAGTAAAAATGACAAATTTGACCTCTTTGCAAAAGGAAAAAACACCAACATTCAAAAATGCATGATAACAAGGTGTCATTGCTCTGCAATCAAAAAATGTGGTTATAATGGAAGTCAATGGGGCAAAAACAGCCACTAACAATAAATGAGGAAGAAAACAATAATCAAAAGTTCAATTCAATTCAATTCAATTTTATTTATATAGCGCTTTTCACAAGTGTTAATTGTTGCAAAGCAGCTTTACATGAGAAGATGTAGAGGAGAACACAGAAAATCAATAGATAATATAAGAAGTAGAGAAAGCGGTTAAACCGTACAAGCGAGCATATTAATAAAGTAACGTATACTGTAAAGTGCTAAATTAAGCCAAAGTTGGCTGACTCTCCCTGGGATTAAAAACCCTCTAGGAAAAAAAACCCAATGGGAAAAAGTCCTAGAAGGACAAAAACCCTTGGGAGGAATTAATATATATTTATATATATATATATATATATATATATATATATATATATATAATATATATATATATATATATAGAAACGGTAGGGATAGGAGGCGGGTAAGCGAATTAAACTGGTTTAGCCAGTGGTCGTTGGTCGGGCATCGGCTGGTCATCACGTTGAAGGACAGCCAGTGGATCAGTGATGCAATGATCTTCACAGCAACCGGAACTGGGTCTGTTTGTCTCATGGTCCTCGTGGTTGAGGACGAGACAGGGAGAGAAAAACAGAATTCTATTAGCGTAGGGGCCGTTCGCATGCAATGCAAGTGTCAAACATTATAGTGGTTCAAGTCGGCTCGGTTCCAGACAGGCTAACTATTGCGGCATAAGTATATTACCCATATGAGGTATGTGAGTGCTTTGTTCTGGACAAACTAACTACTGCGGGAAATGTACATTTACTGGACATTTTATGTGAATGCTTTGTTAAAGAAGAATGTCTTAAGTTTAGATTTAAATTGATCGACTGTGTCTGATACTCGAACATTGTTTGGTAAATCATTCCAGAGCTTAGGGGCTAAGTAGGAAAAGGATCTATCACCTTTAGACACTTTTGATATTCTAGGGATAATTAAGTGACCAGAATTTTGTGAGCGCAGTTTACGTGATGGATTGTATTCTGATAGTAGTTCTTTAATATACGAAGGCGCTAGGTCATTTAAGGCTTTGTAGGTGATTAGTAATATTTTAAATTGTATACGATATTTAACTGGTAGCCAGTGTAAAGATGCCAGAATTGGACTGATGCGGTCATACTTTTTAGATCGAGTAAGCACTCTTGCGGCGGCGTTTTGAACCAGCTGTAGCTTGTTTACCTGATTTGCATGGCATCCCCCGAGTAACGAGTTACAATAGTCTATTCTAGAGGTCATAAAAGCATGTATAAGCTTTTCTGCGTCTGATGCAGACAGCATATGGCGTATTTTTGAGATATTTCTAAGATGGAAGAATGCTGTGCGGCAGATGTTGGCGATATGACTATCAAAAGATAGATTGCTGTCGAACATTACGCCTAAATTCTTAACCGTGGAAGATGGCACCACCGTGCAGCCATCTATGGGCAACTTGTAATCTGACATATTATGTTTGTAGCGATTCGGTTCAATAATAAGTATCTCTGTTTTATTGGAGTTTAGCATAAGAAAGTTTTGTGCCATCCAGTCCCTAATATCACTAATGCAGTCTGTTAGCTTAGAAAACTGGTGGGTTTCGCTAGGATGCGACGAGATGTAAAGCTGGGTATCATCCGCATAGCAGTGAAAACTTATGTTATGTTTCCTGATAATGTCTCCTAGGGGTAACATATATAACGAGAATAGGATAGGGCCTAAAACTGATCCCTGAGGTATGCCGTATTTAACGGGGGAGTGATATGACTCTTCCTCATTTACATAAACAAAGTGATATCGATTGGTTAGATATGATCTGAACCAGGCTAACGCCTGACCACTGATGCCAACATAGTTTTCTAGTCTATTGAGTAAGATTGTGTGATCTATTGTGTCAAAGGCTGCACTAAGGTCTAGTAATATAAGGATTGAGATTTCACCACGATCGGATGTTAATAGGAGGTCATTTGTAACTCTAAGCAGCGCTGTCTCTGTGCTATGGTGGGGCCTGAATCCTGATTGGAACTTTTCATATGTATTATTATTTTCTACGAATGTGCGTAGCTGGCTTGCCACTACTTTTTCTAATATTTTAGAAAGAAAAGGTAGATTTGAGATTGGTCTAAAGTTATTAAGATCTCCCTGGTCAAGGTTTTGCTTTTTAATGAGCGGTCTAATAACTGCTAGTTTGAAAGCTGTTGGAACGTATCCTAATTCTAGAGATGAGTTAAAGATATTAAGTACAGTGTCTGCCACTACATGAAATACCTCTTTTAGTAATTTTGTGGGAACGGGGTCTAGTATACAGGACGATGATTTGGATGACGTTACTAGTTTAGAGAGCTCTTCTATTGTAGTAGGATTAAATGACTCAAGATGTTCGTTTGGTAATCTAGTGGAAAATGTACTATTGGGTAGAGTGATGGCTGCTTGCATAGTTTCTATGTTTTCCCTAATAAACATAATTTTGTTAGTAAAGAAGTTCATGAAGTCGTCACTATTGTGTTGGAGTTTACTATTGGTTTCTGTTTGTTCTTTGTTTCTAGTCAGTTTCGCAACTGTGCTAAATAGAAAACGAGGGTTGTTATGATTTTCTTTAATAAGCGTACTGAGATAGGTAGATCTGGCAGTTTTAATAGCCTGTCTGTAGTGTTGAACACTCTCTTTCCATGCTGAACGCCATACCTCTAACTTTGTGCTTCGGTAGTTTCTTTCCATTTTTCTAGCTACTTTTTTAAGGGCTGCAGTATGATGGTCATACCATGGAGCTGGCGGTTTTTCTTTGATTCTCTTTTTTCGAATGGGAGCAACGGCATCCAACGTGCTAGAGCAGACGTTGTTCAGGTTTTCTATTATAATATCTAGATCTTCACGATTATCTGCTACATGTTTCATTTGGGACAGGTCTGGAAGAGTGCTAATAAAGCTATCTTTAGTGGTGGAAATTATTGTTCTGGCTAATCTGTAGCATGTTGTAGACTGAGCGGTCCTATCTAGAAGTATTGTGCATGACACAAGGCAATGGTCTGAAACGGCATCGCTCTGGGGTGATATTTCGATGTCATTAATATTGAGTCCGAGTGACAGAATTAAGTCTAGTGTGTGATTACGAGTATGCGTGGGCCCTGACACATTTTGTTTAATGCTGAGAGAATTTAGAACATCCATAAACGCACGTCCTAATGCATCTTTTGGATTATCCACATGGATATTAAAATCACCAACGATAAGAGCTTTATCTACAGTGACTGTAAGCTCAGATAGGAAGTCTGCTATTTCTTTAAGAAAATCTGTGTGGTGGCCTGGAGGCCTATATATGGTAGCTAAAATGAACGAAAGTCGTTTGTTGTTGCGATCAGTTATTTCCATATTTAACAGTATTATTTCAAACGAATTAAATTTTAGGTTGGATTTATGGTTTACTTTGAATATTTTATTGTATATTGTAGCTACACCACCCCCTCTCCCTATTAGACGAGGAACATGTTTATAATAATAGTCTTGTGGGGTGGATTCGTTTAAACTGGTGTAATCGTCTGCTTTAAGCCAGGTTTCTGTTAAACAGAGTGCATCTAAGTTTTGGTCAGTAATTATTTCATTGATAATTGGTTCTTTGTTGGTAAGTGATCTAATGTTAAGAAGGCCGAATTTTAACATTTGAGTTTCATCTGTTAATGTATTATGTTCTAGTTTTATGTTAATAAGATTTGTGCGAGACGGGGTAAACGGTGCTCTGTATTTATTTGTTCGAGGAACAGACACAGTCGAGATGTGTTGGTACTCTGTTAAAAAAGGCTCTATGTGCTGGGATATATGTGATCTTGACATGTCAAGGCAGCTAACAGACTGATGGGTAAGCCGATCTGTCTGTTTCCTGACCTGGGCCCTGGATAGTCAGACAATATCAAAAGTAAGACTATTGGTCAGATTTCTAGAGAGTATAGCACTTCCTTCCGGAGACGGATGGAGGCCATCTCTCTTTAGCAGGTCAGGTCTTCCCCGGAAATGCTTCCAATTGTCTATAAACCCTACGTTATGCTGAGGGCACCACTTTGACATCCAGCCATGAAGAGACACTAATCTACTGTAAGTTTCATCCCCCCGGTAGGCGGGGAGGGGACCAGAGCAAATTACATTGTCTGACATTGTTTTTGCAATTTCACACACCTCTTTAATAGTATCTTTGGTGATCTCCGACTGGCGGAGATCACCAAAGATACTATTAAAGTCAATGTTTTTACTTTATATTTGACATGCCCAAGACTGCGAAAAAGGTTTAAAAAATCCAGTCTACAATCACTTTTTGTATTGAAAATTTGTCATTTAGATTTTCCCCAAATCCACTTATGAACTTGGCAATTAAAGAGTTAAAATCATGGAATTTTTGTAAAAATTTGGTAGTTTTGATCAGTACTGACTAACAAATTTATGCAAAAAAAGTGAAAAAATAATCTGATACATTTTTACAGATGTTTAATTTAGTGGATGTATTAAATTTGAACAATGCACAAGGGTTAAATTTGCACAGTGTACCCCTGCATAAAATAAAAACAGGAGGAATAATAAAACGAACACTGTAAAATACAAGCTAAACAGCGCCTACTACAGTAACACACAAATAGCTTAAGTTGTTAGCCCCACCCATCCAACGGCTGGGTGGATTAGTGGATAGTGGAGGTGACTTTCAACGTGAGGACCCGGGTTCGAGGCCCGACTGGACTCATCAGGTACCTTACAAATAATAAATTGTGTTTGTGTGTTAAGTTGTGTGAATGGGTTGTACGTCCTACCTGTGGTCTGAAACATGCAAAAAACAGATAAAAACCATGGTTCAAATTTAATTATTTTATGATATATGATAAGTATATGTATGCAACATATATTAGACATATATGTGAAGTCATGTATGTCACATATATAAATAATTATATAGATGACATATATGTCTATGTATGTTTTTTGCACACATAAACATATATTTGTATGGGATAGACATATATGTCAATATATGAAATTGTTCCATTTTCGAATAGGTGTCATATATGGTTGTACATATATGTACATATATGTTTCTACTTTATATTACCATATATTTCATATAGGGATATTTCATATATTCACATATATTACATTTCCGTATGGGGTGTGTCTGCGTGTGTGTGTGTGTGTGTGTGTCTGCGTGTGTGTGTGTGTGTGTGTGTGTGTGTGTGTGTGTGTGTGTGTGTGTGTGTGTGTGTGTGTGTGTGTGTGTGTGTAAAATACTACATTGGAAAATTTTTGTGTTGTACCTTAATACATTAGCAAGCTTCCTTTCTTTGGGTCTGGCAGACAGAACCTCTGAAAATACACAGAAAACACACAGTGGCCATGTTAACATTAATAAAAATTACAGCAAAGTTTGGAATACTACATTACAGTAAAATGTAGATTAAATAAAAATTACCATTGTTCTAGGTCTGTGTCAGCTCTCAACCGTTTCAGTACAGCTGTGAACTTCACTGATGAGTAGTGCAACAATGTGCTGTCCCAGCAACACAAGAACAACTGCTCTGTGACAGTATTACACGACGAGAGTCCTTTAATACAATCGGTGAATAAATGACATTAAACAATATCAAGAATTAAGAATCAATGTTATATGTAAACTAATTCTAAATATGTCACAGGTAAACTCTATTTACTAGGCTACTGTCATTAAACTAAAGCACTTATAATTAATAATTGAACAGATTTAGCCTGTCTATGCACAGATGTAGAACCCACAAAAACGTCTGCTTAAAATGCATTTTAGCTGTCTTTTGTGTTTTCATATAGACTCAGTTTATGTTGTTTGACTTTCTCATCGACCTGAAACAAGTCGCCCTCACCCTGATCTCTCATGCAGTGACCTGATCCTTACTGAAAAACTACTCACAGTCAGTAACAATCTTATTCCTGTACGTACATTGCAAAAACAAACACTTTATGGCATAACATAAAGACTATACTGTACGTGTTTACTATTTAACTAAATAGATAAATAATACAAAGATCAATATTAACCTTGTCAGAAACAGAGACGAGGATTTAGCATGAGATGAGAATACTTAACGTACTCTCAAAGTTGTTGATTTAACTTTAAAAAACACTTCTCCTTCTTACTGTTGTCTTGCAACACGATTAACGTCATTCACGTTAATCACGGGAATCTCTTGTAAACAGCGAGTGTAATGTGTGTTATTTTAGCGATATTAAATTATGAAACAATATGAAATAAAGTAATAACTTACACGTATATCCCGCACTTCGTTCGCCATTCTTTGGTTGATGACGTGAAGCTTCATTTCAGTTGATTGCGCAAAAGGTGTGCAATGCTAAGCTCCTTGAGTGCTGCTGCGCCCTTGGCGGGTTATGATTGGTTGAATGGTAAGCTTGCATCTGATTGGCTAAAGAGTACGAGTGACCCACGTTGGAGAAGCACGCTGCCACCAAAGTCTCAAAAACACACACACGAATTCAAAGCAATTCACATACGAAAAAGACGATTCGTACATTCACAGTCATGATAAACTCACAATTTAAAACTTTTCGTACACAGTTCTACATTTTTGAATTGTTTTATTCGTTTGTGAAACGTATTTTATGAATATGAATTTTTATTTTGTGTATGTACATTGTTTTTTTTTGCGAATATATGTATTTTTGTGTATGTGAATTAGATTTCATGCATGTGAAATTGTCTACGCATGTGTGAATCATGTTTTTTGCGTGAATTATTAAAGAGATTAATCTATCTCTATACAAAGCCAGTTTGAGACCCCTGCTTTAGGCACTTGGTGCAGTAAACTTCCGAAACCTGGGGCTTGTTTCAATAGCATCCAGCTGCAGCCCCGCAGACTCACCTCCGACTAGACACCAGTGGCTGGACAACAGTGGATAGACAGCTTACGTCATTTCCGTTTCGCCGCTAATTTCCGTTTTCACCGCTGGATTAACAGCAATTTTATTTCATATTTTCACCTCTGGATAGACAGCATATTTATTTTATATTTTCACCTCTGGATAGACAGCATATTTATTTTATATTTTCACCTATGGATAGACAGCATATTTATTTTATATTTTCAGTTTTCACCAGTGGATAGACATTCTTTGCAGGCTTAATTGCACACGTCTTTTCCGTATTGTCATTTTACTTTAATGACTTAAATATATATATAAAATCTGTGTGCAAATTGAAATATGATCTTTATCATATCTCTTTACATAAAACAATTCTCAATAATATGCTTAATATTATAACATCAATAATTAATGAAAACTGCATTCACAAGAACCACCTTGAAAATATATATTGTTCAGATCATTTCACTATTTTTTGTGACTTAAATTCCGCCTAGATCAATGGACTATAACGTTTTGTCATTACAACAGACTTGTACATGTTAATTGACCACAGGTTTTTTTTGTAAATCTAACCACTTCTGTTTTTAAAATATATGTAGATTCACATGATCAGACAATTCACCAAACAATCCAGATCAAATTAACACTTCGTGGTTTTGCAATATTTATTGGAAATTACACACATCTTAGTAAAATTAGACAAATCTGACCATCAGAATGAAGATGCAAGGCCCGTAAGGTTGTGGGGGAAGTCCCGATTTCAAGAGAAAATAAAACATGAACTGTTCCAAATAAACTATTGCACACTGTGCACACCACACCTCATTCCTGCCCCCTAAAACTGTCTAGCTAGTTTGTGCATTTGAATTCTGACATGACCGATAAATCATCGACAGTTTATTATTTTTTCTTACCGCTGATATGTGCATGGCGCGTCAAATTTGAAAAGCGAATGACGATACGGAAATGACGTCAGCTGTCCATCCACTGGTGTCCAGCCACTGGTGTCTAGCAAGAAGTGAGTCTGCGGGGCTGCAGCTGGATGCCTCTCACTTGTTTTTGCATAGTTTTTTGGCACAATAAGTTGTTAATGCGTTGAAAATATGACTGTGCTGTTGCTCATAGAATTGGTTAATAGAAAAAATGGGCTTGGTAAAAGTCCTGGTTGAGCCACAGAAAGTTCAGGCTCAGGATTTTTTTTCACTTTAAGCCCTGCATACAACTGGATGGACACGGTTTAGAGTCTCCTTGACTCCGTCGCAGGGAAATCATAGGTGGGTCCTTCTTTTCCTTCACTTCTGACTTTTGCGACGGCAAACAGTTTATTCACTGGCTTTTCTTTGTTCTGCTTACAGCAACCCGGTCCGGGGCACTCTCCTCTTCCTGGACGTAAGGGGAAACAGAGGGTGAGTATTTAAGGGATGCTGGATCAATACCTGTGCTTGTACGTGTCCAACTCCAAGTCTGTCCAGTAGGGGTGTTCCTACTCGCCCTACAACTAGGGGAGCAGCACTCCGGCTTCCGGGCTCGTCTCCGCCGTCGGTGGAAATGTGAGAGGTTGCTGATGCGGGTGTTCCGCCGTTTCCTGGATGGTGGAACAGGTAAGTACTGCAGGAGGGAGGTCACTCTATCTGCGGTGGAAACACAGGTAAGTGAGCACTTTACAGGTAACTGGGGCTTTGCTTTCCTTTGGGGCGGCGTACAACTCAATCTGCTGGTTCTTAGCTTTCGCGGAAGGTAAGTATTTTACAAGTGACTGAGGCTTACTGTTGCTTCGGGGAGCCTATAACTCAATCTGCTGGCTCTTAGCTGTAGGCAGAAGGTAAGTATCTTACAAGTGACTGGGGTTTACTGTTGCTTCGGGTAGCGTATAACTCAATCTGCTGGCTCTTAGCTGTAGGCAGAAGGTAAGTATCTTACAGACGACTGGGGCTTTACGGTTGCTTCAGGTAGCGTATAACTCAATCTGCTGGCTTTTAGCTTTAGGCAGAAGGTAAGTATTTTACAGATGACTGGGACTTTACTTTTGCTCTATGACTTCTCAACAGCATGCGGATACTTCACATAACATAACTCTCCCGGGCGGTGGACTTATGATAAGTACAACCCCAAAACAGAAAAAGTTGGGACACAGTAGAAATTGTGAGTAAAAAAGGAATGGAATAATTTACAAATCTCATAAACTTATATTTTATTCACAGTAGAATATAAATAACATATCAAATGTTGAAAGTGAGATATTTTGAAATGTCATGCCAAATATTGGCTCATTAATGATTTCATGAGAGCTACACATTCCAAAAAAAGTTGGGACAGGTAGCAATAAGAAGCCATAAAGTTAAATGTACATACAAGGAACAGCTGGAGGAGGACCAATGTTTAGGAATAGGAATGTTGTCCCATTCTTGTCTAAAACAGGCTTCTAGTTGCTCAACTGTCTTAGGTCTTCTTTGTCGCATCTTCCTCTTTATGATGCACCAAATGTTTTCTATGGGTGAAAGATCTGGACTGCAGGCTGGCCATTTCAGTACTCAGATCCTTTTTCTACGCAGTCTTGACATTGTAATTGATGCAGTATGTGGTCTGGGATTGTCATGTTGGAAAATGCAAGGTCTTCCCTGAAAGAGACGACGTCTGAATGGGATCATATGTATCTAGAACTTGGATAAACCTTTTAGCATTGATGGTGCCTTTCCAGATGTGTAAGCTGCCCATGCCACACGTACTCATGCAACCCCAAACCATCAGAGATGCAGGTTTCTGAAAAGAGCGCTAATAACAACTTGGGTTGTCGTTGTCCTCTTAAGTCCGGATGAAATGGCATCCCAGTTTTTCAAAAAGAACTTCAAATTTTGATTCGTTGGACCACAGAACAGTTTTCCACTTTGCCAAAGTCCATTTTAAATGAGTCTTGCCCAGGGAAAACGCGTGTCCTTCTGGATCATGTTTAGATATGGCTTCTTTTTTGACCTATAGAGTTTTAGCTGGCAACAGCAAATGACACGGTAGATTGTGTTCACTGACAATGTTTTCTGGAAGTATTCCAGAGTCCATGTTGTGATTTCCATTACAGTAGCATTCCTGTATGTGATGCAGTGCAGTCTAAGAGCCCGAAGATCACGGGCATCCGGTATGGTTTTCCAGCCTTGACCCTTACGCACAGAGATTGTTCCAGATTCTCTGAATCTTTGAATGATATTATGCACTGTAGATGATGATAACTTCAATCTCATTGCAATTTTTCTCTGAGAAACTAAGAAAACTATTTTTCGCTGCAGCATTGTGGGAATTGGTGATTCTCTGCCCATCTTGACCTCTGAGAGACACTGCCACTCTGACAGGCTATTTTTATACCCAATCATGTTGCCAATTGACCTAATAAGTTGCAAATTGGTCTTTCAACTGTTCCTTATATGTACATTTAAATTTTCTGGCCTCTTATTGCTACCTGTCCCAACTTTTTTTGGAATGTGTAGCTCTCATGAAATCCAAAATGAGCCAATATTTGGCATGACATTTCAAAATATCTTACTTTCAACATTTGATATGTTATCTATATTCTACTGTGAATAACATATAAGTTTATGAGATTTGTAAATTAGTCCAATCCTTTTTTACTCACAATTTCTACTGTGTCCCAACTTTTTCTGTTTTGGGGTTGTAGACTGCGAAACAGTAAGTAGTTGGAACTAACAAACCTTAAGCGGCGAAGGCGTCTTGACACTGGCCTACGTGGAGACTTCACTGGGTGGCAGTTGAAGCTGGAGACTGTTGTGCTGAGCCGAACGCTTCCCTCTCCTCCTTGGGCGGGGCAAGAGATCTAGACAGGGGCGAACCTTTGAAGTGGCTCCACACAGGTAATGTTATCCACACAGCTAATTTTCCCTTTACAGCAGCCAAGCTTTCTCCTTGCATATATATATATATATATATATACTGACGGCACAAACACAGCATAATACTGCAAGTTTTCAAGTGTACACACTCACGGCAAGGACAAGGACTCACCCACTGCACTCCACACACTCTAAGTGAAATAGGGTCACAACCAATGTTCCCTCTAATTTTTTCAGCACTGAGAAAATTCTTTTTTTTCTGAGCGCACATTTCAGTACTGTGAGCAATTCGCAACCACACGACCTGCCGAAAATGACCACGAGCCTGCGTTAACCATAGGAGATTCAAAGAGATGACAGTGTAGCGTGTAACGGGGTTTAGTGTATACACACGTACAATGTTCAATGTGGGCCTGTGTATAAATCCCAATACATGTAATTAACACTCTCTTTGAATTTACCAGGTACCTGGGTTTAGCAGATTGAACCGTTCAACTCAAGCTGAAAATCAGTTCTCATATACTAGAGTGCAAATAAATAAATGAATAAATAAATAAAATACTTGTAAAAGTGTAACACTGTTTCATTTTGTTTGTAATCCAAATTCTTGATTCACTTAAATGACTCAGTTGGGTTGAATTCATGAATCAATTGATTCGGTTCAAAGGACCGTTTGTTCCTTTAAATAGTTCAAATAGTTCAGTTCAAAGTCAGTGTCCTTTGAAGAAAATCCAAGAAAATACGGAAAATGAAGTTTCAGCGAATTCACGTCCTAGTAGTTGTCCGAAACTAAAAGAAAAAAATATCCTCCTACCAGTTCTGATGAGTTCAAAGCACAGTTCTGGTTGGCTCGCCTTTTTGTATACACCTTCAGTATATACTTAATTGTCTCGCGTGTCCAAGATGGAGCAGGAGAACTTCACAGATGTTTGCAATTCTCACAAAAAAACCCAGCCTTGTAAAAACACAAGGCAGAACAGTAATTCATCTTCAGTTCAACAGATTTATCAATAAGCATCATGTAAACATTTCAAATAACAACATAACTCAGGGTTTCAACACTTATCGAACATATTGACACTTAAAATGTTACTTTTTAATCACATTTACGTTACTTGACTGTTAACTTTCAAATGTAAATAAGTTAGCTTCGGCTCGTTCGTTATATACCAACGGCCAATGTAAACAAACTAATAAAACTCATTGTTTGCTGCCAAATTTGCAACACTTATGCCATAATGTCAAGTTAATATTTAGAATATAACTCACCAAAGCATACATTTTAACTTCTTATTTAAAAGAAGAAGTTCATTCGCAGTGTTTTGATGCTCTGTGATTCTGCATCTGCCTCCGTTCTAATTCTCTATTTTGCTCTCTTCTCACTCTAGCAACATCTTTTCCAAGTTATCACATCACTTCAGGAATCCAATAATTTGTTTTAAATCACTGTTTTGAATCACTTTTTTCCTCTTAATAAATATTTTAGTTTCTTGAGATCGCCCCGTGCAGCTGCTCATCTGACTCGCTCTCACACTGTGCTCGTGCTGGCACCTGTGTGAACTGAATGCGCTGCTACCATTGCCTCATAAAAGTGTCTGTCACCGTAGCAAGATCAGCGATTGGTTGAAAGTTTCTTCTCCTTCTAGAACACTCGCTTTCTCTCTCTCTTAATTCTTTTACAACAGCAAATGCATCAATGTTTATGTGCGGTCTAACAAATCTATTGCGCGGCCACTTGGACTGGCCTGTGGGGCCGCGCGCGCGCGCAGCTTAGAGCGAACATTGGTCACAACCACGGCTGACTAGGACTCGTTGGGCGCTGATTGCAACGGAGGGTCAAAATGTGGGCGTCACCATCGAGACACCCCTGTGTCTTCCTGTACTTGTGATTTTCGGCTCACCCACAACTCCTTTCCACTGTGGGGCCGCTCACCTGTATGCTAAAACTCATAACACTCGCTAGATGGTTTACTCTCCTATATGATGTGCTTTACAATTGCTCAGAGGTACTCACAAGCGATGATAACACTCTTCCTTTGTCTCCTTCTTTCAGCTATCGGATAATTCTTCCCACCATTGGTTACCAATCGCTGGCGGTCTTCCTCTGTGACACTTTCCGGTGAGTGTTCCTGTTGCAGTTACTCAGAACATGTCATTTGTTTTCAAGTATCGTTTCACAGATCATCATTTAAATATACTCAGCTCAATCACTCGTGTCCCTCAATCCTTCTTTACCCAGTCAATAATGTCCTCCGCCTTCTAAAAGCTGAATTCACCCAGACACTTGACTCCTCTCACCAGATCGGCTAGAATAAACTGCCCGTTTGCAACTTCTGAGGCTCTTTATATACTCCTCCTCTTCTCCCCGTTGTCCAATCCATAATCGCCACACTCACTTAACACACCTGCGCCTGATGAAGCCTGATTTTCCTACGGGAGTTTCCCGGAAGTGCCGGTGTTTGTGTTTTACGGTGCGGGCGGAACCAATTTCCACCAACTTTAGTTCCGCCCCAAAAAGTCACTCTGTGACATAAGGTTTTTTATTATTTTGTGAATTTATTATGTCTTTCAGTGTTGTATAAAGTACTAGAAAGCAATACTTGAGTAAAAGTACAAGTATTGTACTAGAAAAAGACTTTGGTAGAAGTGAAAGTTGTCTTTTAAAATATTACTCAAGTAAAAGTCTTAAAGTATCTGATATATACTGTACTTAAGTATCAAAAGTAATTTTCTGATATTTAATTTACTTAAGTATTTGAAGTAAAAGTAAAAAGTTTTTTTTTTAAAGCAAGCGGTTAGAACTTTGATTGTGAACTTTATTGTGGCTTTCTTATAATAAAGCATATTCAGGGTTCCCATTATCTTCTTAATCTCAATCATCAAATGAAAATCTGTCTTTTCCAGGACTTTTCAGGCACAATTCTCTGAAGTTCAAAGAGCAAACAGCATATTTTTTAGAGCTGACATCAAATAAAAAAGCAGAAATTTCACTTTTGTATGAACTTCAGGTAAAAATGAAAAATATATAATAACTTATTTCTTTCAAAATATGAGCATATTTTTGAAAAAAGTGGAGTATCCCTTTAAGTTAGCTGCTCTACTAAGAAAAAAATGCCAACTCATTGTGTGGTAATAAAAGCACTGTGACTTTGATCAACAATGCAAGCGTACATTCACAATGTATAACATTAGCACAACATTATCCTATACCACTGAGTTTTGAGTTAATTAACATAAAAGGAAATCTCAAGTTTGACAAAACGTATGATGCTTTTGAAGACGTGAATACAGTCCTTTACACTTTCTTTATAACCTGCCACTGATTAACATGTTTTTAAAAAATATTTCTCAATCTAACATTAGCCTACCGGAGGGAATATTTGGCCGGCAGTTATGCTATAATGTTACCATAAACAGTTAAGCGTGTTTCAGTTGAGAGTTCTCTGTGAATTAAATAAATCCATGGGAAAATCAGCGGTGTAACGTTAACGTTGACGTTTATTAAACATGTGCGCCTGGCCATCACATTAGACAGACAATTATCTAATACGGCTTATGATAACTATTGTTGAATCACATTGACATTGTGGCTTTACTTAATAACTATTATTTTAACGTACCTTGATGTGATTCTTCAGGTTGGACGGGGAGTTTTTAAATGACAAAATGTAAGTGATTTTCGGTAGGCATAAGAGGCACTTTATTCGGTAATCGGGAATCTTTAATTCCAATGTACAAAAACATTTCTTACAAATACGGCCACGGGTGTATAACGTTAGCTTTCTCAACCTGTTCATCGTCGGGGTGGTCGATTACGATAACGGGAGGTCCGCCAGTAGGTGCTTTCATTGCAGTTACAGTTGTGCTTCCTCTTCCTTTAGCAACACTACGCTAAAATAGAGTGTGCGTGAAATAGAGTGTGCGGAGTGTGCCTAATGCAATCTAGAAGCACTGATTCGCCAAAACCTCCCTTATTGAGGTCGCACACATTTCTTCTGATTTTATTTTGTAGTAACGAGTAACGAATATGCTTAGTGGAAATATATCGGAGTAAAAGTATACATTTTATTTAGAAAATGTAGTGAAGTTAAAGTGAAAGTTGACATAAATTTAGCGAAGTAAAGTACAGATACGTGAAATTTCTACTTAAGTACACCCAGCAAGCAATAGCCGTCATTTCAACGTCTCGTTTCAGTATAGACCCGATATAGCCGGGCTGTGCCTAGCCCACTTCTAGTCCAAATAAACTTTAATTTGGTTACATGTGGTTTTTGACAAAATAATTTGTGAGGTGTATGCTATTTCGTCATGTAAGCAAAGTTAACAGCGATTACAAGGTATTTCGTTTAATTTCTTTAAAGTGTTTTATGCATCGTCTGTACGTAGTCACAATTTAGCTCATAAATAGACCGACTACGAATAAACCACGTTTAGCCCAGAAATAAACATGTATTTAATTACATGTTGTTTTGCCAAAATGATTTGTGAGATGTATTATATTTCATCATGTAAACAAAGTTCAAAGCGATTAAGGTATTTTGTTTCATTTCTTTAAAGTGTTTTATGCATCGTCTGTACGTAGTCACAATTTAGCTCATAAATAGACCGACTACGAATAAACCACGTTTAGCCCAGAAATAAACATGTATTTTAATTACATGTTGTTTTGCCAAAATGATTTGTGAGATGTATGATTTTTCATCATGTAAACAAAGTTCAAAGCGATTAAGGTATTTTGTTTCATTTCTTTAAAGTGTTTTATGCACCATCTGTACTTAGCCACTATTTAGCTTTCAAATAGACCGACTACGAATAACCCACGTTTAGCCCAGAAATAACCATTAATTTAATTACATGTGGTTTTTGCCAAAATAACTTGTGAGATGTATGGTATTTCATTGTGTAAGCAAAGTTAACAGCGATTGCAAGGTTTGTTTAATTTTTTAAAGTGTTTTATGCACCGTCGTACATAGCCACTATTTAGCTTATAAATAGACCGGCTACGAACAAATCATGTTTAGCCCAGAATAACCTTGAATTTAATAAAATTTTGTTTTTGCCAAAATAACTTGCAAGATGTATGATATTTCATCAGGCATGCAAAGACACCAGTGAATTCAAGATGTTTGGTTTTATTTATCTTATCTGAATATCTGCTGTCACGCATAACATTCATTATTTGACCGTATTTCAATGATAAACAAAATCCAGTTACAACTCCGAACCGCTAGAGGGCAGCTGCAGTACACAAACACGAGGCCAAATCTCGCGAGAAAGGCTTCCGCTGTTTGAAAATCAACAACACCAGCGAGAAGCCAGAAAGCAATCTTCCACACTCGTTTGGTCTTGTAAGTGTTTTTATTTTACATTTGTTTAAAATGTATTTACTTTATTTGTTGTAGGAATCGTGACATTCGTGTGGGTAACTTAACAGTATAACGTTAGTGTAAGTAACCCATGTTTTATAAAACCTAAACAGTACAACCTAAACACAATGTAATAAAATAGTGGAGGTAAATGAGTCTATGTAACGTTACACTGAAGATTAACATGAGTATTTTGTATGCTGCTTTTTAGTAACAGCAGTAACTTAGCTAAGTTATCAATGTGTTGCTCACAGTATAATGTAGGCAGTTGTGCTTTACAATTATGCATATAGAGAAAGATTGTGGGGGGGAAAGCATATGGAGTTAACTTACAGGCCTTCAGTCTGTTGGAATAAAGAGTTTTATTGTGTTAGTGAGGGAAAACTTGCAGGTCACTCACTGGGCATTCACCTTTAAAGTTGGTAAACACGTGTACACTAAAGCATATAATACTGTACAATACTATACAAGTACTGACAAAGGCATGTGCTATTCAGGTGTCAAAGCTGTGCGAAATTGGAGGGAGAAACTTGCCTGAAGAATGCTGGACAGGTAAATTCTATAAACATGCAATATTAATCAGACATTGTGGTGTCAACACAGTCTTTCATGTGTTCACAAAAAAATATGTCAGTCTGCAACTGTTAACAACATTGTCTTTTGTATTTTAGAGTTCACTAAAATTCACTAATGTCAAAGTTCAACATGAATGGTGGTGGTCCACTGCAGAAGCAAGCATTTGATAAAACACCAGTTCTCAGTTATTAAAGGTAAGTGTGTTTGTATGTGTTTTTAGGCTGAATGGTGTTTCACAAAATAGATCTTGTTTTTTTACTGGTTAAATAATTTCTTTTAATATGGCATTATTAGGCTATGTGAGGAGTAATTGACGTCAGTCCGGTACTGCCTTAAAGGTGGAGTCCACGATGTTTGAAAGCCAATGTTGATATTTGAAATCACCTAAACAAACACGCCCCTACCCCAATAGAATCTGGACCTTCTGTTGATAGACCTGCCCCACACATACGCAACCCAGCAAGGATCTCGGTTAGTAGACACGCTCCTTACTGCTGATTGGCTATAAGTGTGTTTTGGTAGTCGGCCCGTCTCCTTTTCCAAAGCGTTTTTCAAACATCGTGGACTTCGCCTTTAATATCTTCTAATCATTAAAAGCATACCCATACGGTATTGTTTAATTTGTTTTATTTTTAGACATTTGACAGGTTTTTTTCCATAAGATTGTATTGTGAATATTTTATGCTTGGCATCTTAAAGGGCAGGGTATTTGATTTTGAAAAATACTAAGTTTAGCCTACACACACCGACAAGAAGCACACTCCAATCTCATTAACCAGTAAGACTGACAAAGTGAATAACATTACCAAAATAACCAACATAAACAACTGTTTTTAATCCGAATTAAATACAGCACGTTTAGAAATTTGAAAAGATAAATATCATTGCACTAATTTGTAAAGGAACACAAACTACATAAGCAACACGTTTTAATAAAATACAATCTGAATCCATCATAATAGAATCACACTGCATACCTACCTTTCCAAAAGAGACACTGCAACGACCCTTTCAGACCTGTAGCTGTTTCCATTTTGCGGAAAAGCAGTGAAGTTACCAATGTTAATTTGGGTTTTTGCTCTTTGCTCATCCAGAGGTTTTTTTTTATTTTTAAAATGTCTTTCATTTTGCTGCTCCTGTGCAGGTTGTCAATTCAGCAGGAAAGTTTGTTTGATTCTACCTATGTTTACAGAGCATGAACAGGGTGTGAAGTGGCATGCAAAACATGTTCACAGAAGAGGGGCAAAAATTGTATGCGTCACATTAGGCATGGGCCGGAATGAGATTCTGGCGGTGTGATAACCGTAAGCAAAAATACCACGGTTTTGCGATATTGCCATTGTGACACTAAAATGTGTTATTTTCAAATGTCTGCATATTAAAACATCAACTTTTCAACTGGACACAATACATTTTATTTTTAAGCAACATACAACGTTTATGCCAGATAAAAATAAAGCCTTTAAATGATAATATTCTTTCAATTGTAAATGTAAACATAAATTCAATTACATGATTTAATTCATTTTGTGTAAAAACACAGTTCATACATTGAAACCGGTATCACAGAAAATTGTTGTGGTTTTTAAAACCTTGACTCTGAAAATCTCGGTATACCTTGAAACTGGTAACTGGCCCATGCCCACGTCCAATTATTGCATTCGGTCGGAGTTCAATGATTTTTTTAACGTTTTTTGCTCCTATGCCTTTAACAGATGACACAAATATATAAAAATACACATTTAGACAACTTAACATAGTGATTGCTATCAAGACTTGAGGAGACTTTCAGCCAGCATAACTAAAAATGTTTCTGGATCAAAATCAGATACCCTGCCTTTAAGCCTCTTTTGCTAGTTCCAAAATGTCATTAATCACACAGAGAAACATGCACTTGTGTTTGTAGTAATGAGAACGGTATGATTACTGTTGCCTGTCAATATTTATATTAGACTTCTTCAAAAGAGAATGACGATCACATTTAACATAAAGCAAAAATACTTGTCTAATGCATTCTTTTTTTATTTGGCAGATGCTGTGTTGAACAACTTTCCAGCAGCAAGAGAACTGGAAGTGAAGGATGCAATGGGGGGCATTTCAAACAGGCACCAGGGAGGACGTGGTGTATAGAAATTAGTACAATTAAAAAGTTGAAGTGAACTGAAGAAAGTTTGTTAATGTTTAGATGTTATTTCATTTTTAAAAAGTGTATTTTGTTATTTATTCTTTTATTTTGTTACAGTTTTTATTCTTTTTGTTAAGTAGTTTTTCTTCATTTTGTCTTATCTGAATTTCTATTGTATTAACAATATATATTTTTAATACATTTGCATAATTGCATGTTTATGAGAACCTGTTTTATTGGATTAAAAAGAGTTCTTTAGCCATTCTTTTGTTGTTTATTAGACCCATATGTGTAGTCATTTAATAGCCGTCTATTTAACGGCTAGTCTATTCTTGGGCTATGATAGACGTCTACTAGATTTTCACTGACAGCCCAAAATTAGCCTTTTATTAGCCTAGACCCACATTCACCGTCTATTAGACGTATATATGTAGACGTTTAATAGCCGTCTATTTGATGACTAGTCTATTCTTGGGCTATGATAGACGTCTACTAGATTTTCACTGACAGCCCAAAATTAGCCTTGTTTTAGCCTAGACGTCAGGGGGGTGTTTAAACGGCTACTAGACGTCTATTAGACGCAAAATTGCTTGCTGGGCAGTAACGAAGTTTTTTCACTTCGTTACATTACAACACTGGTGTCTTTATGTTCTGTGTGATATGCTTGTATGCTGCAACAAAATTGCCTTTGGGAAATTAAATAAAGTTTAACTGAACTGAACTGTTGCAAAACACTAGGTAGCTAGGCTTATCTGAATCCTAAATTACAGGCTAACGTTACATCCCCTAGGCACATCAAAACCACAAAACAAACCTGCTTTGAACTGATGAACACTTTGGTTCTCTGCCTTTCTCATCGACCTGTAGCAGGTAGCCCTGACGCTCACCCTCCCTGAAGAATCTTTGTTTGAAACTGTAAGGTATGGACATCATTAATGTTATTTATACAGTTAATTGTACATCATCAAAACCCTCTATACTGGATCAAATAACCTATCAAGTTGTCAAAGTCAGTCAGTAACGTTTACTAACTGTTAGAGATAGCTAGCAAGTTCAACTCAATTCAATTTTATTTATATAGCACTTTTATTTATTATATATCACAATTAGTCATTGTTTCAAAGCAGCTTTATATTAATAGAAGCAGGGGAAACACGGAAAAATCAATAGACAACATAAATAGCAAAATACAGCGGCTAAGATTAAACTGAACAAGCGAGCATAGTAGGGGTGTAACGGTACGCAAAAATCACGGTTCGGTGCGAACCCCAGTTTTGAAGCCACGGTTCGGTTCATTTTCGGTACAATAAGGGAGAAATGCAAACATTAAACTGCAGGTTGTTTATTACTATAAACTTTTTTTACAATTTGTTTACACTTTTTTAAACACTTTTTATTAAAATATAACATATAAAATATATATAAAATGAAAAAATAATAAATAAAATACTACTGCAAAGTTCTTTTTTACATTATTTTATAACAGAAGGTAACTCTTTTCTTAACCTTCTCTTAAACTTTTTCTACTAAAACCTTGAACTAACAAATTCAATTCCTGAATACATTTATGAACTATTAGCCTACATTTTTGCCACCAAAAATTTTCTGTTTTGATTTATTTTGGATTGTTTAACTCACAGTATTGAATTGGCTATGTACCATCTCTGTATAAAAATAATATTACTGCTCTATGTGTAACTGCATAGCAAGCAACATGATGATATACTTATTATACACTCATTTTGAGATTAGTGAGTTGCATACCTAGCCATCTTTGATCTTTTGCATGTTTCTCCTAATCTTTGCTTGTGTCGTCAATGTAAGCTGTAACGAACCCCTCCGCAGCTGAGTGACAGCTGAGTAAGCCCGGGTTACAGCTCTTCTCTGTCCCGACCAGCTGATCGCATTGGCACAATGATATGATTGACGTGATGTGCAGATGAAAAATCTGATCACGCATTCCTTATTCTCGCTGTCACAGAAAGCGCGTCTCATGAATGCGTAGCAACGAAAGACGCGCATCCTCTCACGCACTTTTGAAAGAACAAAGCAGCGCGTTGACACGCGTTTAACACGCGCTTTTAGATACGACACGTAAACGTTTACATCAATAATCAAACGGATATACAACTAAGTAAATAAAAATCTTTCTGCGGGCCAAATTATGTTATATGTTTGACAGAAGACTTGCGCTGAACGCGGAGACTTCCGCCACTTAATATGTTCGTGCGGAAACGCACGTATTATGTTCCACACAGGCGCACACAAAATGCATTCAGCCTTTTGGTGCACGTGTGCACCGTGCCGAAAGCCCTGAACCGAAATGGTCCGGTTCGAATACACGTACCGTTACACCCCTAGAGCATAGTAATATGTAACGTATAGAAAGGGGTGCTATGTTAAGCCAAAGTCAGCTGGCTCTCAGGGGTGGCTCTCACGGAGGCAATCACAGCCGTGATGATATAGAGCTATATCACAGGACTCCGAGAGCGATGTTGCTTTTATACAACAGTTCGACGGCACACGTTTGAAAAACGAAAACTAGAAAACAACAACGGAGTTATTTTAAAAGCCTCTTTGTCTGATAACTACTTCTTCCGCTACGGATTTGAGAGCGGCCAGAATGACAGGAAACACTTTCGGCTGCTTTGAATCTCATAACAACTCAATGGACGGAAAAGCCGTTTCTTTATATTACCGTTTCTTGGTCACAAAGTGTAGTTTTAAGAGTAGTTCAGTCGAGAATGTATATGTATTATATTTAAATCTGCAGTCGATTAGTAAAGATAGCGCCTGTTTGAACGTTTGCTTAGTGAGATTCGGTACGAATGAGAACCAAAGCATGAGCGGACGTCAGTATTCACTCGCCCCGCTGACCACTGCCCTCTCTGGGCTAAATCTCTGACAGGGATTCCCTGGCTATAATGTCGGCCTTGTTTGTTTTTGATCGTCAAAATGAGATCAAATCAGCAATATTTGGTGTCATGATCAAACTGTTACTTGTTTTTTTGATCATATTTAGTGTCTTTTGTGTTGTTGTTTTGGCGCGAGGTAAAAGTGAATGAAACTATAGTTGTATAATGTTACTATTGCATTCCCATTTATTCTTAACGCGATACGAGCACTCGATTATTATTAAACTTCGTTCTTGTCAGTACTATATAAAACTGGTTTTTATAAGTGTCAGAGAGATGTTTTTGCATGCTGCTTATAAATATATCAGTGGCGATATCTCATAACATGTTTTAATAGTCACGTCACGATAAAATAAATGATCAATGTCCACATTTAAAAGCTGCGGTGCTTACCTGCAGTTCCACGGTGTTTTCGCGTTCTGATAAGAGAGATAGCTCCAGAAAATGAGTGTTTACAATCCTCTTTCTAAGTGTCCACACGACGTGACAAGACATTAATCCCATTAAGTTTAACGTAACATCCAAGAGCGCTGTTCTTTGACGAAATAATAACTTCCGATTGGGATGCACAGACTGATTTACGAGCTAGTGAACTAATGAGACACACGGAGCGTGATTCAAAACAGCGCGTTTGTGTGTGTGTCCAGGTCCGTGTGTGGGTGCAGTTTCTCCATTCAGAGATGAGCCTGTTTAGAGGACCTCCATTCACTAGGTGGCGGAATAATACGAAAGGTGAAGCGGTTACAGTGCCGTTATCAGCACAATATTGCATAGCTCTTAGCCAATCAGATTCGAGAACCAGAAAGAACTGTTGTATATATATATATATATATATATATATATATATATATATATATATATATATATACAGGGTTTAAATTGGGCCGGGGCTGTCCGGGGCTAAGCTCCGGCACATAGGCTGAAGGTCTCGCTCTGCTCGTGCCAGTGTATCCGCTGCGCTTGTGCGTGTGTACTCGCTCCACTGGTGCGTGTGCACTGACGCGAAGGGAATAATGTGTTTCCATTCATTATGGGGCAAACTCACCAACGCAAGTTCAACGATTCGCGCGAGTAGATTACATACAAAGTCAATGCAAAGACGCGATCAGACGCGTCCGCATGGGGCGATGCAAATGACGCGAATTGGGTGGCGCAATTGCCGCGGAAACACGCGCTTTTCCTTTTAAACGCGTCTTCGCGCAAGTTATGCAACTCGAGCGAAAAAACTCAGGAACTTCAAGAACGCGCTTTCACACAGGATCATTTGACATTGTAGAGACAAAAGAGAGAGAGAGAGAACAAGAGAGAGAGAGAGAGAGAGAGAGAGAGAGCGAGAGAGAGAGCGCGCGCGCGCGAGAGAGAGAATTCAATTGAAATTGAATTGAATTGAATTTAATTGAAATTCAATTCAATTCAATTGAAATTGAATTGAATTGAGAGAGAGAGAGAGAGAGAGAGAGAGAGAGAGAGAGAGAGAGAGAGAGAGAGAGAGGTAATAATGGTGCCCACGTCGAGGAAATTTAATAGAAGACTAGAAACGTGTTAAGAACTAAAGTATGTATGTCACTCATCTAATTACAGTATGTTATACTGCATATAACTCATTGTATAGTTTAATACATTTATGTATTTTAATTACACAAATCAAACCTTACTATATGATTGTTTTAGCTGCTGACCAGCATAGGGAATCTCTATTGCTAATTTATTAGACATGTTGATGATACAGTACTGTGTGTTGTACCTTTTCTTGTTAATTTAATCTTTTTGGGTAGCCTATCGTATGCATATAGAATTATTCAAGGAGGTTGATTCCTTTTACTTCATTTAAAGTTTGATCAATTGTGCATAATGACATGTGCAACAAATGAATATAGGGTGTCAAACTCATAGATTTGCATAATTTAAAATTCAGACACTCTTTATAAAATATTTGTGGTCAATCTCTGGCACAGATTTAAAGTTGAAACTTATCAAATCCTATCAGAGGTCCAGAATGTCATTAAAACACACCAGTGGCTTTGCTGTCATCAGTATTAAACATGTTACCCCTTAAAGTACCCTCCCCGCAGAGCCCCCCCACATAACAAATCCCAATTTAACCCCTGTATATATATATATATATATATTAATCATACCCTTTTATTCAAATCTTTTTGCAACCTCCTTTTCCCAAGAGAACAGCTCTGAGTCTTCACCTATAATGCCTGATGAGTTTGGAGAACACCTGACAAGAGAACAGAGACCATTCTGTCATGCAGAATCTCTCCAGATCCTTCAGATTCCAGCTCCATGATGGTGCTTCTTCTCTTCAGTTCATCCCACTCATTTTCTTTAGGGTTCAGGTCAGGGGACTGGGATTGTCATGGCAGAAGCTTCATTTTGTGCTCAGTGACTCATTTTTGTGTTAGTTTTGATGTTTGTTTTGGATCATTGCCCCAAAGGAAGATCAAACCATGGCCCATTATATGATTTCTAACAGGGACAGTCAGGTTTTGATTTTTTTATCTGTTGGTATTTCATAGAATCCATGAAGTACGGTGGCCCTGAAGTGCAAACCACAACAACAAATTACTAAACAACAACAACAAATAAAAAACACCACAACAAATTAAAAACCACTGCAACAAATTAAAAAACAACAACAAATTAAAAAAAAACACTACAGAAAATAAAAAAACACTACAACAAAATAAAAAAACAAATACAAAATAAAAAACACAACAGGAAGTTAAAAAAACACTACAGCAAATTAAAAAACACAACTACAAATTAAAAAAACACTACAACAAATTAAAAACACAACTACAAATTAAAAAACACTACAACAAAATAAAAAAACATAACAAAATAAAAAACACAACAGCAAGTTAAAAATATAGCTGCAAGCAGCAATGCCGGGGTCAAGCCAAAAAGGGCACAGAAAAAAAGTAAAGTTGAATTCGGATGAGCAGTTTAAAGAACCTAGGAAAATCTCTTGATTTCAGACTAAATAATATAACAGTTATCAGCAAAAAAGCTGTGTTTTCATTCAGTGTAATCTCTCCCTCTCTTCTCGAGGAGCATTGACAACTAGAACACTGAAGAAAATGTGAGTGGTGCTTGCAGTGGCAATTCTCAGCTCACAAAATGTTACAGTGGTGTTAATGAGTCAAAAGAGACAACCCCCATGTCTCTACGATATTCTGATGCAGAGATATAGCTCTTGTAAAAAGGGTTGATAAGGTATCCTAATTGGTTGCTAAGGAGTTAATTGGCATGCACCAATGATCTCCAAGCCATGAAAGTAATAATACATGATGACCCAAGATTTTAGATGTACTGTTGGAGTAGTTTTAGGCAAAAATACCATATTTCTACAAGGTTAGTTTCTTCCTATGGTGTTTTTGAGTCGATCAGAATTACGCTCGCAGAGATATTCGCGCGCGGTTTTTAAGCGCTATTTTGCCGCACAGGGTAAACCGTAAGGCGAATCCTGGCATGTTTGGTATCGTTGGACTCGGCAACTATTCAGAACTCCAAAGAAACAAGTCCCTTGTAAATACGATGATCACAGCCAAAGTTATAGGCCTATAAAACATTCGTCTGGCCACTAGGTGGCGCTGCAATGAAACTGTGCATGCTCCCTCAGTTCCTGACTGGCATCTCAAGTACCAAGATTTGTGTCAATAGGCCTAAGTTTGGAGAAGATACAGCCTAAAATCTGTTTTTTTGCGCTCTATGTAAAATTCGTTGACGCGCTATACCACAACGGATTGGTTTATCGAAATTCTTTTAATAACTTTTTGCCTTGAGTGTCTCTAGATGCTGCATACCAATTTTCGTGGAAATCGGGCAAAAGCTCTAGGACGAGTTCGCAAAAGTAGGTTTTTCAAATAATTCAAAATGGCGGAAAATTTTTCATGACGGAAAATGACGTCATAGGGTCCATTCGAATCGTCTTGAGCCAAGGAATCAGAGGAAATTTCGTTTCTAGGACTTATGGATCAGAAGTTATAATCAAAAAGGTAAGTGCAATTTTGGACTGTTGGTGGCGCTAGTGGGTTTGAGATAGAGACTATTTGGACTGTCCTCTGTCAGTGTGCCAAATTTCATAACTTTCCTATGTACGGTTCTATGGGCTGCCATAGACCGCAATGGAACAGGAAGAAGAATAATATTTAAAAAGAAAAAGAAAAAGAAAACTAACGGATACAATAGGGGTCTTCGCCCATTCTGGGCTTGACCCCTAATAATAATAATAAGAAAACTAACAAATACAATAGGGGTCTTCGCCCCTTCGGGGCTTGACCCCTAATAAATATAGCTGCAAGCAGCAATTACCGGGGTCAAGCCAAAAAGGGCACCGAAGAAAGTAAAGTTGAGTTCGAATGAGCAGTTTAAAGAATTTAGGAAAATCTCTTGATTTCAGACAAAATAATATAACAGTTTTTAGCAAAAAAGCTGTGTTCTCATTTAATGAAATCTCTCCCTCTCTTCTCGACTAGCATAAGCATAATAATGAGAAAACTGAAGAAAAAGTAAGTGGTGCTTGCAGTGGCAATACTCAGCTCACAAAATGTTAGTTGAGTTAATGAGTCAAGAGACCACCCCCATGTCTCTACGATGTTCTGATGCAAAGATATAGCTCTTGCAAAAACGGTTAATAAGGTATTCTCATTGGTTGCTAGGGAGTGAATTGGCAACCACCAATGATTATACTCCAAACCATGAAAGGAATAATCCATGATGACTCAAGGTTTTAGATGTACTGTTGCAGTAATTTTAGGCAAAAAATACCATATTCAAACTCAAAACCACTAGGTGGCGCAATGACAAAATTGTGCATGCAACCTCCAGTCATAACTGTTTTACTTGTAGCTAGTTTCATGACTATACACTTTAGTTTAGTGAAGAAACAGTTGTATGACCATAGGGCTGGCTTTAAATCAAAAGTTTTGTTAAATTATAATGCCAACTAGTGGTGCAAGCATAGAATATTTTTGTGTAGTCTCAGACTGTGCTCATACATCAGCTTATCAAATCTGGTGAAAAAATCTCTTTTCGTTGCGAAGTTATAACCATTTATGTGTAAAAAATACAAAATGTAAAGGTAATTTTTCGTTTTTTGCAATTTTCGGCCATTTCTGATGGAAATTTTAATATAATGCCAATAGAACTTTTTGTTCAGAAGGTAAGGTTTGTTTCTTCCTATGTTGTTTTCGAGTCGATCAGAATTACGCTCGCGGAGATATTCGCGCGTGTTTTTTAAGCGCTATTTTGCCACACAGGGTTAACCGTAAGGCGAATTCTGGCATGTTTGGTATCGTTGGACTCGGCAACTATTCAGAACTCCAAAGAAACAAGTCCCGTGAAAATACGTCAATCAGAGCCAAAGTTATAGGCGTGTAAAACATAAGCCTGACCACTAGGTGGCGCTGCAACGAAACTGTGCATGCACCCGTAGTTCCTGACTGGCATCTCAAGTACCAAGTTTCGTGTCAATATGCCTAAGTTTGGCGAAGATACAACCTAAAATCTGTTTTTTTGCGCTCTACTTCAAATTCTTTGAAGCGCTATACGACAACGGATTGGTTTATCAAAATTCTTTTAAGAACTTTTTGCCTTGAGTGTCTCTAGATGCTGCATACCGATTTTTGTGGCAATCGGTTAAAAACTCTAGGACGAGTTTGCAAAAGTAGGTTTTACGAATAATTCAAAATGGCGAAAAAACTTTCATGACGGAAAATGACGTCATAGGGTCCAATCGAATCGGCTTGAGCCAAGGAATCAGAGGAAACAAGAATTTTGTTTTTAGGACATACGGATCAGAAGTTATAAACAAAAACGTAAGTGCAACTTTGGACTGTTGGTGGCGCTAGCGGGTTAGACATAGAGACTCCAAATTTGCTGTGGATAATATTTGGACTGTCCTTTATCAGTGTGCCAAATTTCATAACTTTCCTACGTACGGTTCTATGGGCTGCCATAGACCGCAATGGAACAGGAAGAAGAATAATATGTAAGAAAAAGAAAAAGAAAAAGAAGAAAACTAACGGATACAATAGGGGTCTTCGCCCATTCTGGGCTTGACCCCTAATAATTATTATAATAATAATAATAAGAAAACTAACAAATACAATAGGGGTCTTCGCCCCTTTGGGGCTTGACCCCTAAATATAGCTGCAAGCAGCAATGCTGGGGTCAAGCCGAAAAGGGCACAAAAGGATGTAAAATTGAGATTGGATAAGCAGATTGAAGAACCTAAGTAAACCTAATAATTTTAGATGAAAAAACAAAAAAGTTATCCACAAAAATAATCTAAGTTCTTGTCTACTGCAATCGTCCTTCTGTTATTGACAATCATGGAACATTAGAGCACTGAAGGACATGTGAGTGGTGTTTGCAGTGGCAAAACATGGGTCACATCATGTTATAACAAGTTTAATTAGTCAAAAGAGACCATCCCCGTGTCTCTACAATGTTCTGATGCAGAGATATAGCTTTTGCCAAAACGGTTGTTAAGCTATTCTCAATGGTTGCTAGGGAGTGAATTGGCAAACCACCAGTGATTATGGTCAAAGCCATGAAAGGAATAATCCATGATGACTCATGGTTTTAGATGTGTTGTTGCAGTAGTTTTAGGCAAAATACCATATTCTATCTCAAAACCAGTAGGTGGCGCAATGAAAAATTTGTGCATGGAACATCAGGTCATGATTGTGTTACATCTAGCTAGTTTTATGACTATAGACTTTAGTTTAGTTAAGAAACAGTTGTATGACCATAAGGCTGGCTTGTTATCAAAGGTTTTGTTCAATTATAAGGCCATCTAGTGGTGCAAGCATACAATTTTTTTTGCGTAGCCTCAGAATGTGCTCATACATCAGCGTATCAAATCTGGTGAAAAAATCTCTTTTCGTTACGCAATTACAATCATTTATGTGTAAAAAACACAAAATTTGAAGGTAATTTTTCGTTTTTTGCAATTTTCGGCCATTTCTGATGAAAATCTTAATATAACGCCAATAGAACTTTTTGTTCAGAAGGTAAGGTTAATTTCTTCCTATGGTGTTTTTGAGTCGATCGGAATAATGCTCGCGGAGATATTCGCGCATGTTTTTTAAGCGCTATTTTGATGCTCAGGGCTAACCGTAAGACGAATCCTGGCATGTTTGATATCGTTGGACTCTGCAACTATTCAAAACTCGAAGGAATCAAGTCCCGTGAAAATACGTCATTCACAGCCAAAGTTATAGGCGTATAAAACATTCGTCTGGCCACTAGGTGGCGCTGCAACGAAACTGTGCAACCACCCTCAGTTCTTGACTGGCATCTCACGTACCAAGTTTCGTGTCAATAGGTCTAAGTTTGGCGAAGATACAGCCTGAAATCGTTTTTTTTGGGCTCTACGTAAAATTTGTTGACGCACTATACGACAACGGATTGGTTTATCAAAATTCTTTTAATAACTTTGTGCCGTGAGGGTCTCTAGATGCTACATACCAATTTTCGCGGCAATCGGTTAAAAACTCTAGGACGAGTTCGCAAAAGTAGGTTTTACGAATAATTCAAAATGGCGGAAAAATTTTCATGACGGAAAGTGACGTCTTAGGGTCTAATCGAATCGTCTTGAGCCAAGGAATCAGAGGAAACAAGAATTATGTTTCTAGGACCTACGGATCAGAAGTTATAAGCAAAAACGTAAGTTCAACTTTGGACTGTTGGTGGCGCTAGCGGGTTTGAGATAGAGACTCCAAAATTGTTATGGATATTATTTGGACTGTCCTCTGTCAGTGTGCCAAATTTCATAACTTTCCTACGTACGGTTCTATGGGCTGCCAAAGACCGCAATGGCGGAAGAAGAAGAAGAAGAAGAAGCAGAATAATTATTATAATAATAATAAATATAGCTGCAAGCAGCAATTACCGGGGTCAAGCCAAAAAGTGCACAGAAGAAAGTAAAGTTGAGTTCGTATGAGCAGTTTAAAGAATTTAGGAAAATCTCTTGATTTCCGACAAAATAATATAACAGTTATCAGCAAAAAAGCTGTGTTCCCATTTAATGAAATCTCTCCCTCTCTTCTCGACTAGCATAATCATAATAAAGAGAAAACTGAAGAAAAAGTAAGTGGTGCTTGCAGTGGCAATACTCAGCTCACAAAATGTTACAGTTGAGTTAATGAGTCAAAACAGCCCAC
The DNA here is from genome assembly GCF_027580225.2 of Misgurnus anguillicaudatus. Classification (NCBI taxonomy): domain Eukaryota; kingdom Metazoa; phylum Chordata; class Actinopteri; order Cypriniformes; family Cobitidae; genus Misgurnus; species Misgurnus anguillicaudatus. The sequence continues at coordinate 6,921,486 of NW_027395279.1, forward strand.
CCCAAAGTCTCTACGATGTTCTGATGCAAAGATATAGCTCTTGCAAAAACGGTTATTAAGGTATTCTCATTGGTTGCTAGGGAGTGAATTGGCAACCACAAATGATTATGCTCCAAACCATGAAAGGAATAATCCATGATGACTCAAGGTTTTAGATGTACTGTAGCAGTAATTTTAGGCAAAAAATACCATATTCAAACTCAAAACCACTAGGTGGCGCAATGACAAAATTGTGCATGCAACCTCCAGTCATAACTGTTTTACATCTAGCTAGTTTCATGACTATAGACTTTAGTTTAGTGAAGAAACAGTTGTATGACCATAGGGCTGGCTTTAAATCAAAAGTTTTGTTCAATTATAAGGCCAAATAGTGGTGCAAGCATAGAATATTTTTTGTGTAGTCTCAGACTGTGCTCATACATCAGCGTATCAAATCTGGTGAAAAAATCTCTTTTCGTTGCGAAGTTATAACCATTTATGTGTAAAAAAATACAAAATTTAAAGGTAATTTTTCGTTTTTTGCAATTTTCTGCCATTTCTGATGAAAATTTCAATATAATGCCAATAGAACTTTTTGTTCAGATGGTAAGGTTAGTTTCTTCCTATGGTGTTTTCGAGTCGATCAGAATTACGCTCGCGGAGATATTCGTAAGTGTTTTTTAAGCGCTATTTTTCCACACAGGGTTAACCGTAAGGCGAATCCTAGCATGTTTGGTATCGTTGGACTCGACAACTATTCTGGACTTCAGGGAAACAAGTCCCGTGAAAAAAAAAGATCAGAGCCAAAGTCATAAGCATGTACAACATTCGTATGATCACTAGGTGGCGCTGCAACGAAACTGTGCATGCACACTCAGTTCCTGACTGGCATCTCAAGTACCAAGTTTCGTGTCAATAGGCCTAAGTTTGGCGAAGATACAGCCTAAAATCTGTTTTTTTGCGCTCTACGTAAATTTTCGTGATGCACCATTCGACAACGGATTGGTTTATCAAAATTCTTTTAATAACTTTTTGCCTTGAGTGTCTATAGATGCTGCATACCGATTTTCGTGGCAATCGGGCAAAAGCTCTAGGACAAGTTCGCAAAAGTAGGTTTAACGAATAATTCAAAATAGCGGAAAAATTTTCATGACGGAAAATGACGTCATAGGGTACAATCGAATCGTTTTGAGCCAGGGAATCAGAGGAAACAAGAATTATATTTCTAGGACTTATGGATCAGAAGTTATAAGCAAAAACATAAGTTCAACTTTGGACTGTTGGTGGCGCTAGCGGGTTAGAGATAGAGACTCCAAATTTGCTGTGGGGACACATTGGACTGTCCTCTATCAGTGTGCCAAATTTCATAACTTTCCTACGTACGGTTCTATGGGCTGCCATAGACCGCAATGGCGGAAGAAGAAAAATGTACTAACAGAAACAATTGCCAATATAGCTGCAAGCAGCAATGCCGGGGTCAAGCCGAAAAGGGCAAAAAAGGATGTAAAATTGAGATTGGATAAGCAGATTGAAGAACCTAGGTAAACCTAATAATTTTAGATGAAAAAACAAAAAAGTTATCAACAAAAATAATCTAAGTTCTTGTCTACTGCAATCGTCCTTCTGTCATTGACAATCATGGAACATTAGAGCACTGAAGGACATGTGAGTGGTGTTTGCAGTGGCAAAACATGGGTCACATCATGTTACAAGAAAGTTTAATTAGTCAAAAGAGACCATCCCCGTCTCTCTACGATGTTCTGATGCAGAGATATAGCTCTTGCAAAAATGGTTTATAAGGTATTCTCAATGGTTCCTAGGGAGTAAATTGGCAACCACCAGTGATTGTAGTCAAAGCCATGAAAAGAATAATCCATGATGACTCATGGTTTTAGATGTGTTGTTGCAGTAGTTTTTAGGCAAAAATACCATATTCTATCTCAAAACCAGTAGGTGGCGCAATGAAAAAATTGTGCATGCAACATCAGGTCATGATTGTGTTACATCTAGCTAGTTTTATGACAATACACTTTAGTTTAGTTAAGAAACAGTTGTATGACCATAAGGCTGGCTTGTTATCAAAGGTTTTGTTCAATTATAAGGCCATCTAGTGGTGCAAGCACACAATTTTTTTTGTGTAGCCTCAGAATGGGCTCATGCATCAGCGTATCAAATCTGGTGAAAAAATATGTTTTCGTTACGAAGTTACAACCATTTATGTCTAAAAAACACAAAATTTGAAGGTAATTTTTCGTTTTTTGCAATTTTCGGCCATTTCTGATGAAAATTTTAATATAACGCCAATAGAACTTTTTGTTCAGAAGGTAAGGTTAGTTTCTTCCTATGGTGTTTTCGAGTCGATCGGAAAAACGCTCGCGGAGATATTCACGCGTGTTTTTTAAGCGCTATTTTACTGTGCAGGGTTAACCGTAAGGCGAATTCTGGCATGTTTGGTATCGTTGGACTCGGCAACTATTCAGAACTCTAAAGAAATAAGTCCCGTGAAAAAACGTCGATCGAAGCCAAAGTTATAGGCATGTAAAGCATAAGTCTGACCACTAGGTGGCGCTGCGACGAAACTCTGCATGCACCCTTAGTTCCTGACTGGCATCACAAGTACCAAGTGTCATGTCAATAGGCCTAAGTTTGACGAAAATACAGCCTAAAATCTGTTTTTTTGCGCTCTACATAAAATTCGTTAAGGCGGTTTACGAGAACGGATTGATGTATCGAAATTCTTTTAATAACTTTTTGCCATGAGTATCTCAAGATGATACATACCAATTTTCGTGGCAATCGGACAAAAGCTCTAGGACGAGTTCGAAAAAGTAGGTTTTTTTATTAATTCAAAATGGCGGGAAAATTTACATGACGGAAAATAACATCATATGGTCCAATCGAATCGTCTTGAGCCAAGGAATCAGAGGAAACAAGAATTTCGTTTCTAGGACTTACGGATCAGAAGTTATAAACAAAAACATAAGTGCAACTTTGGACTGTTGGTGGCGCTAGCGGGTTAGACATAGAGACTCCAAATTTGCTGTGGGGACACATTGGAGTGTCCTTTATCAGTGTGCCAAATTTCATAACTTTCCTACGTACGGTTCTATGGGCTGCCATAGACCGCAATGGCGGAAGAAGAATAACTAATAATAATAATTATTATAAAAAGAAAACTAACAAATACAATAGGGTTCTACGCCCCTTCGGGGCTTGACCCCTAAATATAGCTGCAAGCAGCAATGCCGGGGTCAAGCCGAAAAGGGCACAAAAGGATGTAAAATTGAGATTGGATAAGCAGATTGAAGAACCTAGGTAAATCTAATAATTTTAGATGAAAAAACAAAAAAGTTATCAACAAAATTAATCTAAGTTCTTGTCTACTGCAATCGTCCTTCTGTTATTGACAATCATGGAACATTAGAACACTGAAGGACATGTGAGTGGTGTTTGCAGTGGTCACATCATGTTACAACAAGTTTAATTAGTCAAAAGAGACCATCCCCATGTCTCTACGATGTTCTGATGCAGAGATATAGCTTTTGCAAAAACGGTTGATAAGGTATTCTCAATGGTTGCTAGGGAGTAAATTGGCAACCACCAGTGATTATAGTCAAAGCCATGAAAGGAATAATCCATGATGACTCATGGTTTTAGATGTGTTGTTGCAGTAGTTTTAGGCAAAAATACCATATTCCATCTCAAAACCAGTAGGTGGCGCAATGAAAAAATTGTGCATGCAACATCAGGTCATGATTGTGTTACATCTAGCTAGTTTTATGACTATACACTTTAGTTTAGTTAAGAAACAGTTGTATGACCATAGGGCTGGCTTGTTATCAAAGGTTTTGTTCAATTATAAGGCCATCTAGTGGTGCAAGCATACAATTTTTTTTGTGTGGCCTCAGAATGTGCTCATGCATCATCGTATCAAATCTGGTGAAAAAATCTCTTTTCGTTACAAAGTTACAACCATTTATGTGTAAAAAACACAAAATTTGAAGGTAATTTTTCGTTTTTTGCAATTTTCGGCCATTTCTGATGAAAATTTTAATATAACGCCAATAGAACTTTTTGTTCAGAAGGTAAGGTTAGTTTCTTCCTATGGTGTTTTCGAGTCGATCGGAAAAACGTTCGCTGAGATATTTACGCGTGTTTCTTAAGTGCTATTTTGCTGCGCAGGGTTAACCGTAAGGCGAATTCGGGTATGTTTGGTATCGTTGGACTCGGCAACTATTTAGAACTCAAAGGAAACAAGTCCTGTGAAAATATGTCAATCGGAGCCAAAGTTATAGGCATGTAAAACATAAGTCTGACCACTAGGTGGCGCTGTGACGAAACTCTGCATGCACCCTTAGTTCCTGACTGGCATCACAAATACAAAGTATCGTGTCAATAGGCTTAAGTTTGGCGAAGATACAGCCTCAAATCCGTTTTTTTGAGCTCTACGTAAAATTTGTTGACGCGCTATACGACAACGGATTGGTTTATCAAAATTCTTTTAATAACTTTTTGCCTTGAGTGTCTCTAGATGGTGCATACCGATTTTCAAGGCAATCCGGCAAAAGCTCTAGGACGAGTTCGCAAAAGTAGGTTTTATGAATATTTAAAAATGGCGGGAAAATTTTCATGACGGAAAATGACGTCATAGGGTCCAATCGAATCGTCTTGAGCCAAGGAATCAGAGGAAACAAGAATTTAATTTCTAGGACGTACGGGTCAGAAGTTATAGGCAAAAACATAAGTGCAATTTTGGACTGTTGGTGGCGCTAGTGGGTTAGATATAGAGACTCCAAATTTGCTGTGGGGACACATTGGACTGTCGTTTATCAGTGTGCCAAATTTCATAACTTTCCTACGTACGGTTCTATGGGCTGCCATAGACCGCAATGGCGGAAGAAGAATAACTAATAATAATAATAAAATTAAGAAAACTAACAAATACAATAGGGTTCTACGCCCCTTCGGGGCTTGACCCCTAATAATAAGAAAACTAACAAATACAATAGGGGTCTTCGCCCCTTCGGGGCTTGACCCCTAAATATAGCTGCAAGCAGCAATGCCGGGGTCAAGCCGAAAAGGGCACAAAAGGATGTAAAATTGAGATTGGATAAGCAGATTGAAGAACCTAGGTAGACCTAATAATTTTAGATGAAAAAACAAAAAAGTTACCAACAAAAATAATCTAAGTTCTTGTATACTGCAATCGTCCTTCTGTTATTGACAATCATGGAACATTAGAGCACTGAAGGACATGTGAGTGGTGTTTGCAGTGGCAAAACATGGGTCACATCATGTTACAACAAGTTTAATTAGTCAAAAGAGACCATCCCCGTGTCTCTACGATGTTCTGATGCAGAGATATAGCTTTTGCAAAAACGGTTGATAAGGCATTCTCAATGGTTGCTAGGGAGTGAATTGGCAACATCCAATGATCATAGTCAAAGCCATGAAAGGAATAATCCATGATGACTCATGGTTTTAGATGTGTTGTTGCAGTAGTTTTAGGCAAAAATACCATATTTCTATCTCAAAACCACTAGGTGGCGCAATGACAAAGTTGTGCATGCAACATCAGGTCATAACTGTGTGACATCTAGCTAGTTTTATGACTATACACTTTAGTTTAGTGAAGAAACAGTTGTATGACCATAGGGTGGCTTGATTTCAAAGGTTTTGTTCAATTATGAGGCCAACTAGTGGTGCAAGCATCCAATTTTTTTTGTTTAGCCTCAGAATGTACTCATACATCAGCGTATCAAATATGGTGAAAAAATCTCTTTTCGTTACGAAGTTACAACCATTTATGTGTAAAAACACAAAATTTGAAGGTAATTTTTCGTTTTTTGCAATTTTCGGCCATTTCTGATAAAAATTTTAATATAACGCCAATAGAACTTTTTGTTCAGAAGGTAAGGCTAGTTTCTCCCTATGGTGTTTTCGAGTCGACCGGAATAACGCTCGCGGTGATATTCGCACATGTTTTTTAAGTGCTGTTTTGCTGCGCAGGGCTAACCGTACGGCGAAATCTGGCATATTAGGTATCGTTGGACTCGGCGACTACTCAGGACTCCTAAAAATCAAGTCTCATCAAAATGCGTTGATCGCAGGCAAAGTTATAGGTGTATAAATCATTTGTCTGGCCACTAGGTGGCGCTGCGACGAAACTGTGCATGCACCCTCAGTTCCTGACTGGCATCACAAGTACCAAGTGTCGTGTCAATAGGCCTAAGTTTGACGAAGATACAGCCTAAAATCAGTTTTTATGCGCTATACGTAAAATTCGTTAAGGCGGTATACAACAAAGGACTGCTGTATCGGAATTCTTTTGATAACTTTTTGCCATGAGTGTCTCTAGATGATACATACCAATTTTCGTGGCAATCGGACAAAAGCTCTAGGACGAGTTCGAAAAAGTAGGTTTTACGAATAATTCAAAATGGCGGAAAAATTTTCATGACGGAAAATGACGTCATAGGGTCCATTCGAATTGTCTTGAGCCAAGGAATCAGAGAAAACAAGAATTTCGTTTCTAGGACTTACAGATCAGAAGTTATAAGCAAAAACGTAAGTGCAACTTTGGTCTGTTGGTGGCGCTAGCGGGTTTGAGATAGAGACTCCAAATTTGCTGTGGATAATATTTGGACTGTCCTTTATCAGTGTGCCAAATTTCATAACTTTCCTACGTACGGTTCTATGGGCTGCCATAGACCGCAATGGCGGAAGAAGAAGCAGAATAATTATTAATATAGCTGCAAGCAGCAATGCCGGGGTCAAGCCAAAAAGGGCACCGAAGAAAGTAAAGTTGAATTCGGATGAGCAGTTTAAAGAACCTAGGAAAATCTCTTGATTTCAGACTAAATAATATAACAGTTATCAGCAAAAAAGCTGTGTTTTCATTCAGTGTAATCTCTCCCTCTCTTCTCGAGGAGCATTGACAACTAGAACACTGAAGAAAATGTGAGTGGTGCTTGCAGTGGCAATTCTCAGCTCACAAAATGTTACAGTGGTGTTAATGAGTCAAAAGAGACCACCCCCATGTCTCTACGATGTTCTGGTGCAGAGATATAGCTCTTGTAAAAAGGGTTGATAAGGTATCCTAATTGGTTGCTAAGGAGTTAATTGGCATGCACCAATGATCTCCAAGCCATGAAAGGAATAATACATGATGACCCAAGATTTTAGATGTACTGTTGGAGTAGTTTTAGGCAAAAATACCATATTTCTATCTCAAAACCACTAGGTGGCGCAATGACAAAGTTGTGCATGCAACCTCAGGTCATAACTGTGTTACATCTAGCTAGTTTTATGACTATACACTTTAGTTTAGTGAAAAAACAGTTGTATGACCATAGGGTGGCTTGATTTCAAAGGTTTTGTTCAATTATAAGGCCAACTAGTGGTGCAAGCATACAATTTTTTTTGTGTAGCCTCAGACTGTGGTCGTACATCAGTGTATCAAATATGGCGAAAAAATTTCTTTGCTTTACGAAGTTATAACCATTTATGTGTAAAAAACACAAAATGTAAAGGTAATTTTTCGTTTTTTGCAATTTTTGGCCATTTCTGTTGAAAACTTTAATATAACGCCAATAGAACTTTTTGTTCAGAAGGTAAGGTTAGTTTCTTCCTATGGTGTTTTCGAGTCGATCAGAATAACGCTCGCGGAGATATTTGCGCTTGTTTGTTAAGTACTTTTTTTGCTGCGCAGGGTTAATTATAAGGCGAATTCTGGCATTTTTGGTATTGTTGGACTTGGCAACTATTCAGGACTCCAAAAAATCAAGTCCCGTGAAAATACGTTGATCACAGCCAAAGTTATAAGCATGTACAACATTCATATGACCACTAGAGAGCATTGCTAGTTTCCAGTCTTGTCTTGTCTTACCTTCTGATGACGTGTTTCCGGTTTCACGCTGAACAGATCGTGCATCGGAGCTCCGTCGAGTTCTTCATCTAAAAGCCTTTTTTTTTACTATCTTATTCCTATTTATATATTAAGTTTTACCTAGGAATACTTTACCGTGAGGATTATTGAGCAGTACTACCACGTGAAACTATTTATCACTAATAAACACCCACAGTGTTAGCATATAGCCCGCTAGCTTCAACAAACGCTGCCGACTGAAGCTAGCTTTTTCCGATCTAATGGCGGATTCATCTGATATATGCTTTTCTGACCTGTCCTCGCCTGAGCGGGAAGCTACGAAGGAGTTGATCGGTTTGAGCAGATCCAACGCGAGCTACAGCGCCCACTTCACCATGTCTCCGGACGTCCACAAGCGACCGAGGAATGCGACAAACGAGTACTCCACGCGATGCAGCTTTACGGACCGTAAGCGAGTGAACGGAGACGCCATTGCCCAACATGAAAGCGATCGGGAAGCTGTGGAGGAGCCGCTGCCCGGCCTTCGCAGATTCAGCATGCCCAACATCACCCTGGACCCAGACGTTCGCAGGCGACTGAGGCGTACCACAACCAAACCCCCAACGCGATGCAGCTCCGCGGAGCGCGTTCGGGTAAACAAAGACGCCATCGCCCAGCATGAAAGCGGTAAGACTCCGCTTGTTATTGTAACATGTACTACTTGCTACATGTATAGTTTAGCTTCTGCCGTTAGCATAGATGGGTTTACATGCACTAAGTGTATTGAAGTATTAAGATTAACTGAGAAGGTTGCTGAACTAGAATCGCGCATCCGAACGCTAGTTGAGGATAGCAAAACCGCTAATGTTACTGTTGTAAATACTGTATCGAGCGAAAAGACTAATGGCTCGGTTCCGACATCAGATGCTAATGTAAACATTACAAACAATGTATCGAGCGCACATAGTGTTCCGACATCAGATGCTAATGTAAACATTATAAATACTGTATCGAGCGCGCATAGTGTTTATCATAATACACATGGCTCGGTTCCGACATCAGAGTCAAGTCGGCGGTCTAACTAGGTGACTGTCAGGCGGCATAGTCATATACGGCGTCCATCTAAGACCCATAACGTTACGGTACTTTCTAACAGATTCGATCCCCTAAGGAATACACTAGCTGAAACACCTGTTAAAAGTGCCCTGGTCATTGGAGATTCTATACTCAGGAACACTAACATTGAGGCACCAAACACCCTAGTCGACTGTATACCGGGAGCCAGAACGTCTGACATTAGATCCAAACTTAAAGTGCTGGCTAATGCTAAACGGAAGTTTTCTAAGATTGTTATTCACGCCGGAACAAATGACACCAGACTCCGACAGTCGGAAATCACCAAAGATAATATTAAGGAGATGTGTGAAATTGCAAAAACAATGTCAGACAATGTAATATGCTCTGGTCCCCTCCCCGCCTACCGGGGAGATGAAACACATAGTAGATTAGTGTCTCTCAATGGCTGGATGTCAAAGTGGTGCCCTCAGCATAATGTAGGGTTTATAGACAATTGGAAGCATTTCTGGGGTAGACCATTTCTCCTAACCCGAGATGGCCTTCATCCGACATCAGAAGGAAGTGCTATACTCACCAGAAATCTGATTAATATTCTTAATTCTGATATAGTATGACTATCCAGGGCCCAGGTCAGGAAACAGATGGATCAGCTTAACTGTCCGTCTGTTAGCTGGCATGATATGTCTAGATCACATATATCCCAGAACTTCGAGTCGATCTTACCAGAATATCAACACATTTCAACTGTATCTGTTCCCCGAACAAGCAAATACAGAGCACCGCTTGCCACATCACGTACAAATTTGACCAACATAAAATTAGAAAACAATACATTACAAGATGAACCTCGAATGTTAAAATTCGGCCTTCTTAACATTAGATCGCTTACCAATAAAGAACCTATTGTTAATGAAATAATTAATGACCAAAACTTAGATGCACTCTGTTTAACAGAAACCTGGCTTAAAGCAGACGACTACATTAGTTTAAACGAATCCACCCCACAAGACTATTATTATAAACACGAACCTAGGTTAAAGGGGAGAGGGGGTGGTGTAGCTACAATATACAACAAAATTTTTAAAGTAAACCAAAAATCTGAACTAAAATTTAAATCATTTGAACTAATGTTGTTAAATATGGAAATAACTGATCGTAACCACAAACAGCTCTCTTTTGCCTTAGCTACAATCTATAGACCTCCGGGCCACCATGCAGATTTCCTTAAAGAAATAGCAGATTTTCTGTCTGAGCTTGTAGTCACTGTAGATAAAGCTCTTATCGTTGGTGATTTTAATATTCATGTGGATAACCATAAAGATGCTTTAGGACGTGCGTTTATGGATGTTCTAAATTCTCTCAATATTAGACAAAACGTGACAGGGCCAACGCATACTCGTAAGCACACATTAGACTTAATTCTGTCACTCGGGCTTAATATTAATGACATCAAAATATCACCTCAGAGTGATGCAGTTTCTGACCATTACCTTGTGTCATACACTGTACTTCTAGATAGGATCACTCAATCCACAACATGCTACAGATTAGCCAGAACAATAATTTCCACCACTAAAGATAGCTTTATTAGCACTCTTCCAGACCTGTCCCAAATTAAACATGCAGATAACTGTGATGATCTAGATATTGTAATAGAAAACCTAAACAATGTCTGTTCTAACACATTGGATGCCGTTGCTCCCATTCGAAAAAAGAGAATCAAAGAAAAGCCGCCAGCTCCATGGTATGATCATCACACCGCAGCTCTTAAAAAGGCAACTAGGAAAATGGAAAGAAATTATAGAAGCACAAAATTAGAAGTATGGCGTGCAGCATGGAAAGATAGTGTTAAACACTACAGACAGGCTATTAAAACCGCCAGATCTACCTATCTTAGCAAGCTTATAAATGAAAATCATAATAACCCTCGTTTCCTCTTTGGCACCGTTGCAAAACTGACTAGAAACAAAGAACAAACAGAAACCAATAGTAAACTCCAACACAATAGTAACGACTTCATGAACTTCTTTTCTAACAAAATTACGGCTATAAGGGAAAACATCGTAGCTACACAGGCAGCCACCACTCTACCCGTTAGTTCACTTAACACTAGACTACCATATGAACATCTTGATTCATTTAAACCTACTACAATAGAAGAGCTCTCTAAACTAGTAACGTCATCCAAATCATCGTCCTGTATATTAGACCCCGTTCCCACAAAACTACTTAAAGAGGTATTTCCTGTAGTGTCAACCCCGGTTCTAAATATCTTTAACTCATCGCTAGAAATAGGATACGTTCCAACATCTTTCAAACTAGCAGTTATTAAACCGCTGATTAAAAAACCACAGCTTGATCAGGGAGAGCTTAATAACTTTAGACCAATCTCAAATCTCCCTTTTCTTTCGAAAATATTAGAAAAGGTAGTGGCAAGCCAGTTACGCACATTTTTGACAAATAATAGTACATATGAAAAGTTCCAATCAGGATTCAGGCCCCACCATAGCACAGAGACAGCGTTGCTTAGAGTTACAAATGACCTCCTATTAACATCCGATCGTGGTGAAATCTCAATTCTTATATTATTAGACCTTAGTGCAGCCTTTGACACAATAGATCATACAATCTTACTCAATAGACTAGAAAACTATGTTGGTATCAGTGGTCAGGCGCTAGCATGGTTTAGGTCGTATCTAACCAATCGCTATCACTTTGTTTATGTAAACGAGGAAGAGTCATATCACTCCCTGGTTAAATACGGTGTACCGCAGGGATCGGTTTTAGGTCCTATCCTGTTCTCGTTATACATGTTACCTCTAGGAGACATTATCAGGAAACATAACATAAGTTTTCACTGCTATGCGGATGATACCCAGCTTTACATCTCCTCACATCCCAGCGAAACACACACGTTTTCTAAGCTAACAGACTGCCTTAGCGATGTTAGTGACTGGATGGCACATAACTTTCTTAAGCTGAACTCCAATAAGACAGAGATACTTATTATTGAACCGAATCGCTACAAACATAATATGTCAGATTACACGTTGCACATAGATGGCTGCACTGTGGTGCCATCTTCCACGGTAAGGAACTTAGGTGTGATGTTCGACAGCAACTTATCCTTCGATAGTCATATCGCCAACGTCTGCCGTACAGCTTTCTTCCACCTTAGAAATATCTCGAAAATACGCCATATACTGTCTACATCTGACGCAGAGAAGCTTATCCATGCTTTTATGACCTCTAGAATAGACTATTGTAACTCGCTACTCGGGGGATGCCATGCAAATCAAGTAAACAAGCTTCAGCTAGTTCAAAACGCTTCCGCAAGGGTACTTACTCGATCTAAAAAGTACGACCACATAAGCCCAATTCTGGCATCTTTACACTGGCTACCAGTTAAATATCGCATACAATTTAAAATATCACTACTCACCTACAAAGCTTTAAATGGCCTAGCACCCTCATACCTTAGAGAATTACTATCAGAATACAATCCATCACGCACACTACGGTCACAAAATTCTGGTCTCTTGATTATCCCTAGACTATCAAAAGTGTCTAAAAGTGGAAGGTCATTTTCCTACTTAGCCCCTAAGCTCTGGAATGATTTACCAACCAATGTCCGAGAATCAGACACAGTCGATAATTTTAAATCTAGACTTAAAACTTTTCTCTTCAACAAAGCATTCGCATAATTTGTCTAGTAAAAGTACTTAACTCGAAATAGTTATTTGTACCGAACAAAGCACTCGCGGTCATAAAACAGACCAACCAAATAAATAAATAAAAACCTTATCTTAACGTATAGTCGGATTGCGATTTTGGAACTTTCGTGTTCTTGTGAATAGTATGCCATACAAACCCGTTTGCCACTGATCGTGCATTAACGGCGTCAGTGGGGCATCCAGCCTTAGTCAAACGGGTTGGCACGTATGGTTGGGTTGGGCTTTTGGCGCTTTCTTTATATTGCGAATACTATGCCATACAGACCCGTTTGCCACTGAACCTGCATTAACGACGACAGTGGGGCTTCCAGCCTTAGTCAAACGGGTTGGCACGTATGGTCGGGTTGCGATTTTGGCGCTTTTTTGTGTCTTGTGAATAGTATGCCATACAGACCCGTTTGCCACTGAACCTGCATTAACGACGACAGTGGGGCCTCCAGCCTTAGTCAAACGGGTTGGCACGTATGGTCAGGTTGCGATGTTGGCGTTTTCTCATGATCTTGTAAATAGCATGCAATATAGACCCGTTTGCCACTGAACCTGCATTAACGACGACAGTGGGGTTACAGGCCTTAGTCAAACGGGTCGACAGGTTTCATTTTCTCTTTCTCTTAAAAATCAGAAGGTGACCCTTAGTTACCATATATACCGTCGCAGTGGGCCCCCAATTTGCAAAATCCTCAACTGTGGATAATATAATTATGCCGCAATAGTTAGTCTGTCTGAAACTAAGCTGATTAAACCACATCACTGTGTGACACTTGCATTACATGTGAACGGCCCCTACGCTAATATGATTTTGTTTTTCTCTCCCTGTCCTGTCCTCGACCCTGAGGACAATGGGACAAACAGACCCAGTTCCGGTAGATGTGAAAGTCGACTCACCTCTGATCTACTGGTCGTCCATCACTGTGATGCCCAGCTGATGCCTGACCAACGACCACCGGCAGAACCCGCTTAAACCCCGCTTAATTTCCTTATCCGTCTATATGTGTTTATATACATATATATCTCCCAAGGGTTTTTCCCTCCTAGGACTTTTTATTTTTTTCCTCGGCTCAACAACCCGGGGTTTTTGTTTTTTTTCTCCTAGGGGGTTTTTTACCCCGGGGAGGTAGCCTGCTTGGGCTTAATTTAGCATCTTCTCCTAGACGTTACATTAGTAATACGCTCGTTCATAATGTCGAGTCATAGCCTCAGCAAATTTGACAGCTTATGCTATTGTGTATTATGTTGTGCTATCTGTCATTTTTTCTGTGCTTTTACTGCTTCTATTAATGTAAAGCTGCTTTGAAACAATTGAGTATTGTGAAAAGCGCTATATAAATAAAATTGAATTGAATTGAATTGAACTAGGTGGCGCTGTGACGAAACTCTGCATGCCCCCTCAGATCCTGACTGGCATCACAACTACCAAGTGTGGCGTCAATAGACATAAGATTGGCGAAGATACACACTAAAACCTGTTTTTTTGCGCTCTACGTAAAATTTGTTGATGCGCCATACGACAACGGATTGGTTTATCGAAATTCTTTTGATAACTTTTTGCCAGGAGTGTCTCTAAATGCTACACACCGATTTTCGTGGCAATCAGGGAAAATCTCTAGGACAAGTTCGCAAAAGTAGGTTTTACAAATAATTCAAAATGGCGGAAACATATTCATGATGGAAATGACGACTTTGGGTGCAATCGAATTGTCTTGAGCCAAGGAATCGGGAGAAACAAGAATTTCGTTTCTAGGACATATGGGTCAGAAGTTATAAGCAAAAACGTAAGTGCAACTTTGGACTGTTGGTGGCGCTAGCGGGTTTGATATAGAGACTTCAATTTTACTGTGGAAACTTTTTGGACTGTCCTCTATCGGTGCGCCAAATTTCATAACTTTCCTATGTACGCTGCTATGGGCTGCCATAGACGCAATGGCGGAAGAAGAAGAAGAAGTAAGAATAATAATAAGAATACTAACAATAACAATAGGGTTCTACGCCCCTTCAGGGCTTGACCCCTAAATATAGCTGCAAGCAGCGATACCGGGGTCAAGCCAAACATGGCAAAAAATGATTCATATGTGATGACTGTCATGATTTAAGATCTAAGTTTGCATTAGTTTTATGAAAAAATAGATATTTTTTGTATCTTGAGACCACTAGGTGGCGCTGTGCCGAAACAATAGATAGTGCCTCAAGTCATGACTGTGATGACACATACCAAATTTAGTGTAAATACGATAAAGTGATACAGAAATATAGCCTTAAATGACTTGACCACTAGGGGGCACTGACCAAACAATAAATTGTGACTCAGGTCTTGATTGTGATGACACCCACCAAATTTGGTTTAAATACGATAAGGAGATGCAGAGATATAGCTTCAAATCTCTTGACCACTAGGGGGCGCCGAAAAGTTTACAAGTCCTCCCAGAACATGTTGCTGATGAACCATACCAAGTTTCATTACAATACGCAATTGCATTTCTGAAATACTTGAACTTAAAGAAAAAATTCAAAATGGCCGACACACAAAATGGCCGACCAAAAACCATTTGGTATCGTTTGACTCGGCATGCCTCACGAAATCTAACAAGACCAGTCTCATAATTTTACATTCAAATTTGCAGTAGTTATAAGCAAAAAATAGACATTTTTTATATCTCGTGACCACCAGGGGGCGCTGTGACGAAACGGTGCATGCACCCTTACGTCATCACTGTTATGACATATACCAAGTCTCATATCAATATGCAAAAGTTTTGCGAAGATACAGGCTCAAACACATTTTGGCGTGCTTGCCCTCGCATTCTTTGATGCGTTATACGACAACGGATAGGTCTACCGAAAAGCTTTTGATAACTTTTTGTCTAGAGGGTCTCTAGATGATGCATACCAAAAATCAAGCCAATCACACGAGCGTTCTAGGAGGAGTTCGAAAAAGTAGGTGTTCAATATAATTCAAAATGGCCGACAGGAAGTAGGTTTGACTCAGACATATTTGGTACAGTCGGACTCGGCATGAGCCAAGGAATCAAAAGAGTGAAGTCTTATGTCATAGTGGCAATTTAATCAAATGACATAAAGATTTAAAAAAATATATTTTCATATCCTGACCACTAGGTGGCACCGTCCTAAAGATTTATAGGTGCGCTCAGAACATGTCACTGATGAACCATGCCAAATTTCGTAGCGATACGCCATTCTGTTTGTGAAATACTGAACTTAATGAGAAAATTCAAAATGGCCGACACCCAAAATGGCCGACCAAAAACCGTTTGGTATCGTTTGACTCGGCATGCCTCAAGGAATCTAACAAGACCACCTTCATGATTTTAGACTCAAGTTTGAAGTAGTTATAAGCGAAAATAGGCATTTTTCGAATCTCGTGACCACTAGGTGGCGCTGTGACGAAACGTTGCAGGCACCCTCAGGTCATGACTGTAATGACATATACCAAGTTTCTTGTCGATACAATAAAGTTTTGCGAAGATACGGCCTCACGTCCGTTTTGGCGTGCTCGCCGCCATATATGTTGTCACTGTATACGAGAACGAATTGGTCTATCAAAAAGCTTTTGATAACTTTTTGTCTGGGGTGTCTCTAGATGCTACATACCAAAGGACATGCAAATCGGACAAACGGTCTAGGAGGAGTTTGAAAAAGTAGGTTTTACGGAAAATTCAAAATGGCGGAAAGATGTGCATGACACAAATGACAACAATGTATGCAATTGAATCATCATGAGCAAAGGATTCAGAGGAAACAAGAATTTAGTTTCTAGGACTCACGGGTCAGAAGTTATGAGCATGAACATAAGTGGATTTTTGGACTGTTGGTGGCGCTAGAGGGTTTGAGTCAGACACACCAATGTTGCTATAGTAGCTTCTGAGACTGTCCTCTACATGTGTGCCAAATTTCATAACTTTCCTACGTACGGTTCTATGGGCTGCCATTGACTTTTGGGTGGAAGAACGAGGAAGATAAATAATAATAAGAAAACTAACAGAAACAATAGGTGTCTACGCCACTTCGTGGCTTGACCCCTAATAAGAAAACTAACAATAACAATAGGGTTCTACGCCCCTTCGGGGCTTGACCCCTAATAATAATAATAAGAAAACTGACCACTGGGCTTGACCCCTAAATATAGCTGCAAGCTATATTTAAGACTCCAAATTTGCTGTGGAGACTTTTTGGACAGTCCTCTATCAGTGTGCCAAATTTCATAACTTTCCTACGTATGGTTCTATAGGCTGCCATAGACCGCAATGGCGGAAGAAGAAGAAGAATCGGAAGAAGAATAATAAGAAAACTAATGGATACAATAGGGGTCTTTGCCCATTCTGGGCTTGACCCCTAAAAAGAAAACTAACAGATACAATAGGGGTCTTCGCCCATTCTGGGCTTGACCCCTAAAAAGAAAACTAACAGATACAATAGGGGTCTTCGCCCATTCTGGGCTTGACCCCTAAAAACACTACAACAAATTAAAAAAACACTACAACAAAATAAAAAACCATAACAAAATAAAAAACACAACAGCAAGTTAAAAAAACACTACAACAAATTAAAAAACACTACAACAAAATAACAAAACAACTACAAAATAAAAAACACTACAACAAATTAAAAAAACACTACAACAAAATAAAAAACCATAACAAAATAAAAAACACAACAGCAAGTTAAAAAAACACTACAACAAATTAAAAAACCCTACAACAAAATAAAAAACAACTACAAAATAAAAAACACTACAACAAATTAAAAACACAACTACAAATTAAAAAACACAACAACAAATTAAAAACACAACTACAAATAAAAAACACAACTACATTAACCTACCGGAAGAGGTAGGTACCAGTGGGCAACATGAGACATCGCTGATTGGACGACACTGCAGAACCGGAAGTTATTCTTCCTGTAGTGCGTGGTTTGGAGAGGAGGAAGGACAGCAAATTGTTTTGCCCAAACTGGAAAAGAACTGGTTGAGCCTTCCCCGAACTTTTGCAGCAGCTGTGGCAAAAGGCTTAAAGAAATAGCTACCATCGGAGACACCCAACAACCTTCGAGTTAGTTAATAAGAATAGTGTAATGCTTACGTTGCTTGTGGATGTAACGTTAGCTTACTACTATCGTTAGCGGTTTCCAGACCGTACCCTTAGCCGGCCCCAGCAGTCCACTATTGAAACAATGATATAGTAGTACATTTACAGTTTTTCTGAATTGCTAAAACACTAAACCCCAATCTCTGAACCAAATTCATAATGGCCTAAACACATCTGTCAAATCATGCACTCTTTTTGCAAAATTCTAAACACAAACTTCTCACTAAAACACACATTTCACACGGCAATGCACTTGTTTTATAAATGCTAAACACAGGCAGGCAAAAGTTGAACACAACTACAACACAGTTATCATCGAGTAAACACAAAAACTCAAAATTCTACACACTTTTATCTAATGGTATTTTTTACCAATTGTGTGAATTGGAAACAGTCTGAGAGGCAGATGAAGAGTATGAGGAAGAAAAGGACACCAGAGATGATGTAATTGGTAAAATTTGCAGTTGGATTGCTGACTTTTTACAAAATACAAGTGCTGTTTACAGTAATATTGAAAACTTACTATTACTTGCAGTACTTACAGTAAAGTTTTCACTATATTCACTGAACTAAACTTGTGATTACAGTAATAGAGATTTTTAACAGTATTTGTCAAGTGTGTTGTTATGTACAATAAACATGTATTTTTCTGTAAGCAAATGTCCTGGATGTTGTGTTTTCCATTTTTTAAGGTAGTGTCTAATGGATGCTTGTAGTGTTTTATATTATAGACTTATGTGTGTATGATTTGAAAGCTTAGTTTGATTTTGAGTACAAGTGAAATGGTTTTGAAGCAATTGTTTGATTTTGCTAGAAGAGTCAGGGGTTCTGTGAATTTTGTTTAAAATTGGGATTTGTGTTTAAGGTTTTGAGAAAATGAGTGATGGTTTCAAAAAATGTGTTTTAGCAAATCAGAAAAACTGTATTACGTTTGGTCAAAATGGCACGCCTCACCTTAGGAAGTGGAGAGTAGTTGTGTCGTCTGTACAGTCCAGCTTCTTTTAAATGTGTCTTCAATGTCCGCATACTCGTAGAAATTTCATGATTAGTCCTACGCATATCCAATATCACCTCGTATGTATGTCCTGAATCAAAATACTCTTGAATAGCAGCTGCTACATTTGGGTCATCTGTAACATTCATGTTTTAAAAAATGCGCTACATGAAGAATAACTTCCGGTTCAAAAGCCGAACTGCAGTGTCGTCCAATCAGCAATGTCTCATGTTGCCCACTGGTACCTACCTCTTCCGGTAGGTTAATGTAGTTGTGTTTTTTTATTTGTAGTTGTGTTTTTAATTTGTTGTAGTGTTTTTTAATTTGTAGTTGTGTTTTTTTAATTTGCTGTAGTGGTTTTTAATTTGCTGTAGTGTTTTTTTAATTTGTTGTTGTTTTTTAATTTGTTGCAGTGTTTTTTAATTTGTTGTAGTGTTTTTTAATTTGCTGTAGTGTTTTTTAATTTGCTGTAGTGTTTTTTTTTTTATTTGTTGTAGTGTTTTATAATTTGTTGTGGTGTTTTTTAATTTGTTGTAGTGTTTTTTAATTTGTTGTTGTTTCTTAATTTGTTGTTGTTGTTTAGTAATTTGTTGTTGTGGTTTGCACTTCTGGGGCCCGTTTCAGAAAGGTGGTTAAGTGAAAACTCTGAGTTTGTTAACCCTGAAATAAGGGAAACTCTGAGTTTTCCGTTTCAAAAAGGGAGGTAGGTTAAACCTGAGACAGTGGGGTAAGTCAAGCCTGTTTCAGAAGGAGAGGTAACTTATACTCAGAGTCTGTTTCCGGAGTAACATACTCTCTGAACCTAACCTGGTCGGGAGCAGGTTTTATCCTGAAAACTCTGAGTTTCTTGTGGTCTCCTCCCCATTTTTAAAGGAGTAGCGGTGTTTAATCTTGTTAGTTGCTTTAGTACATTCATTCATTGTGCACATTTTTATCATGTACACTGTAAAAAAAATGTAGCTGTCTTTAAGTTATAATTAAATTGCCAGTGCAAACCATTTTAACTTACTACTTTATATTTTTATATATTACACTAAACTTTCAACTAAAAAAAATTAAAACAGTAAATTGTAATGACTTGTAAAGCTAATATGATATACTTAGGTGCATAGATCGTCTTAGTGACTAAAATGTCAAGTACTTTTATAGAGAATCCTGTAGATGATGATGTTGCATTCATTTGTAGAAAGTTAAATTTATGTCCCGAGAGGATTTTGAGACCCCGATTGTTTTTTGTCATATCCGCTTACATTTATGTGAGCGCAATTACTATTTTTTGCAGTCATTTTAGATATATAAATATCATTATATGACTAATATCAGTCTTTGTGGTGCTCTTACATTTATACAGTTGCCTTGACATTTCTTACGAATCCACTCGTCATTATCGCTGGTGTAGTGGATAGTGCTGTGTGTTTTAGTTGGGCCAGACGTACCATCGGCGATCGGAGTTCGAATCCCGGCTGGGCGAATTTTTGTTTTATTCATGACAAACATTTGTAAAGTTCGTAGCCTTATATGACAAAGTATTATGCTTAATTTTATTTTAGCTGAACTGCTGTCATCTTTTTGTCCATGGGATTGCATGTGCATGTAAATGAATATAATAACGTACAGTCCTCAGTTTATTTACTTCTGATATTTTAACTGTGATGAAAAATTAAATGTACGCATTTACTAGAGTAGCAATTTACAAAAACAACTATTTTCTTTAAAATATATGCTCGTAGTTGCTGTACACTTGCAGTAACACTTTCAGTTTTAGTAGTAAAAATGATTAAGACCTCTTTGTCACGTGCTGTTGCCATGGTAAATCGTAATATCTGAGCTCCATTGATGATGGCTTTTCATTGTGGCTGTGCACGCGCTTAACTCAGAGTCAACCTACTCAGAGTCGATTGAACTAACTCAGATCAGCTTTTCTGTAACCGAAAACTCAGAGTTTACTATCTCAGAGTAAATCAACTCAGAGTTCAAGTTTAAACTCAGAGTTGGTTGAACCTCCTTATTGAAACGGGCCCCAGGGCCATCATAATTAACTCCACTGTATACAATGCCAAGTGATCTGATGTTCTATTACTGACAGCTACTTGTAAATTTGAAACAGTAAATGCATATGCTGTTCTTAGGGTCCTTGGATCCATCACTGCAACATAATTCTGGTATAATGTTTGAATCCAATCTTCTCTCACTGGAAAATTCCCCAAATGGTGGAAAAGCCATGGCAGGGTTACGGTTAATGGGACTGTAGGAATATATGCATCTTGATTTATATCCTTTTCTTTTGCTATATCCACTGAGGTCCATGCAAAACACTTATTCTTGGCTCTCTCTCACTTTCCCAACACGGTTGAGTTACCTTAGTGATTGGGTTCCTAGGCTCCATATAGCCTCTTAAATTTGCCCAACAATTCATCATAAATTGTTGTCGTTGAAGACACTGGCATTTCTCTCACCTCCACATGTAGAGCATCAATAAGAGGCGACTTGACCGCTCCACAACACAATCTCAGTGCTTGGGCCCGTATTACTTATAACTTTTGTAACGATGTTTTAGCTGCTGATCCATAAACAAAGCACCCATAATCTAATACTGATCTGATCAATGCTATATATGTTTTTCATTGCACCTTGGCTCACTTAGATTCATGTGTTGGAAACCCAAGGGCATTAAATAAGGGAGAAAATCAAGAAGTGAACAGGTGACAAGGAGACGAGGGGGTGGGGTCAGAAGACGAGACAGAATAAACAAAGCCAGTGCTTTCACACAAAACATGGGCCTGTTATGACTAATAATAAAACAAGGACAAGAGGGCAGAATCATTACATGTGTTTTTTTAACCATAAACCATGTGAACACTGTATTCCAAATACACAAAATAACGTTGTTTTTAGCAACAAAATAAGTGCTCTTTAACTAAAGGAAACATTAATTACGATAGTTAACACCAGAGGTGGGTAGTAACGAATTACATTTACTTCGTTACATTGACTTGAGTACATTTTTTGGGTAACTAGTACTTTTAGAATAAATTTAAGGATGGGAACTTTTTACTCTTACTCAAGTACATTTCTAGTGAAAAAACTGTACTTTTACTTCGCTACATTCGGCAGAGTTACTGCGCTACTGTCAAATGGTAATAATTAATGAATATATTTTTTAAAAAAGTTTATAGGGCGTGTTCGAAAGTTTCGCGAAACAGGCTGCGTCACCCTTTAGCGCGCGACCACGCGGTCATTAGCGTGCGCGACCGCACGTAGATGATAGGAGAAGCAGATGAGGGCGCGTGTGCATTCTGCGAGATATATAGGAGGCAGATCATGCGTGGCTTCAAGTTCGGTCTATGTTTTCACTCCAAGAGGTGAAAAAGAATAGTTTCATAATGCGATGCATGCTTTGTTCAATAAACGAGCTGACATCTCAGCGTACAGGAATTCAAGATCCAACCTGAAGTAAGTGTCACAGTATTGTCTATTTGAACACTATTAATGGTCATTTCACACACTGTCCGAGTTTTTTGCCATATGCACTCTTGTGCAAGCGATGACAAAACCTAGTGTAAGTTAAACCATACAAACAAGCACGTTCACATCTGCAAATTTCCATATCATTTTCCCACAACTAAACAAACTGAACAGCATAATGTAATGACGTCTTGCATTTATACACCAATCCGGACACCTCATTAATGTGTAGAAAATACATTCAAATAAAAACGGGATTGTATTTTATTTAAATCCTTCCTAAAGAATGAATAAATAAAAATAAAATAATTAAGTTTGTTTTTAAAGAAACATGTATTATATATTATTATAAATGTAGAGTTGATTTGCACAAACAGATAAGTTCCATATGAAATTCTAAAATGATCATTTCTATAAGGCTCCTGTTTATGTTCAGTAATTGCACTTTAATGGCAATGAAAATAACCTATTCATATAAAAACATGATAACAAACAGACACACACGTTCTTTTTTGTTTACTGTTTGCATGTTTAAAGGAAGATGCTGACAAGTTTATGTTGTGAACATGAAAATAAATACAGAGTTAACAGTCAGAAAAACATCTGTGTGTTTGAGATTTTTTCTCAAATGACACGTTGGGCCCCATTTTAACGATCTAAGGTTGTTTTCACATATGTTGGTGCGCACCGTGGTGCGGCCTCGGAGCGCACCAAAATACATTGTATCATTTTTCAGTTAGTGCGGTCCATGTTCACATATATATATTTGTTACTTTACTCGAATTGCCGCACCGTACACCATGTGACAACAGTCAGCGCTGTCATTGGTCTCTGACAGCTCTTACCATCTCATGACCACCCCCACGTTTCCACGACAACCAGCCTGACAGGGAGAGCGCAGCTATCAAGATGTGGAGATAAACGATGCACGTCTTTGTGAAGTTTCTTTGCTTTAACGCGAAATTGCGTAGCTGTTCTATTAAAGCCTTTCTCACGGAGCCGTTTGCTAAAAAGCCTGTAATGTCACTATTTGTGTGTGGAGGACAGCTATGCATTTATAAAATCATCAGCTCAAACATAAAGGAGCCAGCGAATCTCTATGCAACGGACCAGGATTGGCTTGTTTGTTGTTAACCCACAATATAACACCCGGCTCACGTCACAACGGAAGCCCAGTGGCTCAAACATGTGGAGAACTTCCTGTATTTGGTTCGGCCCGAGGTCCGGCAGTGTTCACACCACAGGTGGGTCGCCCCAGAGTTCGGCAACAGCCGCTCCGAGACCACCTGTTTAGAGCGGTCTCGGAGCGGCCGTTTAGTGCGCACCCGAGTGCGGCTGTTGTGTTCACACTGACCCAAACGCACCGTACTCGGAGCGACACGTCATTTGGGCCGACCTAAACAGTGTATATGTGAAAACACCCTAAAACGCAAGTGCGAAGCACAAAGCGCAAGTGACTTTGTGGGCGGATCTTGGGCGCTGTTGCTATTTTCCCTGCGGGAGAAATGACTCTTGCACGAGGCGCAAATCAATAAGGGGTTCGTCTGAAGTAGGTTCATTATTCATAGGGGTGGTTTGGGCGTAACGTCAAATAAACCAATCAGAACGCTATCCAACATTCCCTTTAAACGCAAGGGCGCAAGTTCCATGGTGGGTTGCTATTATAATGACGGATTTACCAGGCGCACGCCAGGAGCAGTTCACAGCCGAGGAGACCCACGTTCTTGTAAGAGCAGTCAAAGACAGAGAAGTTGTTTTGTATGGGGATAGGAGAAACCTGCCCAAATCAGCATCGGTTAAACAGGCGTGAGAGGAAATATAGCCACAATTTTCTCATCAGCTGGCATCCCTATCGTTGCGCCAAGGGTTACAATGATGTCAGGAGACGGGGAATCCCAAGCTTGCCAGCATAAATCGGGCACGCCGTGTAACGGGAGGTGGATCTGCCTCTACACATGACCTGACGCCAGCAGAGGACATCGCTGCGTCCACCCTCACCGCTGAAAGGGTTTGGGGGCTTTGAAATCGGACCCAAGAAACGCAAACAAGGTCCAACCACAAAGTACACTTGCAAATCAAGTTCATGCACATTAAGCTTCTTATGAAAACATTTAAATTATTATTTACATAAAATAAACGTAATACAGCCACACAACAAACTTATGAAAATATTTTAATCGTTATTTGCATGAGAATTTTTTAACGCAGCCACACAATAAATAAAAACGATCACCACAATGCTCACCACTATGATTTCCCTTATGTGTTAATATTTTTTAATGTAACAATTTATGATTTGCAAAAATAGCTGTTGCATCTGTGTAGATTACATAAGCAAAGTGTGTGCGCGTTGTGCACGCTATACATTATGGTCAAGCATGCGCCCTTAAAATAGGATGATGAACCACGCGCAACACGCCACTGACTTTAGACTAGTTTTTTTTGGTCAGTGGCGCAATTGTTTTTTGAAACTGCAAAATAGCATCAGGGATGGTTTGCGCCGGAACACGCCTCCTTTTTTGCGCTGAACCGCCCAGGGAGCGCAAGTTCATTCCCTAGTTTGCCGACGTGCGTCTGTGGAGGGAAAAACCCGCTGTACGCCGGTGCAAAATACGAATGATACATGCGTCACTGACAAAGTCAATTGCGCTGGGTGCAAGATAGGGCCCGTTATGTGATGTTAATGTATCCATTGCAGGACTGAGATAGGCTGCTTTACTTGTATATAAGCAGAACAATGAGACTTTTAGGGAGAAGTTTGTGAAAACCCTCCAAGTAGTCTGAAATTCAGTGCTTTTGCGCTACTTCTCTATCAGATCGGAAGTAACAAGTAACTAACTACTTGAGTAGTTTTTTCATTTAATACTTTTTTACTCTTACTCAAGTAAATAATTAGATTGATACTTCTACTTTTACTTGAGTACATTTTTGCATAAGTACTTGTACTTTTACTTGAGTACAGATTTTGTGTACTCTACCCACCTCTGGTTAACACGTTTTTAACACCCATCTGGGTGTGGATTTATATATACACTAGCATTGTTTATTTAACACTGGGGTGTATTCCAGAAAGCAGGGTTAATTTACCATCAGATTAACCCTGAACTCTTGGGGGCGGTTTTCAGGACAGGGATTAGACTAGTCCTAGACTAAAATAAATGTAAGAGCTGTCCAAACTGAAAACAACTTGCACTGACATATCTTAAAATACATCAGTGCCATTTGTTTTGCCTCAAAATGCACACAAGTAATGTTTTAGTTAGGCATGTTTGTTAAAACTAGTTATATTTTCTAAGGCCTAATTCTGGATTAAGCTAATCCCTGTCCGGGAAACCACCCCTTGGTTGATTAACCCAAAACTTGCTTACTCTGGGTAGGTCAGTTCCAAAACACAGTTTAAGAGTTAGTTCAATCAACCCACTAACAGTAACCCAGAGTTAACGCGCGCTCACGGTAACAGCATAAAGGCATTGTCAGTGGATCACAGATTTTACGAGTCACCATGGAAACGTCAGAGAACTTAAACGTTTTTAAAGGGACCATGGCATGAAAGTCTGACTTTTTCCATGTTTAAGTGCTATGATTGGGTCCCCAATGCTTCTATCAACCTAGAAAATGTGAAAAAGATCAACCCAGTAACTTAGTTATGGTAAACCATTCTCTGCAAGCATGTGAAAAAATAGGTAGTTGAAATTTGGCTCTACTTATGATGTCATAAGGAGCTCTTATTATAATAATACCGCTCCCTTCCCTGCTGAAAAAAACAGCACAGACCAGCATGAGAATTAGCATACCAGCATACCAGCACAAAACACAACATATGCTGGTATGACCAGCATGGGATGCTGGTGCTAATGCTGGTTTAGCTGGTGCTAATGCTGGTTTGATGCTGGTTTAGCTGGTGCTAATGCTGGTGGTGATGCTGGTTTGATGCTGGTTTAGCTGGTGTTCACTAGCAAACCAGCACCAAAAAACAACATATGCTGGTCTTGCTGGTATGGTGTTTTTTTCAGCAGGGTTAATGTGCACTCTCCAACCACAGCACTTGCATTTAGTGCAGAGAGAGAGAGAGAGAAAAGAAGGACTTGACAGCACAATTGAGTTTCAATTACACTGGCTGTGGCTGAAACGTAGGGATGCAACATGGACTGCCAAATGATCGCTTGGTACCACCATCGTGCGACACACACCCGGGTCTGATCAACCCGTGGTGGGCCAACCCCGGCAGAGGGTGTCTTGTGATAAGTGGCCGAAACACCCAATGAGGCCGGGCACACAACTGAAGATGTGTCGCACTGGTGGCACCATGAGTTCTGTGAAAATTCCACTCCACCCAAGATGACATCTTCAATTTTTGTGCTGAAAGTAAGGGATTTTAACAACCAGTCCTAGTAAGAATCACAACAAACCACCATCATTGTGATCAGTGTTTGCACTTTATTTGTTTTGGCTGTATGTGTACAGGGCACATCAGTAAAGATTTTTATGCAAAATATGTAGTCTTAAGCACCCTAGTATACTTCACATCTATCCAAGTGAAAAGGTGACCAATTCAAGACAAGTTGGTAGACAAACAGATGCTGTAATGGGCAGTGCTTTGGAGTTTGAGTCCAGTGGATTTATTGGGGCTGGTGAAAATCAATGCAAATTGTCAATAGTTCCTGTGCAAGTAAAATCTTAAAAGGGAAATAAGACTACGATTACTTATGCTTTTTTTTGGATCAAGGAAGCACAGCATTTTTTTTGGTGGGGTCAGGAGAAAGTCACAACTACCAACATTGTTTCCGGTTTTGTTTCCAGTTTGAATGAAAGGGACTTCATAGAGTTGCCAGATACACAAAATACTATGCCTGTGCATAATGTAAACATCTCAAGACAAAAGGATCTTCTAGGATGGCCACATTAGAAGCATGTGAATCTACCTGAAATTGACTCTGATATAGAGCTGCTGATAGGAGTAAATGTCCCAAAGGTCATGGAACCAATTCAAGTGATCAGCAGTGAGGACAATGGACCATATGCAATTAAAACTAGGTTGGGATGGACAGTAAATGGTCCACTAATAGGAGATAGTGATGGCCAATCAATCTTTACATACCCTGAAGTTACAGTTAACATGATTTCAGTTTCAGACTTAGGAGAGCTTTGGCAGAAACAATTTGATGTTGATTTTCCTGAAAGTAACACAAGTGAACAGGTTGGATTCTCAAGAGAAGATCATAAGTTTATTGAAATGGCTACCAATTCATTAAAGCTTGTTGATGGTCATTACTCTATTGGCTTACCCTTGAGAAATAAAGATGTTCATATGCCAGACAACAGGGTAAATGCTGAACAGCGCGCTCTGAATCTAATAAAAAGGCTGAAAAGGTATGCTTCATTTCATTCTGAGAATTCTGTTGTCATGAAAGATCTCATTTCAAACGGTTATGCTGAGAGAGTGCCAGCTGAGACTTGGATGGTAAAGTATGGTATATACCCCATCACGGTGTTTACCACCCTCGGAAAGGAAAACTCCGAGTTGTATTTGATTGTGGCGCTACATTTCACGGGATGTCTTTGAATACCCAACTATTACAGGGACCAGAAGTTTGTTGATTGGAATAATAACCAGATTTAGGAAGGAACAAGTTGTGATCATGGCAGATATTGAAGCTATGTTCCTTCAGGTCAGGGTGCCTAATGATGATGCAGATCTGCTGAGATTTCTTTGGTGGCCCGATGGTGACCTTACTCAAAACATGGTGGAGTATCGTATGGTTGTGCATCTCTTTGGAGCTACTTCATCACCTAGATGTGCAAATTTTGCTCTCAGACGTTGTGCACAAGATAACAAAGACTTCAGCCAGGAAGTTACTGATGCAATCTTGCATAGTTTTTATGTGGATGACTGTTTACTGTCAGTAAATTCAGAGCATAAAGCCATTTTTCTGTATCGTGACCTTGTTGTTATATGTGCAAAGGGAGGTTTTACATTGACAAAATGTAACAACCAAGACATTCTGGCAAAATTCCAGAAGAGTTCAAAGCAAAAAAAATTTGGACCACGACTTACTTCCAGTGGAGAGAGCACTTGGAGTTCAATGGTGCATACAATTTGATGCCTTCAAGTTTAAGATTGTGTTGCAGCAAAGACCTTTGACCAAAAGAGGGATCCAATCAACTACGAGTTCTGTTTATGATCCCTTAGGAATTCTGTCTCCTGTGATTTTATATGCAACAAAGGTCTTGCAAGACTTGTGCAAGAAGAAGGAAGAAACTGGGCTGAGATGATATAATTCCTGCTTTAAGTGCTCAGGAGTGGAGTAGTTGGTTAAATGGATTACATGATTTGGATTGATAGATGCTTCAAACCTGTGGGTTTCGGAGAGGTGAGCACCACACAGTTACATAATTTTTCTGACACTAGTGTAAGGTACCACCCACAAGCCCAACGACAGATACAAGTGGAGTGGGCGAAGGGGTCTCGTGTTCGTTCCTTCCTCAGCGCTTCTAGAAGAATAATTCCATATCATGATTAAATTAATTTCTTTGATCTCTGTGTTTAACTTATAATCTGACTCCAATTTATAAAATATCAATATTATTCTGATGCTGATCATAATTAGGGTTTCGAGCACGAAGTGCTGAAAACCTATTGTATTTGTCTGTTTTATTATTATTATTATTATTATTATTAGGGTTTCGAGCACGAAGTGCTGAAAACCTATTGTATTTGTCTGTTTTATTATTATTAGGGGTTCAAGCCCGAAGGGCTGAAACCCTATTGTATTTGTATGGATTTTTATTAGGGGTTCAAGCCCGAAGGGCTGAAACCCTATTGTATTTGTATGGATTTTTATTAGGGTTTCGAGCACGAAGTGCTGAAAACCTATTGTATTTGTCTGTTTTATTATTATTATTATTATTATTATTATTATTATTATTATTATTATTATTATTTTTCCGCCATAAAACGCGTCGCCCAGCACAATCCGTAAGTCGTAGAAACTTGCCACTTGGTCAACTGGTTGTATATCAGCTCGCTACTCAGATACAGTGAATCAGCCAAATCGGCCCATAGGTGGCGCTATAGCAATGCCCAACGCGTTGGGGCTCATAACTCCCAAACCGGACATCAGACACTCAAGTATTTGGTACCATTGTAATCCCTGGCTCCAAACTTAAAAAATGTATATCTCCGATTTCATTTCCGGTATGCAAATTTTTCGCTAATTTGCATAATATGCATTTCTAGCCAAAATGAACTAGTCCTAGGTTTTTCGCCCGATCGGAATCGTTCCAACGCAGGAGAAATCTGTGGAGTGAGTAGTTAAATAATTATCGAACAGAATTTGAAATTTCGCTTCAGGGTGACTAAGGGCCGCCAAAACTCCATACAGGAAGTAGCCTATCGTCAGTAAAATGGCTATAACTTGTGAACGGTTTGAGATATCTTAACGAGGTTTGGTACACATGTGTACCAGCTCATTCTGGGGTCACAGTAAAAAAGATGCGGATTTTGGCCACTAGGTGGCGCTATACCAGGCTTGAGCTCGGGAATGGCTATTACTACATAATCGTTAGCCCGATACACTTAATATTTGGTATGGTGTGTCTTTGTGCAATGTACCATGAGGGTCTGGAAGGACATTGGCGAATCTCCAAAAACATGGCTGTCATCGGCCAATGAAGGTTGAGGACTGATTTGACAGGGTTAAGGAAGGTCGATCGGAACGAAACCCACTGTGCTTCTTTGTGTACTGCTCCTGAAGGTCTGTAAGAATTACGGTGTCATTTGGCCACTAGGGGGCGTAATACTATATTTCGGTGCGTGTATCACGTGACGTTTGACATACACACACAAACATGACATCATATGATAGATCTGCCCATGGTGAACAACTTTTTCCTCTTGAAGCTTTGCTGTCAATCAAACGGTTCGTGAGTTATTGGTGATAACCTTCAAAACCTACTTTTGCGAACTAGTCCTAGGTTTTTCGCCCGATCGGAATCGTTCCAATGCAGGAGAAATCTGTGGAGTGAGTAGGTAAATAATTATCGAACAGAATTTGAAATTCCGCTTCAGGGTCACTAAGGGGCGCCAAAACTCCATACAGGAAGTAGCCTATCGTCACTGAAATGGCTATAACTTGTGAACGGTTTGAGATATCTTAATGAGGTTTGGTACACATATGTACCAGCTCACTCCGGGATCACAGTAAAAAAGATGCGGATTTTGGCCACTAGGTGGCGCTGTAACAGGCTTGAGATCGGGAATGGCTATTACTACACAACCATTAGCCCGATACACTTAATATTTTGTATTGTATATCTTTGTGCAATGTACCATGAGGGTGTAGAAGGACATTGGCGTATCTTCAAAAACATGGCCGTCGTCGGCCAATGAAGGTTGAGGTCTGATTTGACAGGGTTAACAAAGGTCGATCGGAACGAAACGCACTGTGCTTCTTCGTGTACTGCTCCTGAAGGCCTGTAAGAATTTTGGTGTCATTTGGCCACTAGGGGGCGTAATACCGTATTTCGGTGCCTGTATCACGTGACGTTTGACGTACACAAACAAACATGACATCATATGATAGATCGGCTCATGACGAAAAAGTTTGCCTCTGGAAGCGTTGCTGTCAATCAAACGGTTTGTGAGTTATTGGCGATAACGTTCAAACCTACTTTTGCGAACTAGTCCTTGGTTTTTTGCCCGATCTGAACCTAACCAAGGCTGATTGATTCTGTGGAGTGTGACTATAAATAATTATCAAAAAAAAATTGAAATTTACATTCAATCACGCAAGGAGTGGCCAAAAACCAAACTGGGCGGAGCTTAAAACATTAAAACGGCCATAACTCGAGAGTCGTTTGAGATATCATCACGGGGCTTGAATCATATTTGTAGGCCATCGGTCTAAGGCCATGATATGAAAAGCTCGCCGATCGGACACTAGATGGCGCTATAACGGGGAAAATGGCACTAAATACTG
Organism: Misgurnus anguillicaudatus; assembly: GCF_027580225.2. NCBI lineage: Eukaryota > Metazoa > Chordata > Actinopteri > Cypriniformes > Cobitidae > Misgurnus > Misgurnus anguillicaudatus. The sequence continues at coordinate 6,952,682 of NW_027395279.1, forward strand.
TGATTATGCAATGGTTACAACTTTCACGCCTATAATTTTATCTGTGGTCAAGAGATTTTCATGGGAGTTGTTTTTTTTTATCATCCTGAATTGTTTCCAAGTCCTACGATACCAAACATACCAGGTTTTGCCTTACGGTTAGTTCTGTACTGCAAAAACTGTGCTTACAAAACATGCGTGAATAACTCCGCGAGGGTTATTCCGATCGACTCGAAAACACCATAGGAAGAAATTTACTTTACCTTCTGAACAAAAAACTCTATTGGCGTTATGTTAAAATTTCCATCAGAAATGGCCGAAAATTGCAAAAAACGAAAAATTACATTCATTTTTTGTGTTTTCTACACATAAATGGTTATAACTCCGCTATGAAATGATTTTTTTTTTACCAGATTTGTTATGCTGATGTCTGAGCAGAGTCTGAGGCAATACAAAAAAAATTGTTTGCCTACACCACTAGTTGGCCTCATAATTGAACAAAACCTTTGACATTGAGTAAGCCTAATGGTCATACAATTGTTTCTTCACTAAACTAAAGTGAATAGCCGTGATACTAGCTACATGTAACACAGTCATGACCCGAGGTTGCATGCACGAGTTTGACATAGCGCCACCTAGTGGTTATTTGTTATTTTCATTTAAAAATACTGCAACCTTACATCTAAAATCATGAGTCATCATAGATTGTGCCTTTCATGGCTTTGAGTATAATCATTGGTGGATTGCAGTTCACTCCCTAGCAACCAATGAGAATACCCTAGCAACCATTTAGCAAGAGCTGTATCTCAGTATCAGAACATCTTAGAGACATGGGGTTCGGCTATGACGACAACTATGAACAAGTGTGTCTGGTAGCTTACTTTTCATCATTTATTTTGTACAATGCAGCAAATCTACTCAGGCATGCCCTTAACCCTCTGGGGTCCGACCATTTTGGGACACTGTCAGAGGTTCTGACATGCTCTTACATTTGGTCTTTTTTCAGTTGCTTTAAAACATAATAATGGCAAGTGTCTCATACCACTGTGTTCAGCACAAACTGGGCTAAAATATTATATGAGCTACATGTATGTACATGTTTGTATTTTTGAGAGAAAAAGGTTTATGCGTGTTTTTTTAAAAAGCTAAAATTTTAAGTCACTGATATAAGTCCACAAAACTCATACTAAACATGTTTTAACAAGACTTTCCTAAACAGAATCTAGTAGTCTAGAGTTTTTTCTTTAAAATGATGTGAAAATCATCCTGCCTACTCATTCACATAAACAAGTATATTGATTTAGAAATTGTAAGACACTTTTTGTTTAGAGGGGCCGTATGCGAGAAGGATTGATTGACAGCTAGCAAACAAAGGCTCGCATAATGAGCTGCATAATGAGCTGCATAATGAGGGAGGAGGGAACTACAGTAAAGAATGTGAGGACAAATGAACATGTTTGTTTGAGGTTTATTAAGAAGTTAACAATATAATCAAAATAGAAATGAAGGTCAGTAGGACCCTATTCAAAAACTTAACTTGTATAAGAAACTGATAAACAACAGAGCTGTAAACTTCATGTGGCTCATGTTACCATACAACTTTATGTCCAAAGAGTGTGAATATGTTTTTCCACTTCATAGTTTACTGATGAGAGGGATGCAGACCTGTAAGAGAGTTATGAACAGCTGTTAGCATAAATTGTCCACAGAAATACCCTTACATACATAACTGATGGGTAAATGATAGCACTTGTAACGGTGGTCGCCTAAACTCAATATACTGTATAAAAAAAAACTTGGCCTAGGCGGGTTTCGAACCCGGGTCTACCACATGGCGGCCTAACGCACTACCGCTGCGCCACCATTTGATCACATGATTTGTGTCTTTCACACACCTAGGTAGACTGGCCAAGGTAAATTTATAATTTAAAAAAAAAGGCGAGTCTCCGTGTAAACAACGCGGAGCTCATAATAAAACGGTGTCGCGTGTAAAACGCAATGTATGGAATGCGTTGCATGTAAACAATATCATATTACAGCAGACCCCCCCAGTGCAGCATTACTCAAAGTTGCCATGAAGGATACGAAAGTGTCTACTGTGTACAGCATGTAACAATGAAATCCGCCATTACGTGATCACGCGTACTCGTTTGTAAATAAGCATGTAAACATGGAATCTTACAGCACACACTTAAAAGACACAGCAGTGCAGCATTACACAAAGTTGCCATGAAGGATACGAAAGTGAATAACTGTGTCTAACACTGTACAGCAAACAATGAAATCCGCCATTAACGTTACGTGATCACGCGTAAGTTACTCGTTTGTAAACAATGCGAACGTTTTTCAATCCGAGGCGTGCAGTCTGTTGAGGTTGCTTATGTAGGCTGAACTGCACAAGCCATAACATATTACATGATAGCAAATATAAATGAAGACAAATTACTTACAGTTTCTTCAGGAATATATCCGCCTCCATTGCGTCTTCCATTGTTCTTCTTCTTAGGTAACGTTAAAGATAAACGCTTCTCTTCCTCAATGTCCAGACATAAATGAAGATATTCCTCACGTGTGTGTATAAAGTTTATAATCCAAACATGCGCTAAAGTCTTTAAATCTTATCAAACATTACGCTTTGCTCTGCTGGTTTGAACAGCTCGTCTCTTCATTACCATGTCAACAGCGTGTGGGCGTGACCGCATTAGAGATAATGAGCTCAGCTAGGAAAAACGGTACTCTCTTTACTTCAATGCAGATTATATAAACAGGAAATATTTGTTTTTGATAATAATTAGCTTGTTTGAAAGTAGACATTTCAGGCTTTCTTTGGATATGTGTATTATGTTTGTGTGACGAGTATTCGCGGAGTTTCAACTAATTTTTGTAACGTGATTTGAGAGACAGCTGGCGGAGACAGAAATGTCTGAATGAGCACCCTGTTTATTTTCTTTATTTGACAAAAACACAAAGATCTGTTGTTATTGTGAATGTACACTAATTTAAGAGGACCCTTCAGAGTTTCAAATGATGTCAAACACGTAAGTGTTTGATTATTAATGATGGAGTATTTTAAGTTGATTCTGCTATGATAAGGAGAAAACACGTCAAAACGCGTCCCCGCGTTTTTGGACCCCTGGGGGTTAAAGGTCATAAGATCCCAAATCGCTTGAACCCAAGCGAATGACTTCACATTAAGCACGTGACATGTTTGTCCTATAGGTGCACGTGTGTTTAAGCATACATAGTCTGTATGAACTGTTTCTGACCATCTCTTTCGTTTTTGTGGATGCTGGATCAGCCTGGTCGACGACGTCTGACATCTTTGATGTGCTGTCCACTGTAATTCTTTGCGGTCTGCTGCGCTGCTGTTTGTGTCGTATATGACCGTCCGCAGTCTGTTTGAACCATTGATGACCATACCACGACTCAATGGCCTTTTAGTTAAACTAAACACAGCCATTTCTGAATTGTATGTTTCCGTATAAATCTGAATAACTTATTCTCGTTAACAAATTATCCTTATAACTTCACATTAAGGACATTACATGTTTGTCTTATAGGTGCACATGCGTTGACCATCTCTTTCGTTTTTCTGGAGTGAGGTGGTCTATCATTCATTGTGTCTGTATTCGGGTGCAACTCCTCAGCCTGGTAATCGACGTCTGACGTTTTTGACGTGCTTTAATGCTCGAAACCCGGCAATTGCTGCTTGCAGCTATATTTCTTTTTATTATTTTTCTTCTGCCGTAAAACGGATCGTGCAGACCAAACCGTAAGGCCTAGAGACTTGAGACTTGGCCTAATGATAGGTCTCACTCGTGCGCGAACTTGACAGAGTATGAACCCAATCGGCCTATGGGGGGCGCTACAGCGATGGCAAACACGTTTATGCTCATAACTCCCACAATTCTTGTCCAAATGTCAAGTGTCCTATATCCCTGGATTCCTTGCATCAAGACGAACAAAATGTATATCTCCGATTTCATTTCCGCCATGAATTTTTTTTCGCTATTTTCGATTTTGTCGAAAAAAATAAAAACGAACTAGTCCTAGGTTTTTCGCCCGATCGGAATCGTTCCAGTGCTAAAATGTTCCTTGGAGTTTGAATATCAATAATTATTAAAAAAAAATTTGATCTTTCGACTCACGGTCGATATGCCACGCCCAAACGTCTGTAGTGTGCGCAGCCATTTGGACTTTATTGGCTATAACTGGGGACAGGAATGAAGTATCAACACGACACTTGGTATTTGTGATGAGAGTCACAGCCTGAAGTTTCATGCATCGTTTCGTCACAGCGCCACCTAGTGGTCAGACGAATCTAATAATGCTTATAACTAAGGCTGAGTTTAACGTATTTTCATGGGACGTTTTTTCTTAGAGTTTTGAATTGTTGCCGAGTCCAACGATACCAAACATGCCAGTTTTCGCCTAACGGTTAGCCCTGCACAGCAAAATAGCGCTTTAAAAACACGCGCGAATAACTCCGCGAGGGTTATTCCGATCGACTCGAAACGACCATAGGAAGAAATTAACTTTACCTTCTGAACAAAAAACTCTATTGGCATTATGTTAAAATTTCCATCAGAAATGGCCGAAAATTGCAAAAAACGAAAAATTACCTCCAAATTTGGTGTTTTTACACATAAATGGTTATAACTCTGCAACGAAATAACATTTTTTCACCAAATTTGATACGCTGATGTCTGAGCAGAGTCTGAGGCAATACAAAAAAAATTGTATGCCTGCACCACTAGTTGGCCTCATAATTGAACAAAATCTTTGACATTGAGTGAGCCCAATGGTCATACAACTGTTTCTTCACTATACTAAAGTGAATAGCCGTGATACTAGCTACAAGTAACACAGTCATGACCTGAGGTTGCATGCACGAGTTTGTCATAGTGCCACCTAGTGGTTATTTGTTATTTTCACTTAAAAATACTGCAACCTTACATCAAAAATCATGAGTCATCATGGATTATGCCTTTCATGGCTTTGAGTATAATCATTGGTGGATTGCAATTCACTTCCTAGCAACCAATGAGAATACCCTAGCAACCATTTAGCAAGAGCTGTATCAGAACATAGTAGAGACATGGGGTTCGGCTCTTTTGACTCATTAACAGTATTTTAACATTTTGTGACCCGAGTTTTGCCACTGCAAGGACCACAAACATTTCCTTCAGTGTTCTGTTTGTCAATGTTCCGTGAGAAGAGAGGGAGACATTTCACTGAATGAAAGCAACTTTTTTCCTGATAACTTTGAACACGTTTGTCTGGTAGCTTATTTTTCATCATTTATTTTGTACAATGCAGCAAATATACACATGTATGCCCTTAAAGGTCTTAAGTTCCCAAATCGCTTGAACCCCGGTAATCGCTGCTTGCAGCTATATTTAGGGTTTCGAGCACGAAGTGCTGAAAACCTATTGTATTTGTCTGTTTTATTATTATTATTTTTCCGCCTTAAAACGCGTTGCCCAGCCCAAACCGTAAGTCGTAGAAACTTGCCACTTGGTCATCTGGTTGTATATTAGCAGGCTACTCAGATACAGTGAATCAGCCAAATCGGCCCATAGGTGGCGCTATAGCAATGCCCGACGCGTTTGGGCTCATAACTCCTAAATTGGACATCATACACTCAAGTGTTTGGTATCATTATAATCCCTAGCTCCAAACTTAAAAAATGTATATCTCCGATTTCATTTCCGGTATGCAAATTGTTTCGCTAATTTGCATAATATGCATTTCAAGCCAAAATGAACTAGTCCTAGGTTTTTCGCCCGATCGAAATCGTTCCAATGCAGGAGAAATCTGTGGAGTGAGTAGGTGAATAATTATCGAACAAAATTTGAAATTCCGCTTCAGGGTCACTAGGGGGCACCAAAACTCCATACAGGAAGTAGCCTATCGTCACTGAAATGGCTATAACTCGTGAACGATTTGAGATATCTTAACGAGGTTTGGTACACATATGTACCAGCTCACTCCGGGATCACAGTAAGAAAGATGCGGATTTTGGCCACTAGGTGGCGCTGTAAAAGGCTTGAGATCGGGAATGGCTATTACTACACAACCGTTAGGCCGATACACTTAATATTTTGTATTGTATGTCTTTGTGCAATGTACCATGAGGGTCTAGAAGGACATTGGCGTATCTTCAAAAACATGGCCGTCGTCGGCCAATGAAGGTTGAGGACTGATTTGACAGGGTTAACAAAGGTCGATCGGAACGAAACGCACTGTGCTTCTTCGTGTACTGCTCCTGAAGGCCTGTAAGAATTTTGGTGTCATTTGGCCACTAGGGGGCGTAATACCGTATTTCGGTGCCTGTATCACGTGACGTTTGACGTACACAAACAAACATGACATCATATGATAGATCGGCTCATGACGAAAAACTTTGCCTCTGGAAGCGTTGCTGTCAATCAAACGGTTTGTGAGTTATTGGCAATAACATTCAAACATACTTTTGCGAACTAGTCCTTGGTTTTTCGCCCGATCTGAACCTAACCAAGGCTGATTGATTCTGTGGAGTGTGACTATAAATAATTATCAAAAAAAATTTGAAATTTACATTCAATCACGCAAGGAGTGGCCAAAAACCAAACTGGGCGGAGCTTAAAACATTAAAACGGCCATAACTCGAGAGTCGTTTGAGATATCATCACGGGGCTTGAATCATATTTGTAGGCCATCGGTCTAAGGCCGTGATATAAAAAGCTCACAGATCGGACACTAGATGGCGCTATAACAGGGAAAATGGCACTAAATACTGTGATTATGCAATGGTTACAACTTTCACGCCTATAATTTTATCTGTGGTCAAGAGATTTTCATGGGAGTTGTTTTTTTTATCATCCTGAATTGTTTCCAAGTCCTACGATACCAAACATACCAGGTTTTGCCTTACGGTTAGTTCTGCACTGCAAAAACTGTGCTTACAAAACATGCGTGAATAACTCCGCGAAGGTTATTCCGATCGACTCGAAAACACCATAGGAAGAAATTAACTTTACCTTCTGAACAAAAAACTCTATTGGCGTTATGTTAAAATTTCCATCAGAAATGGCCGAAAATTGCAAAAAACGAAAAATTACATTCATTTTTTGTGTTTTCTACACATAAATGGTTATAAATCCGCTATGAAATGACATTTTGCTACCAGATTTGATATGCTGATGTCTGAGCAGAGTCTGAGGCAATACAAAGAAAATTGTTTGCCTAAACCAGTAGTTGGCCTCATAATTGAACAAAACCTTTGACATTGAGTAAGACTAATGGTCATACAATTGTTTCTTCACTAAACTAAAGTGAATAGCCGTGATACTAGCTACATGTAACACAGTCATGACCCGAGGTTGCATGCACGAGTTATAGCGCCACCTAGTGGTTATTTGTTATTTTCACTTAAAAATAGTGCAACCTTACATCTAAAATCATGAGTCATCATAGATTGTGCCTTTCATGGCTTTGAGTATAATCATTGGTGGATTGCAGTTCACTCCCTAGCAACCAATGAGAATACCCTTGCAACCATTTAGCAAGAGCTGTATCTCAGTATCAGAACATCTTAGAGACATGGGGTTCGGCTATGACGACAACTATGAACAAGTGTGTCTGGTAGCTTACTTTTCATCATTTATTTTGTACAATGCAGCAAATCTACTCAGGCATGCCCTTAAAGGTCATAAGATCCCAAATCGCTTGAACCCAAGCGAATGACTTCACATTAAGCACGTGACATGTTTGTCCTATAGGTGCATGTGTGTTTAAGCATTCATAGTCTGTATGAACTGTTTCTGACCATCTCTTTCGTTTTTGTGGATGCTGGATCAGCCTGGTCGACGACGTCTGACATCTTTGATGTGCTGTCCACTGTAAGTCTTTGCGGTCTGCTGCGCTGCTGTTTGTGTCGTATATGCACGTCCGCAGTCTGTTTGAACCATTGATGACCATACCATGACTCAATGGCCTTTTAGTTAAACTAAACACAGCCATTTCTGAATTGTATGTTTCCGTATAAATCTGAATAACTTATTCTCGTTAACAAATTATCCTTATAACTTCACATTAAGGACATTACATGTTTGTCTTATAGGTGCACATGTGGGTAAGCATAAATAGTCTGTATGATCTGTTTTTGACCATCTCTTTCGTTTTTCTGGAGCGAGGTGGTCTATCATTCATTGTGTCTGTATTCGGGTGCAACTCCTCAGCCTGGTAATCGACGTCTGACGTTTTTGACGTGCTTTAATGCTCGAAACCCGGCAATTGCTGCTTGCAGCTATATTTCTTTTTATTATTTTTCTTCTGCCGTAAAACGGATCGTGCAGACCAAACCGTAAGGCCTAGAGACTTGAGACTTGGCCAAATGATAGGTCTCACTCGTGCGCGAACTTGACAGAGTATGAACCCAATCGGCCTATGGGGGGCGCTACAGCGATGGCAAACACGTTTATGCTCATAACTCCCACAATTCTTGTCCAAATGTCAAGTGTCCTATATCCCTGGATTCCTTGCATCAAGACGAACAAAATGTATATCTCCGATTTCATTTCCGTCATGAAAAATTTTCCGCTATTTTCGATTTTGTCTAAAAAAATAAAAACGAACTAGTCCTAGGTTTTTCGCCCGATCGGAATCATTCCAGTGCTAAAATGTTCCTTGGAGTTTGAGTATCAATAATTATTAAATAAAAGTTGAACTTTCGACTCACGGTCAACATGCCACGCCCAAACGTCTGTAGTGTGCGCAGCCATTTGGACTTTATTGGCTATAACTGGGAACAGGAATGAAGTATCAACACGACACTTGGTACTTGTGATGAGAGTCACAGCCTGAGGTTTCATGCATCGTTTCGTCACAGCGCCACCTAGTGGTCAGACGAATCTAATAATGCTTATAACTAAGGCTGAGTTTAACGTATTTTCATGGGACTTTTTTCCTTAGAGTTTTGAATTGTTGCCGAGTCCAACGATACCAAACATGTCAGTTTTCGCCTAACGGTTAGCCCTGCAGAGCAAAATAGCGCTTAAAAAACACGCGCGAATAACTCCTAGAGGGTTATTCCGATCGACTCGAAACAACCATAGGAAGAAATTAACTTTACCTTCTGAACAAAAAACTCTATTGGCGTTATGTTAAAATTTTCATCAGAAATGGCCGAAAATTGCAAAAAACGAAAAATTACCTCCAAATTTGGTGTTTTTTACACATAAATGGTTATAAGTCTGCAACGAAATAACATTTTTTCACCAAATTTGATACGCTGATGTCTGAGCAGAGTCTGAGGCAATACAAAAAAAATTGTATGCCTGCTAGAGATGCGCGGATGGGCTTTTATTTCATCCGCAACCGCATCACAAAACTCATCATCCGTCCGCCATCCATCCGCACCAACGTTTCTGACCAGTTTTCAAAACCGCACCCGCCCGCCATCCGCTGACTGGGCGATGCAAGGCGCTGCTGATGACAGCCGCGAGACTAGAAAGCCCTAGAATATAAGCAGTGAACTCAGGCTATGTTTACATTAATGCGTTTATCCTTTAAAATGCGTTACTTACTTTTGCTACGTTTACGCCTTTCATCTACATCACCGTTTTCAACCCTCATAAACGGATTCGTTCGTCAACGCTGCAGACCCTGTTTTAGTTTAAGAAATCAGACGTTGCGCTGAGTGTAAATGTAGATGGAGTCTTATGTAAACAAACAGCTGGTGTTAACGTGACAGCGCATTATTTTCAAAGTAAAAATTATTTTATTCAGGTAAATGGAGGTTTGCAACGGAGGTTTTGACAAAAATAGTAAACATCTACCAACCAGCTATTATAAATGCTATATCGGATTGTTTTAACATGTATCATAATGTCTATTTTATATTTATGTTTGAGTATTGTTGGGTTTGAATATTGTTGTAATGTGTTTATGTTTTGTTTTGTTTAATTTTAGTTAGCTTATTACGAAAGATAGACTGTAATTTTAAACGCCATAGGGCGTTGTAAAGGCCAATATGAAGGGAGAATTGTAATGGGTCAGACATTATTTTCGAGTTTAATTTAAGTTTTGTTTTCTACTTTAAAATGAATTTCGTTTCAGATAATTTGTCTCTTAATTTTAATCAATGTTTTGTTGATAAGTTTTGTGAATATAAATTAATAAAAACAATAAACTCAACGTCATTAATATTTAATGCTCGTTTAGCTAGCGAAGGACGTGCACGGACCTCGCACACATTTAAAAATTAATGCAATAAGCATTTCTGTAGGCTAAAGCTATACTTCACCTCTTACTATGTTTGATTGAAGTTTGCATTTGCTAAAATTTATTTTTGCTTCAAGTTCGTTTAGTACTGTTCACTTGAATGCTTTCTTTTTAAATCATAAAGACCAGTCTCCGATCGGCGCACATGACATGGGACAAAAATAAATAAATAGCCTAAATTAAACGCACAAATTACATAGTCTGCACTAGTGTCATCCTCCTGATTTACCACTTTGTAAAACTTATTCCAGGCAACCCTTTTCTGACCTTTTATTTCCTTTGTTTTTAATTCTCATTTTTTTGAGTTTGCCACGTACCTCCTTCGCCGGCGTTGATAAGAGCTGTGTCAAAATGCGTCCTCATTTCTCTGCGCTGTTAATGATAGAACGAATGGATCCTTAACATGCCGAGGCTATCCCAAACAAATAAAACCTTTATTAAATAAAAGTGTATTTAGAAAACTTTTTCTTGTCACTGTTTTAGTATTATAAGTTATGTTTTGTGTTAATATTATTCGGTTTATGTTGCGTATATTTCTAAGGTTGATTATTTGATATACTGTTGTTGAATAGTTTAATCTACATCAATGTGTCATATTTTCTAAAATAAATTCATATTTTTCTGATTACATATTTATTTTAATAAGTCAGAAATGTCTCCGCTGTTTATTGCTGACAGGCGCGATGGGCGCTACTGGGGGCGCGTGCAACAGGTGACCCAAATTATGGGTCCTCAGAAGGCTAGACCGTCTCATTTCAGTTCTCTTCGCGAACTTCTGAGCCTGCCACCTTGATAGACATAATGCTCACCTTTAAGGTCGTATGCTTTGAAGAACAAAGCTAATAACAAGCAGTCGATCCGCCACCCGCCCGAATTTAATTAAAATATTATTTTTCGTCACGTCATCCGCCCGATCCGCGGTTTATCCGCGGAGTCCGCGGCTGTAACCGCCAACCGCGCATCTCTAATGCCTGCACCACTAGTTGGCCTCATAATTGAACAAAATCTTTGACATTGAGTGAGCCCAATGGTCATACAACTGTTTCTTCACTATACTAAACTGAATAGCCGTGATACTAGCTACAAGTAACACAGTCATGACCTGAGGTTGCATGCACGAGTTTGTCATAGCGCCACCTAGTGGTTATTTGTTATTTTCACTTAAAAATACTGCAACCTTACATCTAAAATCATGAGTCATCATGGATTATGCCTTTCATGGCTTTGAGTATAATCATTGGTGGATTGCAATTCACTTCCTAGCAACCAATGAGAATACCCTAGCAATCATTTAGCAAGAGCTGTATCTCTGTATCAGAACATTGTAGAGACATGGGGTTCGGCTCTTTTAACTCATTAACAGTATTTTAACGTTTTGTGACCCGAGTTTTGCCACTGCAAGCACCACAAACATTTCCTTCATTGTTCTGTTTGTCAATGTTCCGTGAGAAGAGAGGGAGACATTTCACTGAATGATAGCAACTTTTTTGCTGATAACTTTGAACACGTGTGTCTGGTAGCTTATTTTTCATCATTTATTTTGTACAATGCAGCAAATCTACACAGGCATGCCCTTAAAGGTCTTAATGTCCCAAATCGCTTGAACCCCGGCAATCGCTGCTTGCAGCTATATTTATTATTATTAGGGTTTCGAGCACGAAGTGCTGAAAACCTATTGTATTTGTCTGTTTTATTAGGGGTTCAAGCCCGTAGGGCTGAAACCCTATTGTAATTGTTAAGATTTTTATTAGGGGTTCAAGCCCGTAGGGCTGAAACCCTATTGTAATTGTTAAGATTTTTATTATTAATTATTATTATTTTGCCGTAAAACGGAACGTGCAGCCCAAACCGTAAGGCCTAGAGACTTGAAACTTGGCCAAATGGTAGGACCCAATTTGGGGAGAGGTTGATAGAGTATCAACCCGATTGGCCCATAGGTGGCGCTATAACGATAAAAAACACGTTTATGCTCATAACTCCCACAAATCTTATCCAAATATAAAGTGTCTTATATCACTGGAATCCTTGCGTCAAGACGAACAAAACGTATATCTCCGATTTTATTTGCGCCTGGATTTTTTTTCCGCTATTTTCGATTTTGTCGAAAAAAATAAAAACGAACTAGTCCTAGGTTTTTCGACCGATTGAAACCGTTCCAGTGCTGTAATATTCCTTGGAGTGTGAATATCAAAAGTTATCAAAAAAAATTTGAACTTTCGACTCACCATCGTAAAGCCACGCCCAAACGCCCCCAATGGGCGGAGCCTCTTGGACTTAAATGGCTATAACTTGGGATTGGAAAGAGGTATTGACACCAAATTTGGTACACATATACAGGGGGCTATTCTGGGGTCAGGTGCAAAAAATTGCGCCGCTTGACCACTAGTTGGCGCTATAACACCACCTCAACTTTAAAGGGCTGTAATTACAGAAATATGGGGCCGATCAACTTGACCTTTGGCACCGGTGCTCCTGGTCTAGGGTACTATCTGTGTCTAAAAGGAATTTCGCGTAGCTCAAAAAACATGGCCGCCATCGGCCAATCAAGAAAAAGCAGCTATTAGGCAGGGTTAACGGAGGCCGATCGAAACGAAACGTGGTGGGCCTGTTTGTCTCTTGGCCATGAAGGTCTGTGCAGAGTAAGAAAAAATTCGGCCTCCGGGAGGCGCTATCACGTTTTTTCAGTGTTTAAGTGATTGTGTATTATGCAGTGTTTTAGATATCAACAAGATCCTCATATCATTTAATAGAGGTACTTATAATGAACAACTTTCCCTCAAGCAGCACTTGTCTCAGTCGAATCGTTTGTTAGATATTCATCATTTTCTTATAAACCTACTTTTGCGAACTAGTCCTAGGTTTTTTGACCGATCTGAACCAATCCAGTGCTGGAATATTCCTTAGACACTGAATATCAATAATTATCAAAAAAAAGTTGAACTTTGCACTCGTCGTCGCAATACCACAGTCAAAAGTACGAAGAGGCGGTGCCACAAATACTTAAATGGCTATCATTTATGATAGGAATCAGATATCAACACGAAATTTGGTACACATATGTATAGACCTAGGCCGAGGTCACATGCAAAAAATTTCAGAGATTGTCCACTAGGTGGCGCTATAACCTAAGAACAAAGAACGATGACTATAGCATATGTATACGACACATAAATATTTGTCTGACCTACTTGTTATTTTGCACTTTACATCTGCTTTCAGATTCTTATAAGGGTCTATTAGGATAATTACATATCTTAGAAAACATGAGACCAACAGCCGCCAGCATTAACCATGTACCAGTCCAGTGTAATGGTGTGCGATTACAACTAAACTGATGGGCCTGTTTGTCTTATGTTTTCAAGTGTCTGTGAGGATTTTTGGCTCATCATTCCGGAAATATTTGCAGCTAGAACAACGGGTGTTACGTTAACTGTTCCCTAGATTAGTGGTTCTCAAAATTATTCCTGGAGGCCCACTGCTCTGCACATATACAAAAGTCTTCTATTTTAAACAAATCTACTTTAATCATCAGTAGAGATTTGTATGAACTGAACTGATTGTGTCAGATGAGAGAATCATACAAAATGTGCCGAGCATTGGGTCTCGAGAAACCACTGCGTTTCAGTGAGTTGAAAGTACTTCTCTAGATGTTTATGTTTATATGAAAAACTATTTTGTGAATTTACTGTACTATATCTATTTTATTTTATAATCAAATCATCAAAATGTATTAAAACTAATTAAAATCTAATTATCTCCACTTCTGTTTTCAAATTAAAATATGAACAATTTATATATATATATTAATTTTAGAAACTCATTACTATAATATTACAATCAAATAGTTTAAATTAAAACTTGTTTAAAGGTTGAACTGCAGATTAGTATGGTTTACATCTAGGCAAATATTCACTTCTACATTCATTTCTGTTCTTATAAAAAAGTTATTAATTTTTTTTCTAGAATATTTACTCTATTAATACATAACATAATACATGAGTATTATGTAAGGAGTTACAATCATAAGATGTATAACATTGAAAGAGTTGAATAAGTCCACTAGGTATGGCATCAAATACAACTGCAAATTCCTTAGCAGTTACTGGAATCTTATAGTGATTGAGGAATTCACAATAATTAAAGAGGTGACCATCATCTTTAAATAACTGCCTCACTAATATTATATTATTATCATACCAATTTCTATAAAATAAGGATCTGTTTCTTGTATAGAATATTCTTGTTATTCCAAATAACAGATCTATGTGGAGAAAAGTTATGTTTTTATATGAGCATCCAAGAAAACAAACCTGTTTATGGAAACCTGACAGTTTTATGGGAAACTTGTTTATATCAAAATTGTATCGCAAAAAAAATTCCAAACCACCCAATTTCTTAAAAATCATTTCTGGTATGATGTTCCATATACTACCTTTGCAACTTCAGTAACTTTTTATCCACTTATTTTTAAAAACACAGTTAGCAGTATTAAAATCTAGTAAAAAAAAGTATCCTCCTTTCTCAACTGGATTGCATAGAATTGACTTTTTAATGTAGTGCTTCACTGCTGGGTCTGTCGTTCATACGTGGATTACTCAGTTAGCTGGATTTCATTGTTGACGATTTAGCTTCATGTTGAATTATTTGTTTCTTCGAAGGTCATCCTAGAGTTGTTGTTATAGTAACATGTCCGTAAGGTTAAAACTGCTCGGGATTCAAATTCAACTCGTAATAAAAAATGATACATTTAATATTTTAGTAATGTTATTTAAAAAAAACTATATAATATAAAAAACATAATTAAGACTGTGTTTTAAGGACTAGTCTGAAGAATTAGTAGTTAGTTAGGGCTAATCAGTCTAACTATTTGGATTTAAATATATTTTAAATAATTTAAATATTTTTTCACATGATACTTAAAGCAGTTATGTTCAATCATGAAGACAAAAATGTATGACTAACTTTGAATACTAGTCTTAGAGATTAATGTTACTGACAATTGGTTTAAGTGTAGTTACAGACTAAAATTTAGGCTTAAGTTTTAGTTGTCTTACTTGAAAATAGCTTACACTGGCCTACCTTTAAATATATCTGGGCCATAGTTTTGTCTTAAGATGTACACCAGAAATGTTTTTTATAAGGTTTGTTTGTAAAAAGTACCTAAATGTTTTTACATAACTAATGGCTAGTCATGCATCAATCTAAACCTGTGGGAAACAACCCAATAAAGTTATAAAGCTTCAAATGTTGTCTTAGAATTTTTCAAATCCTAAAGGTATGAAAAAGATTGCTGTAAATATGTGGATCCTTAAAGAACAATAATAGGCCAACATTAGAAATAATAACTAATAATCATACATAAAGAGAATATATATTTGGTTATCAGAAGCTTTAGTATTCTAATCTACTTTCCAGAACATAAACATGTCATGATGTATCTTATAAAGTTTTTAATAATTGTTTATAGAATTATTGCAATGAAATTGTAATGTTATGATACAATTGGTTATTTTAAATGTAAATGATTTGTTGAAAACTTACTCTAGCACAGCACATGTGTGAACACTAATAAGTGCTTAATAGCAAATCTGACTGACATTTGCTTAATGACATCATTTGTTATTAACTCCATTTGATTATAAACAACACATCTGTATCAGTTATGTATGGACATAGCCAGTGGTTAAATATAAAAAAATGTAGAGCTTTAGTACTACTTTTAGGCCTACTATAATATGACAGAGGCTGTTATCTGAAATACTTGTATGTTTGCACATAATATCTATGTCAAAGAATATATATGTTCTATAAGAACAATTACTTTTGTTAAAAAAATGTCTAAAAGATTTAAACAAGCAAACATTAAGTAAGACCTACAGAATAGATCTCTATGAACAAAAATGACTGTTTCAGATGAGAGAAACATACAAAATGTGCAGAGCATGTTTGTGTATATGTTCCTTTTGTCCATAAAAATATATACGGTTTAATAACTTGCATACCTCACTTTATTTACCTAATTAAAACAGAAAGCCTTCATGGTACTCGATTAAAGGACATGAACATGAATCTGCTAACTGAAATGATATTTGTTATTGACAGGATTTAATAACACCATCCACCATTCTGATAACGTATCTGGTTGTTTTATTAAATTGTTTTAGTTCTTACACTCAACAACAGTAAAGCCAGTGCAGTACAATTTTCTCTACACTGTATATATATATATATATATATATATATATATATATATATATATATATATATATATATATATATATCAAATACAAAAACAACTTTGCAAAAGTATAGCTATCACACAGTCATTTTGAAAATGGCCCTGACGAACGGCCCCTAAAGCTTATGACAAAGCATACAATGTATTATTGAGATCAGGCAATATACTCAAATTCCTTATTGTGGATTTTAGGTGCAATTTTCCGTTATGTCCACTAGATGGCAGAAGAGGATCAATCACTGGCTGACATTTGAACTCACAGAAAACACAGAAGATGATTACTCTTTAACTAATTCTACTATTAATAGAAATCTGTTCACATTTAAAGGTGCAGTGTGTAATTTTTAGAAGGATCTCTTGACAGAAATGCAAAATGATATACAAAACTATATTATCAGGGGTATATAAAGACCTTTCATAATGAACCGGTATGTGTTTATTAGCTTAGAACGAGACCTTTTTATCTACAAACACCAAGGTCCCCTTACATGGAAGTCAACATTTTGTGGCGCCATTTTTCTACAGAAGCCCCTAACGGACAAATTTTTTACTAAGTTGTCTCCGACGATGACATGTTTGTCTGGTGGCGGCTACCGTAGCTTCTCTATGTGTTTCAAAAGCGAGGGGTGAGCAGTGGACTAAGCCATTGGTTGCATTTCGTGACCTCACCACTAGATGCCACTAAAATGTACACACTGCACCTTTAACTTCATGATTTTACTGTTATAATATTAAAATCAAATTTAGTGAAAGACTACCACTTCAATTGTTCTGAGTTGTCAGTTTTATCACTCATGTCACTTTATGATAGCTGTGAAACGTGAACATAATTTTGGAGGCACTTACACGACATTTGCAGTAAGAATTATATTTTTATGTTTTTTATAAAAAAAAACTACATACAAAATGAGTGTGTAACCATGTCAGTATTAAGTCTTGTTCTTTAACAGTCTTGTTTCTCCTTTCTCAGGTAAACGTGTATGTGTATAATATACAATGCAGAATATCTATATGGCCATGTCCTTAAACGTCTTGTGATCCCAAATAGCTTGAACCCCGCTAATCGCTGCTTGCAGCTATATTTATTAATTATTATTATTTTGCCGTAAAACGGAACGTGCAGCCCAAACCGTAAGGCCTAGAGACTTGAAACTTGGCCAAATGGTAGGACCCAATTTGGGGAGAGGTTGATAGAGTATCAACCCGATTGGCCTATAGGTGGCGCTATAGCGATAACAAACGCGTTGATGATCATAACTCCCACAAATCTTGTCCAAATGTCAAGTGTCTTATATCACTGGAATCATTGCATCAAGACGAACAAAACGTATATCTCCGATTTCATTTCCGTCATGAAATTTTTTTCGCTATTTTCGATTTTGTCGAAAAAAATAAAAACGAACTAGTCCTAGGTTTTTTGTCCGATCGGAACCGTTCCATTGCTGTAATATTCCTTGGAGTGTGAATATCAAAAGTTATCAAAAAAAAATTGAACTTTCGACTCACCGTCGTAAAGCCACGCCCAAACGCCCCCAATGGGCGGAGCCTTTTGGACTTAAATAGCTATAACTTGGGATTGGAAAGAGGTATCGACACCAAATTTGGTACACATATACAGGGGACTATTCTGGGGTCACCTGCAAAAAATTGCGCCGCTTGACCACTAGTTGGCGCTATAACACCACCTCAACTTTGAAGGTCTGTAACTATAGAAATATGCGACCGATCAACTTGACCTTTGGCACCGGTGCTCCTGGTCTAGGGTACTATCTATGTCTAAAAGGAATTTCGCGTAGCTCAAAAAACATGGCCGCCATCGGCCAATCAAGAAAAAGCAGGTATTAGACAGGGTTAACGAAGCCCGATCGAAACGAAACGCGTTGGGCCTGTTTGTCTCTTGGCCATGAAGGTCTGTGCAGAGTAAGAAAAAATTCGGCCTCCCGGAGGCGCTATAACGTTTTTGCGGTGTTTAAGTGATTGTGTATTATGCAGTGTTTCAGATATCAACAAGATCTTTATATCATTTAATAGAGGTACTTATAATGAACAACTTTCCCTCAAGAAGCACTTGTCTCAGTCGAATCGTTTGTTAGATATTCATAATTTTCTTATAAACCTACTTTCACGAACTAGTCCTAGGTTTTTTGACCGATCTGAACCAATCCAGTGCTGGAATATTCCTTAGACACTGAATATCAATAATTATCAAAAAAAAGTTGAACTTTGCACTCATCGTCGCAATACCACGGTCAAAAGTACGAAGAGGCGGTGCCACAAATACTTAAATGGCCATCATTTATGATAGGAATGAGATATCAACACGAAATTTGGTATACATATGTATAGACCTAGGCCGAGGTCACATGCAAAACATTTCAGAGATTGTCCACGAGGTGGCGCTATAACCTAAGAACAAAGAACGATGACTATAGCATATGTATACGACACATAAATATTTGTCTGACCTACTTGTTATTTTGCACTTAACATCTGCTTTCAGATTCTTATAAGGGTCTATTAGGATAATTACATATCTTAGAAAACATGAGACCAACAGCCAGCCAGCATTAACCATGTACGAGTCCAGTGTAATGGTGTGCGATTACAACTAAACTGATGGGCCTGTTTGTCTTATGTTCTCAAGTGTCTGTGAGGATTTTTGACTCATCATTCCGGAAATATTTGCATCTAGAACAACGGGTGTTACGTTAACTAGATCAGTGGTTCTCAAAGTTATTCCTGGAGGCCCACTGCTCTGCACATATACAAAAGTCTTCTATTTTAAACAAATCTACTTTAATCATCAGTAGAGATTTGTATGAACTGAACTGATTGTGTCAGATGAGAGAATCATACAAAATGTGCCGAGCATTGGGTCTCGAGAAACCACTGCGTTTCAATGAGTTGAAAGTACTTCTCTAGATGTTTATGTTTATATGAAAAACTATTTTGTGAATTTACTGTACTATATCTATTTTATTTTATAATCAAGTCATCAAAATGTATTAAAACTAATTAAAATCTAATTATCTCCACTTTTGTTTTCAAATTAAAATATGAACAATTTATATATATATATATATTAATTTTAGAAACTCATTACTATAATATTACAATCAAATAGTTTAAATTAAAACTTGTTTAAAGGTTGAACTGCAGATTAGTATGGGTTACGTCTAGGCAATTATTCATTTCTACATTCATTTCCGTTCTTATAAAAAAGTTATTAATTTTTTTTTCTAGAATATTTACTCTATTAATACATAACTGAGTATTATGTAAGGAGTTACAATCATAAGATGTATAACATTGAAAGAGTTGAATAAGTCCACTAGGTATGGCATCAAATACAACTGCAAATTCCTTAGCAGTTACTGGAATCTTATAGTGATTGAGGAATTCACAATAATTAAAGAGGTGACCATCATCTTTAAATAACTGCCTCACTAATATTATATTATTATCATACCAATTTCTATAAAATAAGGATCTGTTTCTTGTATAGAATATTCTTGTTATTCCAAATAACAGATCTATGTGGAGAAAAGTTATGTTTATATATGAGCATCCAAGAAAAACAAACCTGTTTATGGAAACATGACAGTTATATGGGAAACTTGTTTATATCAAAATTGTATCGCAAAAAAAATGACCATTGGTTTAAGTGTAGTTCCAGACTAAAATTTAGGCTTAAGTTTTAGTTGTCTTACTTGAAAATAGCTTACACTGGCCTACCTTTAAATATATCTGGGCCATAGTTTTGTCTTAAGATGTACACCATGTTTTTTATAAGGTTTGTTTGTAAAAAGTACCTAAATGTTTTTACATAACTAATGGCTAGTCATGCATCAATCTAAACCTGTGGGAAACAACCCAATAAAGTTATAAAGCTTCAAATGTTGTCTTAGAATTTTTCAAATCCTAAAGGTATGAAAAAGATTACTGTAAATATGTGGATCCTTAAAAAACAATAATAGGCCAACATTAGAAATAATAACTAATAATCATACATAAAGAGAATATATATTTGGTTATCAGTAGCTTTAGTATTCTAATCTACTTTCCAGAACATAAACATGTCATGATGTATCTTATAAAGTTTTTAATAATTGTTTATAGAATTATTGCAATGAAATTGTAATGTTATGATACAATTGGTTATTTTAAATGTAAATGATTTGCTGAAAACTTACTCTAGCACAGCACATGTGTGAACACTAATAAGTGCTTAATAGCAAATCTGACTGACATTTGCTTAATGACATCATTTGTTATTAACTCCATTTGATATAAACAACACATCTGTATCAGTTATGTATGGACATAGCCAGCGGTTAAATGTAAAAAAATGTAGAGCTTTAGTACTACTTTTAGGCCTACTATAATATGACAGAGGCTGTCATCTGAAATACTTGTATGTTTGCACATAATATCTATGTCAAAGAATATATGTGTTCTATAAGAACCATTACTTTTGTTAAAAAAATGTCTAAAAGATTTAAAGGTGCAGTGTGTAATTTTTTGAAGGACCTCTTGACAGAAATGCAAAATAATATACAAAACAATATTATCAGGGGTGCATAAAGACCTTTTTATAATGAACCGTTATGTTTTTATTACCTTAGAATGAGACGTTTTGATCTACATACACAGAGGGTCCCCTTACGTGGAAGTCGCCTTTTTGTGCCGCCATGTTTCTACAGAAGCCCTTAACGGACAAACTAAGTTGTGTGTCAATTACATGTTTTTTCCGGTGGCGGCTACCATAGCTTCTCTATGTGTTTCAAAAGCGAAGGGTGAGCAGTGGACTGAGCCGTTGGTTGCAATTCGCAACCTCACCAGTGGATGCCGCTAAAATTTACATACTGCACCTTTAAACAAGCAACCATTTAGTAAGACCTACAGAATAGATCTCTATGAACTAAAATGACTGTTTAAGATGAGAGAAACATACAAAATGTGCAGAGCATGTTTGTGTATATGTTCCTTTTGTCCATAAAATATAAACGGTTTAATAACTTGCATACCTCACTTTATTTACCTAATTAAAACAGAAAGCCTTCATGGTACTCGATTAATTTTTTTACTAAGTTGTCTTTGACGATGACATGTTTGTCTGGTGGCGGCTACCGTAGCTTCTCTATGTGTTTCAAAAGCGAGGGGTGAGCAGTAGACTAAGCCATTGGTTGCAATTCGTGACCTCACCACTAGATGCCGCTAAAATTTACACACTGCTCCTTTAACTTCATGATTTTACTGTTATAATATTAAAATCACATTTAGTGAAAGACTAACACTTCAATTGTTCTGAATTATCAGTTTTAACACTCATGTCACTTTATGATAGCTGTGAAATATGAACATAATTTTGGAGGCACTTACACGACATTTGCAGTAAGAATTATATTTTTTTGTTTTTTATAAAAAAACTACATTCCAAATGAGTGTGTAACCAAGTCAGTATTAAGTCTTGTTTCTTCTTTCTCAGGTAAACATGTGTGTGTACAATATACAATGCAAAATATCTATATGGCCATGTCCTTAAACGTCTTGTGATCTAAATGGCTTGAACCCCGGTAATCGCTGCTTGCAGCTATATTTAGGGTTTCGAGCACGAAGTGCTGAAAACCTATTGTATTTGTCTGTTTTATTATTATTATTATTTATTATTTTTCCACGCTAAAACGCATTGCCCAGCCCAAACCGTAAGTCGTAGAAACTTGCCACTTGGTCATCTGGTTGTATATTAGCAGGCTACTCAGATACAGTGAATCAGCCAAATCGGCCCATAGGTGGCGCTACAGCAATGCCCGACGCGTTGGGCTTCATAACTCCTAAACCGGATATCTGACACTCAAGTGTTTGGTATCATTGTAATCCCTGGCTGCAAACTTAAAAAATGTATATCTCCGATTTCATTTCCGGTATGCAAAATTTTCCGCTAATTTGCATAATATGCATTTCAAGCCAAAACGAACTAGTCCTAGGTTTTTCGCCCGATCGGAATCGTTCCAACGCAGGAGAAATCTGTGGAGTGAGTAGGTAAATAATTATCGAACAGAATTTGAAATTCCGCTTCAGGGTCACTAGGGGGCGCCAAAACTCCATACAGGAAGTAGCCTATCGTCACTGAAATGGCTATAACTCGTGAACGGTTTGAGATATCTTAACGAGGTTTGGTACACATATGTACCAGCTCACTCCGGGATCACAGTAAAAAAGATGCGGATTTTGGCCACTAGGTGGCGCTGTAACAGGCTTGAGATCGGGAATGGCTATTACTACACAACCGTTAGCCCGATACACTTAATATTTTGTATTGTATGTCTTTGTGCAATGTACCATGAGGGTCTAGAAGGACATTGGCGTATCTTCAAAAACATGGCCGTCGTCGGCCAATGAAGGTTGAGGACTGATTTGACAGGGTTAACAAAGGTCGATCGGAACGAAACGCACTGTGCTTCTTTGTGTACTGCTCCTGAAGGCCTGTAAGAATTTTGGTGTCATTTGGCCACTAGGGGGCGTAATACCGTATTTCGGTGCCTGTATCACGTGACGTTTGACGTACACAAACAAACATGACATCATATGATAGATCGGCTCATGACGAAAAACTTTGCCTCTGGAAGCGTTGCTGTCAATCAAACGGTTTGTGAGTTATTGGCGATAACGTTCAAACATACTTTTGCGAACTAGTCCTTGGTTTTTCGCCCGATCTGAACCTAACCAAGGCTGATTGATTCTGTGGAGTGTGACTATAAATAATTATCAAAAAAAATTGGAAATTTACATTCAATCACGCAAGGAGTGGCCAAAAACCAAACTGGGCGGAGCTTAAAACATTAAAACAGCCATAACTCGAGAGTCGTTTGAGATATCATCACGGGGCTTGAATCATATTTGTAGGCCATCGGTCTAAGGCCGTGACATAAAAAGCTCGCCGATCGGACACTAGATGGCGCTATAACGGGGAAAATGGCACTAAATACTGTGATTATGCAATGGTTATAACTTTCATGCCTATAATTTTATCTGTGGTCAAGAGATTTTCATGGGAGTTGTTTTTTTTATCATCCTGAATTGTTTCCAAGTCCTACGATACCAAACATACCAGGTTTTGCCTTACGGTTAGTTCTGCACTGCAAAAACTGTGCTTACAAAACATGCGTGAATAACTCCGCGAGGGTTATTCCGATCGACTCGAAAACACCATAGGAAGAAATTAACTTTACCTTCTGAACAAAAAACTCTATTGGCGTTATGTTAAAATTTCCATCAGAAATGGCCGAAAATTGCAAAAAACGAAAAATTACATTCATTTTTTGTGTTTTCTACACATAAATGGTTATAACTCCGCTATGAAATGACATTTTTCTACCAGATTTGATATGCTGATGTCTGAGCAGAGTCTGAGGCAATACAAAGAAAATTGTTTGCCTACACCACTAGTTGGCCTCATAATTGAACAAAACCTTTGACATTGAGTAAGACTAATGGTCATACAATTGTTTCTTCACTAAACTAAAGTGAATAGCCATGATACTAGCTACATGTAACACAGTCATGACCCGAGGTTACATGCACGAGTTTGACATAGCGCCACCTAGTGGTTATTTGTTATTTTCACTTAAAAATACTGCAACCTTACATCTAAAATCATGAGTCATCATAGATTGTGCCTTTCATGGCTTTGAGTATAATCATTGGTGGATTGCAGTTCACTCCCTAGCAACCAATGAGAATACCCTAGCAACCATTTAGCAAGAGCTGTATCTCAGTATCAGAACATCTTAGAGACATGGGGTTCGGCTATGACGACAACTATGAACAAGTGTGTCTGGTAGCTTACTTTTCATCATTTATTTTGTACAATGCAGCAAATCTACTCAGGCATGCCCTTAAAGGTCATAAGATCCCAAATCGCTTGAACCCAGGCGAATGACTTCACATTAAGCACGTGACATGTTTGTCCTATAGGTGCACGTGTGTTTAAGCATACATAGTCTGTATGAACTGTTTCTGACCATCTCTTTCGTTTTTGTGGATGCTGGATCAGCCTGGTCGACGACGTCTGACATCTTTGATGTGCTGTCCACTGTAAGTCTTTGCGGTCTGCTGCGCTGCTGTTTGTGTCGTATATGCACGTCCGCAGTCTGTTTGAACCATTGATGACCATACCACGACTCAATGGCCTTTTAGTTAAACTAAACACAGCCATTTCTGAATTGTATGTTTCCGTATAAATCTGAATAACTTATTCTCGTTAACAAATTATCCTTATAACTTCACATTAAGGACATTACATGTTTGTCTTATAGGTGCACGTGTGTAAGCATAAATAGTCTGTATGATCCGTTTTTGACCATCTCTTTCGTTTTTCTGGAGCGAGGTGGTCTATCATTCATTGTGTCTGTATTCGGGTGCAACTCCTCAGCCTGGTAATCGACGTCTGACGTTTTTGACGTGCTTTAATGCTCGAAACCCGGCAATTGCTGCTTGCAGCTATATTTAGGGTTTCGAGCACGAAGTGCTGAAAACCTATTGTATTTGTCTGTTTTATTATTATTATTTTTCCACGGTAAAACGCGTTGCCCAGCCCAAACCGTAAGTCGTAGAAACTTGCCACTTGGTCAACTGGTTGTATATTAGCAGGCTACTCAGATACAGTGAATCAGCCAAATCGGCCCATAGGTGGCGCTATAGCAATGCCCGACGCGTTGGTGCTCATAACTCCTAAACCGGACATCAGACAGTCAAGTGTTTGGTATCATTGTAATCCCTGGTTCCAAACTTAAAAAATTTATATCTCCGATTTTATTTCCGTCATAAAATTGTTTCTGTATTTTCGATTTTGTCGAAAAAAATAAAAACGAACTAGTCCTAGGTTTTTCGCTCGATCAGAATCGTTCCAGTGCTAAAATGTTCCTTGGAGTTCGAATATCAATAATTATTAAAAAAAAGTTGAATTTTCGACTCACGGTCGATATGTCAAGCCCAAACGTCTGAAGTGTGCGCAGCCAATTGGACTTTTTTGGCTATAACTGGGGACAGAAATGAAGTATCAACACGACACTTGGTATTTGTGATGACAGTCATGGCCTGAGGTTGCGTGCCTCGTTTCGTCACAGCGCCACCTAGTGGTCAGACAAATCATGTAAATGCTTATAACTTAGGCTGAGTTTGACGTATTTTCATGGGACTTTTTTACTAAGAGTTTTGAATTGTTGCCGAGTCCAACGATACAAAACATGCCAGGTTTCGCCTTACGGTTAGCCCTGCACAGCAAAATAGCGCTTAAAAAACATGCGCGAATAACTCCGCGAGGGTTATTCCGATCGACTCGAAATAACCATAAGAAGAAATTAACTTGAACTTCTGAACAAAAAGTTCCATTGGTGTTATGTTAAAATTTCCATCAGAAATGGCCGAAAATTGCAAAAAACGAAAAATTACATTCATTTTTTGTGTTTTTTAGATATAAATGCTTAAAACTCTGCAACGAAATGACATTTTTTCACCAAATTTGATACGCTGATGTCTG
Organism: Misgurnus anguillicaudatus; assembly: GCF_027580225.2. Lineage (NCBI taxonomy): Eukaryota > Metazoa > Chordata > Actinopteri > Cypriniformes > Cobitidae > Misgurnus > Misgurnus anguillicaudatus. The sequence goes on from NW_027395279.1 coordinate 6,978,706, forward strand.
AGCAGAGTCTGAGGCAATACAAAAAAAATTGTATGCCTGCACCACTAGTTGGCCTCATAATTGAACAAAACCTTTGACATTGAGTAAGCTCAATGATCATACAACTGTTTCTTTACTAAACTAAAGTGAATAGCCGTGATTCTAGCTACAAGTAACACAGTCATGACCTGAGGTTGCATACACGAGTCTGTCATAGCGCCACCTAGTGGTTATTTGTTTTTTTTCACTTAAAAATACTGCAACCTTACATCTAAAATCATGAGTCATCATGGATAATGTCTTTTATGGCTTTGAGTATAATCATTGGTGGATTGCAATTCAGTCACTAGCAAC